>NC_072731.1:147271640-147606640 GCF_026930045.1 Uloborus diversus
AGTAATTTTAATGAAGATTAGATTTATTCAAACTTTATTTTTAACGGCTTGTAACTTTTTTTCCTTTGGAGATAGAAAGTTACTTTTTCGACCTAAGGTCGAGATATTTCTGGAGTAAAAAATGTCGCTTTTTCCAACGGTGTCAAAAAGAAAACTCTGGGACAATTCCTTCACTTTTTATTGACAGATTTAATGAAGAAAGTATTGCCAAAATTTCAGCTAAGCCTAAAAAAGTTCGAGATTAAAATGCAAATTGCTCCCGTCATAATGAAGCTAGAGCATTGAAACAAATTGCTTAGAACGTGGAAAATTCTACCCTTTTCAACGATATAAAATATTAATATGTGCAAATAATTTTTCACCCCTTTAATAGCCAATAGTAGGCAATTTACGTGAAATTTTGGACCTAAATTGGAATAAAAAAAGTATTATATATCGGATTTTTCCGAATTATAGCCTATGTTACTCAGTAAGAAAGCCCCTTTCATGTAGTGAAAGAATTTTTCAAATAGGTTTAGTGGTTCCGGAGATTACCTCGAACATATAAACACAAAAATCCGCCCTCTTTCTTTATAATATCAGTAAAGATTAGAAATCAAGTTTACGCTAAATCTGTTTCCTCTTGACGTGTGTTCAGTCCTATCTCTTCCTATTTTTTCCTACTTTTTTAAGTGATTTTTTTCCTACTTTTCCTACTTTTTAAATTTTTGACTCCTTACTTCCTACTTTTTTCCCCCAAAAAAACCACTTCGGGTTCTGATTATTTTATAAATATACCTTGAACTTATTTTAACTTCACATATAACTTACTAAATGGCAAAACTAGGCAGACCACAAATACTTAAAAGCCATGCTAGCTCTGATTTAGCCATTTTGTTTTAGGATGTGACATCTTTAGCTGTACAAGACACATTTGGTTATTTTAGCACTTAGTTTGTTTTCAGTGTTTTATTTTTGCTTCAGTTTTGAAAGCAAAATGACTGCAAAAGCCACAAGATCTCAAAGTGACTTGTATCTTCTTGGTGGATCAGTTCCAGAATTAAAAGGTGGAAAATTGCCATCCTTGCGTACGGCTTTGGGACATTTTTTGCATTATCATCTTGAATTGAAGAAAACCGTAAGACAAACTTCAACTCTGATCATCACAGAAATTGCCAAATTTTGGTAAAAAGCTAGAATTCCTATGCGAGACAACCAAAATTGTCAAATGAAGCTTGAAAAGTTGTATAAAGAGTGGCAGCTTTTGAAGAAAAATGAAGCTCGATGTTCATCAACACAGCAAGCTAAGGAATCAACTTTTCTCTCTAAACTAGAAGATCTTTTTGATGTTGCTCATGCTGATGTTTTAACTGGTAAAGCAGTCTTACAAGAAGACAAAGACTTTTTAATAGCACAAAGGAAGAAAGGTAGGTGTGGATCAATGTTAGGAGTTGATAAAAAACTTGATATAAAAGAGAAAAAAGCTCTTGAACGAGAAACAAAAGCAAATGCCCGAATAACAGAAAATGCCCGAATAAGCAACAGAAAATTCAAGAATTAAAAGATTCTATAGTGGAACTTGAATCATCTACTGATACTGAAACTGATAGCAACTTAAGCTCAACGGAAGAAGGTAAGAAAATGGATATCACAGAACAAGCATCAAAAAGACAGAAAAGGAAGCGAGGGAGAAAAACTATAGTTACTCCCCAACTTGCTGCAGCTTTGTACAGAACAAAAGTGTCAGACCGAAAGGCTTTCTATGTCATAGCAGAAACTGCAAAAGGCTTAGGATTCAATATCAATGAATTTTCTTTAAATAAGGACTCAATTTGCGGTCAAAGAAGGAAGGAAAGAGCTCTGAAATATGCAGACATAAAGGCTAAGTTTCAACCTAACGTCCCTCTAGTTATCCATTGGGACAGCAAATTAATTCCTGATTTAGTTGCAAAAGATAAAGTGGATCGCCTGCCTGTACTAGTAACTGGGAAAGGAATTCACCAGCTACTTGCAGTTCACAAGATTCCGTCTGGGACAGGTGAGGTACAGGCTACAGCAGTATTTAAAGCTATTGAAAGCTGGGGAATACCAAACAATCGTGCTATGTGTTTTGACACAACCAGTTCAAACACTGGCAGTAACTCGGGTGCATGTGTTCTTTTAGAACAAAAACTTGAAAAGGAACTTTTGTCCTTAGCGTGCAGGCATCATGTGTTGGAACTGATTATAGGTTCACTGTTTCAAGTGTGCATGGGAGCCACATCTTCTCCTGAAATTCCATTATTCAAACGTTTCAAGGAATTTTGGAGCTTCATTGACACCGACCAGTACAAAACAGGAATTTCAATTGACGTAGTTGATGAACTGATAAAGGATATAAAAGAAGATACAATTGCTTATGCAAAAAAATACATGGAAGAGTCACATAACCAACTAAGAGGTGATTATAAAGAATTAGTTGAACTTGTGCTTATTTTCCTTGGAACTGCCCCTGTTAGAGGTGTTAAATTTATGTCGCCTGGAGCCATGCATCACGCCCGTTGGATGTCAAAATGTATTTATAGTCTCAAAATCTGGATGTTTAGATCGCAAATCAAGCTTACATCTAAAAAAAAGAAGGGATTAACAGCTGTACGCATTTTTATTGCACGTGTATACATGAAAGCATGGATATCAACACCAGAAGCTGCAAGTGCTCCATATAATGACCTGTTACTAATTGAGTCTTTGATTGAATATTTGGCTATTCATACTGTTACAAATTCTGTAAATAGTAATTATTGTAGGAACGTAACCTGTAAATAGTTTCCCGTAATGAATATACAACCCCTTAACATATGGCTAAAGTATACAACCCCCTATTCTTTTTATTTTCATTGATAAAGTTTGATAACGGTCTACGCATTTCTCGAAGCAGAAAGAATGTTGTAGAAAATTCTTGGATGTTTATAAAAGCCGTTAGCGATGGATAAACGGGGAGTTTCGATTCAGATTTCGAACGGAGAGCATTTTGCTCTGTTTATAGCGAGGCATTTCGCTGTGTTGTTTTCGTATTTGGAAGTAAATACGTGTGTAAACGTTGAGTTTACAGTGTTGTGTGATAATTGCTTAATTGCTGATGAATAATTTAGCAGTTGTTGAAGATCTTTCCTGTACATAGTGTAAATAAATTTCCTGTGTTTTTATCAAGAACTGTGTCTTCATTTCAAGAAAGTGGAAGTCGCACCGAATCCGTTACAATTGGCGCCCAACGTGGGGCCACTTCAGGACTTTCTTGCAGTAAGTGTGACTTTGGACATTTTTTCATAAAGACTTTTTAAATTTGGACTTTAATTTTATGGTGATTACTCGCGCAATGGATGAACAATTAAAACAACTGCTTGATGCAATCAACTCTGTGAAGAGTGATATGGCGGCTAATCAAGAACAATTAAAAAATGATATGGCGGCTAATCAAGAACAATGGAAAAGTGATTTAATGGTGCTGAAAAAGGATTTAGCTTCTAACCAAGAGGAAATTAAAAACGACCTTACTTCGGTAAAGACTGTGATGGAAAATAAATTTAATGAGATAGAGCATCGAGTTGATGCTTTTGATGAAAAATTTGAAACAGTAGAAAACCGTATCGCAACAGTTGAGAATCATGTGGATGAGAAAATTAAAGACATGGAAAGGAGATTGGCGACCGCGGAAAGCAGCTATGTACAGTTTTGCGCTCCCACATCTGTTGCTCGACCGTCCATTAAACTGGCCACATTTGATGGGAAAAGTTCGTGGCAGGTGTACAAAACCCAATTCATGATAGTGGCGGAAGCGAACGGATGGGACTCTGCTACCAAGGCCTGCCATCTTGCAGCATCCCTGAGAGGTGACGCAGCGGACATTCTTCAGACCCTTCCGGACAGCCAGCGCCTGGATTTCGCCGCCCTCACATCTGCGTTGGAGCTTCGCTTCGGTGAGAAGTGCCAGAAAGATTTCAGCCGACTCCAGTTGAAGTCCCGTTTCCAGAAAACTGGGAAAACCCTGCAAGAGCTTGCGGCGGACATCGAGAGACTGTCTCATCTTGCTTTTTACGACTGCCCTGCGGATGTTCGAGACAACCTGGCACTCAACTGCTACATCGACGGGGTTCGAGATCCGGAAATCCAGAAAGCTCTACGGATGGCGGATGTCAAAGACCTGAATTCTGCCGTTGTGTATGCGATGAGATACGAGGCCGCCCAAGAAGCAACCCGTGTGGATCGCCATCTAATCCGGACTCAGGAAGCTGATGAGTCTGATTCCAGGTCGTCCCACCTCGCTGAACTTGAGAGACAACTCGGTGACTTGACAAGACATCTGAGCAGCATAACAGCCCAAAAGAAACAAGAGCAGAAGTGCTGGAAATGCGGTAGTGAAGGACACCTGCGAAGGAGTTGTCCGGCTCGCCAAGCTACGCGAGGGAAGGAAATCACCACCACTAAAGCTCTGCAGATTTCCTCTTCTAGTAGTGGCAGTGATGGACTTTTCATTTACGCACATGTAAATGGGAACCCCTGCAGACTGATTGTTGACACTGGAGCCAATGTGACAATCATTAGGACAGATGTGGCTCGTGAATTTGGATTGAAACTGCTGTGGACATCGCCACGCGTAAGTCTCCAGACTGTGACAGGTGACAAAATTGAGATTGACGGTAAAGTGGACTTGGAAATAGTGTTTGGGAATGCCACCTACCATCATACGGCATTCGTCGCTAATATCACGGACCCCTTCATTCTCGGATTGGACTTTTTGAACAAATATGACTTCACTCTCGACTTCAAGACTAATGAGCTGCACTCGATGAGAGAAGACATAGCCGTTTTCCCTGCAGAGAGTGATGTAAAATCCGCTCATCAAATAATAGCTCAAACAGATTTATCGATTCCCTCAAGGTCAGAATCATTAATACCTGGCTCCCTTGAAGAAAGCAATAGTTTTCGATTTGGACTCATTGAATACCCTAACCTAAGCAATAACCTAAAAGGAGTACTGGTAGCATCTACGCTTGTGGACCTTTCCAAGGATGTAATTCCTGTAAGAGTCGCCAACGTGAGTGAAAGGCCAAGGAATATTCGGAAAGGTGAAGTGTTAGCAACTTGTACTCCAGTAAACTGCATCATTAGAAGAATCAATTCCCACGAGACTGTGTCTTCTGAGTCCTTGACATCGAAGTTAATTGGGAGTGCACCATTAACGAAAGACCAAAGAACTGCTGCGGAACAATTGGTGGATGACTTCAAGCATCTGTTTTCATCTACATCGGAGGACGTTGGCCGTACGAATTTAACGCAGCATAGGATCTACACTGGAGAACACCCCCCTATTAAACAGCATCCAAGACGACTACCGTTCGCCAAGAAGGAAGAGGTTGAGACCCTCCTGAAAGAGATGAAGGAGAATGATGTAATCGAACCGTCATCCAGTCCTTGGGCTTCTCCCATCGTCTTAGTCCGAAAGAAAGATGGCTCCACCAGATTTTGTGTCGATTACCGACGGCTGAATGAAATCACCAAGAAAGACAGTTACCCTCTTCCACGGATAGACGACACCTTGGACACTCTTTCCGGACACAAGTGGTTTTCGACCCTGGACTTGAAGAGCGGCTACTGGCAGGTTGAGATACACCCTGATGACCGAGAAAAGACAGCATTTACAACTGGACAAGGCTTATGGCAGTTTAAAGTGATGCCCTTCGGCCTCTGCAATGCACCAGCTACGTTCGAGCGTCTTATGGAGACAGTGTTAAGAGGACTTTCCTACGAATCCTGTCTGGTCTACTTAGACGATATCATCATCGTGGGACGCAGTTTCGAAGAACATCTGGCAAATCTTAGGAAGGTGCTGCAAAAGCTTAAGGAAGCCAATTTGAAGTTAAGCCCGTCCAAATGTAATTTGTTCCGCCGGGAAGTGAACTACCTTGGTCACATCATCTCTTCTGAAGGTGTACAAACCGATCCAGAAAAGGTATCTGCGGTCAGGAGTTGGAGTCGTCCCGAAAACATCCATCAGCTGCGAAGTTTCCTGGGGCTCTGCACCTACTACAGGAAGTTTGTAAAGGGTTTTTCCAACATTGCACGACCTTTGCATAAGCTGACGGAGAGCAAGCAAAAGTTCGAATGGTCCAAAAAATGCGAAGATGCATTTCTACGACTGAAGGAGGCTTTAACATCAACGCCTATCCTCGCCTATCCTCAGCCTGAAAAATCCTTCATCCTGGACACTGATGCGAGTAACGAGGGCATCGGAGCTGTTTTATCCCAAGAAATTGACGGAAATGAACATGTCATCGCTTACTGGAGCAAATGCTTATCAAAGTCGGAGCGAAATTACTGCGTCACCAGAAAGGAGTTACTGGCCATAGTGAAAGCTGTAGAACACTTCCATCATTACCTCTACGGCCGAAAATTTCTGCTTCGGACAGATCATGCCTCATTAACTTGGCTTTTGAACTTCAAAAATCCGGAAGGTCAGATAGCCAGATGGATACAGCGGCTCCAGGAATATGACATGGAGATCAAGCATCGAAAAGGGTTATCTCACGGTAATGCTGACGCTTTATCAAGGAGACCCTGTCCCGAGAACTGCCACTATTGTTCCCGAATCGAGAAACAGTATGGAACGACTAGCCCTACCGCCTATCAGGTGACAGTGACTCCAACATCATCAGAACCTGATCCATGGAGTGATGACCAAGTTCGAAAAGATCAACTTGAAGACCCCGACATAAAACCAATTTTAGAATTCATGGAAAGTGACAGTCGACGCCCTAGCTGGCAGGACGTTTCCATCTTCAGTCCCGCAACAAAAAGATACTGGGCTTTATGGAACTCACTCCATTTACGGAACGGCGTGCTACACCGGAAATGGGAATCTGACGACGGCAAGACATCTAGGTGGCAGTTACTACTTCCCCGATCAAGGATTTCAGATGTTCTGAAAGAAATACATAGTAGTGCGACTGGAGGACATTTTGGTGTCTTGAAAACCCTCAATAAAGTTCAGGAGCGCTTCTTCTGGAGCAAGGCGAAGGATGACGTGGAGAAGTGGTGCCATTCTTGTGACGCCTGTGCTGCTCGTAAAGGACCGAAGAAGAGAAGCAGAGGGAAGCTACATCTGTACAACGTTGGAGCTCCTTTCGAACGAATTGGTATCGACATCCTGGGTCCTCTACCAAGAACTGCTGATGGGAACAAATACATTCTTGTTTCCATCGACTACTTCACCAAATGGCCGGAAGCATATCCCATTCCAGATCAAGAAGCTACCACCGTAGCAGAGACTCTAGTCCAACATTGGATCTCGAGATACGGAACACCTTTGCAGATTCATTCCGATCAAGGGAGGAATTTCATCTCTGCTGTGTTTAAGGGCCTATGTCAAATTCTCGGAATTGAGAAAACTAGGACAACACCACTACACCCACAATCGGACGGCATGGTGGAGAGATTTAACCGCACAATCCTGAACAATCTCTCACTTATGGTCTCCAGAAATCAACAGGATTGGGACAAGAAGCTGCCTTTGTTCCTGCTGGCCTACCGCAGTGCTGTCCACGAGACTACCGGATATGCCCCATCTCAGATGCTCTTCGGACGAGAGCTTCGGCTACCTTGTGATCTCGTCTTCGGTCGTCCTCCGGATGCGCCTTCATCGCCTGAGGAGTACATCCAGGATCTCCAGGCCCGGTTGGAAGACGTTCATAACTTCGCACGAGAGCGAATCAACATCGCGGCGGAGAAGATGAAGACCCGATACGACACAAGGTCTACTGGACATGAATTCAACGAAGGCGACAAGGTTTGGTTATGGAATCCCATCCGACGGAAAGGTCTGTCACCCAAATTGCAGTCGCATTGGGATGGACCCTACAAAGTCCTTAACCGACTAAATGACGTCGTAGTGAGGATCCAAAAATCACCTAATGCAAAACCTAGGGTTGTACATTATGATCGGTTAGCCCCATACTATGGCCATAGTTCATGAGTATTACGTAAACAACCATGGTTGATAACATAAAAGTTGTAGATAATTTTTGCTTTTAATGTTTAGTAATATTTCTTGTTATTATTGTGTTTTCTGTATCTGATAGTTATTAATTAATGTGTATATTTGTAAACTTGTGATAGAAGTTTGGCACCCTTTCTGGGGATTGTACTGCCCGGGACGTGCAGTCCTTAGGAAGGGGGCAATGTTACAAATTCTGTAAATAGTAATTATTGTAGGAACGTAACCTGTAAATAGTTTCCCGTAATGAATATACAACCCCTTAACATATGGCTAAAGTATACAACCCCCTATTCTTTTTATTTTCATTGATAAAGT
The DNA here is from genome assembly GCF_026930045.1 of Uloborus diversus. Taxonomy (NCBI): domain Eukaryota; kingdom Metazoa; phylum Arthropoda; class Arachnida; order Araneae; family Uloboridae; genus Uloborus; species Uloborus diversus. The sequence continues at coordinate 147,279,967 of NC_072731.1, forward strand.
TTGATAACGGTCTACGCATTTCTCGAAGCAGAAAGAATGTTGTAGAAAATTCTTGGATGTTTATAAAAGCCGTTAGCGATGGATAAACGGGGAGTTTCGATTCAGATTTCGAACGGAGAGCATTTTGCTCTGTTTATAGCGAGGCATTTCGCTGTGTTGTTTTCGTATTTGGAAGTAAATACGTGTGTAAACGTTGAGTTTACAGTGTTGTGTGATAATTGCTTAATTGCTGATGAATAATTTAGCAGTTGTTGAAGATCTTTCCTGTACATAGTGTAAATAAATTTCCTGTGTTTTTATCAAGAACTGTGTCTTCATTTCAAGAAAGTGGAAGTCGCACCGAATCCGTTACAATACAAATATCTCGAAAGCAACTGCAAATAAGTTTTCCAACAATTTATGGTATTTAACAAAGGAACTAGTTTCGTTGGCTATTTTTGATAGTCATGTCAGTGCATCTACCAAGATAAAAATGGTCAGTGCTGTGAAAAAAACAGCTGAAGAAAATTCTAAACAGAGGAAGATTGATCTTCAAACATTTGAGAACAAAAATTTGGATGATTTTGTAACAGCAAAGTCTATGTCACCGTTCCAGGTATTAAACCTGCTGGTAGATTATCTTTCTGTTGTTCCAGCATCATGGGAAATGAGATGACTACAAGGAAGCCAAAAAATTATTCAAGCTTTAAATGTAGTGAATGATCATGCTGAACGTGGAGTGGCTCTCATTCAGGAGTTCAGTGGACTGATAAAATTTGATGAAACGCAGTTTCAGTTTCTGCTGCAAGTCATCGAGGAACACCGCAGAATATACCCTGACAGCAGGAAAGTGATTTTATCTGGGACTGTTTCAAAACAATAACTTGTTTCCAGAACAATGCCAGGTGCATTTTATAACCCAGAAACCACCTTCTTTCATGTCTCAATTGATTTAAAAGTGCTATATAAATAAATGTGTAACTATCATTTTTTGTCGAAATTTTCTCTATGTAATAAACTTCAAGTTCATTGAGCTACCTCTAAATATCAAAATTTTTCATTCAAACTTCATATTTAGTGGTTTTTCATCAAAAGGAACAAACTAAGAGGGTAAGACCTACAAAAATTAAAAATTTATTTTTTCAGAGCAAATAAGCTCCACCCTAATATATATATATATATATATGTATATATATATTTTTTTTTTTTTTTGAAAAACTTCCTGTCATATCGTTATAGAGCATTGTTTCCCAACCGGTGGTTCGCCAACCCCTAGGAATTCGCGAAAATAACATTGTAATGGCGGAATTTTAATTCAAGTGTTTTTTGTTCATAATTTATTCATTTGTCTCTTCCAAGGCGCGTGTTTTAACCATTCTCGTTGAGTGCCGAAGAAGTTTAACTTTTGGATACAATGTAAATAAGATGAAAGCATAAAAAGCGTTTTCTTAGTAACTTTTGATTGGGAAATTTGATAAAACGTGATAGAAACATTATATGGAGCGTATGTGAACGCCTGCTTTATCATTTAAGTCTGACAAAGAACTAGAGAGCTCTTTATGGTGTGCTTAAACTACATAGGAGTACCATCTTACTCTTGTTTGTTGCAGTTTTTTACAATACCTAGACTAAAATTTCCTTCGAACTGTTATTGAAGAAAAAGATGAGGAATGGTTGGCTTCTCAAAAATACTATAGGATGTTTGAAAAAATATATTTACTTAAGAAAAATTTTCTTGGTGGAGCTTGTTGCTGTCTGAATTACGCAGCAAAGAAATTAAACTATTAACTTTGAGCTTTATGGATGAAAAGAATTCATGAAATTTGTTAAGAAAGAGTTTCTCATTGCAAATGGGAGGTAAAATATTTTTGTTGCTAAAAATTACCATTTATATAATACATATAGTTTATTATATATGCATTTCTGTTATTTATCAAAAATAAACACGCATTTTATTCCGCCCTTTCAGCACAAATACAAGAAAATTATTCCGCACACTGTAAAAAAAAACTGTAAATTTTGAAGAAGTTATCCGTATTTTTTACAGAAAAAAACTGTTCGTAATAAAATACAGGATTTCTCTGTTTTTTTGAATCTGTAACCGGTTATACTTTGTTTTTCTTCGAATCTTCGAAATTTCGCCCGCGTGTTTGGATTTTGGTTCCCGTGCTCGAGTTTTTGATCTTATATTTAATTAAAGCGAGTAAGTCTTAAATCGTTTGCAACTTCCATTTCATTGCATCCTAATCAATATTTTATTATTATGTTTTTTTGTCATCTGTTACAGAGGCATATTCGGAAATTTACCTTTGTATACATGTATTTCGTAGTAGTATAGTAAATATTGAAATGGATTTATGAAAGTATAGTTTCATTTTTTAATCTTCATAAAATAATAAATCAGCTTGAATAAATAATAAAAATACGGAAGATTTCTGTAAAATAAACGGAAGAAAACTGGCGTCCTGGCTGACAGTTTTTTTTCTGTAAATTTTACGGATTTTTTTTACAGTGCACTCAAACCTGAAATCGCAGAATGATTATCTAAAATCGCAATCACATGATTAATCTGCGCAGTTTATTCCTACCAAACAGCTAGACTCGCAGTCCTTTACAAAAATGTGTAAATTTTAAAAATTTAAAGAATACATTTCATTTTTTATTGCAAGAAAAAAGAACATATTGTTAAATTGAGAGTTTTCTGAAAGATATTTAAAAAATTACTCTTTAATTGACATCTGGTTCAGTGCTACAAGTAAATATACTGTTGTATCAGAAAAATATTTTTAAGTTTTATATCTCTCATTGGATAATGTTTTTCAGTATTTAAAAAGATTTTAACGCACACAGAGATTAAATACACAAGCATATTAAATGCTGAGCCAAAAGTCAGACTGAAACTGTCAGCTGTTCGAGTCAAACTTTTATCTCCTTTAATCCACATTGATCCCATAAAGAGCTTTATCTAAATTGACTGAAGCTTAACAAAGAATAATCACTGGGTTTGCTCTTTATTAAATTTGTTTTGCATTCATTTTCTAGCCATCATTTTAGTTAGTAGAAATCTATGTTTCTAAATTTTACTGTTATATGTTTTCGTTTTTGTGATGAACAATTCAGTCACATCAAACAGAAGCACCTCTCCCAAATTTTACTGTATGCTTGGCCTTTTTTTTCTCCTCCTTTTCTTTTCTTTTTTACTTATTACTGCTGTTGTAACAGCCAAGGTGCAAAGGGGTTCGTCAACTTCTTTCAAATTTTACAAGAGGTTTGCGAGGGGAAAAAGGTTGGGAACCGCTATGTTGTAGAGCACGTTTGGCTATCACAAATCTAAACAATTTTCTAATGTTTGAAAAATAAAAGACTTCCTTCAACTCATTATTAGAGAATAATGCGATCCATTGAGAAAATTAAATGATAAAGAGTGTTCCCTTACAATTAGTTTATACGATTTTCGAGCATAATCTACTGCGTCATGAAAATATATGTCAAGGGCATTGACCACGCACTGCAATAGCATTTCTCATTACATCGCGAAATTCCAATATATAGCGCACAACAAATTGTTAAGAATCGAGATTCTAAATTATGGAGCAGCAAATAAAACCCATTGCTATTTAATTAAAGTGGCAGACGGTTAGTGTGATATTTAAAAAACAAAGAAATTTAAGAATCTGTTTTCGGTAATTGTTGATTTCTCCCCACAACCCAACTTCTGACGTACAAAATCAAGCACATATTATTTACTTGTGCATACTATTTATATATTGTAGACAATAGTTAAAATTTATTTATTATTTATATTGTAGACAATAGTAATGTTTTAGTTCCGAAAAGTAACGACTTGACCATGATTACTCAATTCCTCTCCCCCCCTCCTTTTTTTTTCTTTCCCTGCTTGTGTTTAAAAAGCCAAATCTTAATAACGAACGTTAACCAACGTCTTAAAGCACAAAAAATTGCAAATTACTGCAGACACGTGTTTCGGTGTTACAAGGAACACCTTTTTCAATGCAAAGAAGTGTGAGCTTCTGATGGATGAAAAGTCCCCCCATCCGAGGAAAGCAAGTTAAATAATGTTAAAATAAGCATCTTAATGTCAAAGCAAGTTAAACTGGTTTTTGAAAGACTAAAGGTCTGATAAAGGTTTTAATGATATGTTCAAAAGATTTAGAATATTCTTTTGATGTTGATACAAGTTTTAAAAGCCAACAAACATTAAGAGCTTGGGGGGGGGGGGCGTAAAACCAACAATTTTTTTACGAAAGTGACGATCAACCTAGTTCAAGATGAAAAAAAAAAAGACTTTAAAGTAAATTGCTTCTTTTGAAACGCTAGACGTTTGCAATATCCTCATTAAGTAAATTTTCCTCCTATTTTCTCATTCAGAAGTTTTTAAATTTCTGTGGAACATTTCCGACTTTTATAAGTACTCAGGATAATAACAACTCACATTATGTCAAAAATTGGAACAAAATTAACTTATAAAAATGGAAGTGACATAAATAGTATGGAAATAATGTATGAGTTAAAGTTTGTGCAAAATTTTGAAGAAAATGTAGCATCGGCGAGAAAAACTCTGAGTTGTATCATTGTTAACAATTTCACTGATCCCTTTCCAAATACATTTTTATTGCTTCACGAATTTCATTAACAATTCCAATCTCACTTTACTAAAAGCAAAGCATCACAGTTCTAAAAGTTCTGTTCATGTAATTAAACAAATCATGTAATTAAATTTTACATATGTTGAGCTTATTTTGATTGAAGTAGTTTTATTTGTTTGTTCATTTTGTGCATATTAAATGGTTTGTTATTGATTGAATTTGATTGTGTGGATATATTTATTGTGTCTATAAATTACTTTGAATAATTAATCAAAGAAAGTATTTGCTCAATTATATTTAACATATCATTAGCTATAAATCTTTCAAGTTTGTAACATATTACTTATTAAATTAATTTGTTCCTAACTGTAAGTTGCTAATGTCAATCAGCTTATTAAGGACACGATGTGTTCAGCAATGTAAATTTATTTTCACTGCTACTTTTTAGAAAATAAAAACATTTGTTTCAATAAATGTATTTTAATGCACATTTTGACAAAACAAAAAATGGTTACGCATTGTGTTTTAAATGAATTAAACACCGAATGTATTTTTTCCCATATTTTATTTGTCTACAAAACCTCACTATAGGTGTTATACTTTCCCCGAACGCCACTGCATAAAGGCGCTCAAAAGACATTTGCACGACGGCACTGATCAGGCTTGGCACGAGCCTGGGGAAGGGGGGAGTAGTTGTTAGAGAGAAGATCCAGATTTTCTGCTTCGATTTGACTTCTTTTTTGCTGGTAGATGCGTACAGGAAATTTTTCTCGCTTATCCATATCAAAATCATATCGGGGCTCTTGAAAAAGGATTGTGCCAGATATCTCGGAACATTTAGTATGCCATAATAACCGATTTAAAAAATTAATCTTCAAACTAATAGGATGAAATACGTTAACTCCCTCCCCCCCCCTTCCCAACTCCAGAATTTATGATGACGCCCTTTAAGTAAAGGCAAGCAAGGAGTTCGGATCAGATTTGACTTCAATGGTATTATTAAAGAGACTTAATGCAGTTTTAGAGGGAAATATTTTAATGGAGCTATTTTGGTCACCACATTTCTCAAAAAAAGTTTTCGCTGCAGCAAATACTCATTGCATGAAAAACTCTCTAAAAAAACTCAAGTCATTCACTTTGTAATTAGCGTTAATCCGTTAAGGAAGTAATGCTTTGTTTTGATCTCGGTAATAAGCTGCATTTATTACATCGGATTTCCACTGTAATTAATCACAGCAAGCATTTGCTGCTTCTGAACTTTGGTTGCATGTTTTAATACATCAACGGGCCATTTTGTGGACTATTATTTGCTACACAGCTTGAGTGCGAAAAGTCCATAAGAATCGATGAGAGGCATATAAAAGTAAACTCCGAACCACTACGATATGATCTGTAGAAGTGCTTCACCCATCAATTGCATCCATACACAGCATGAAACTCAAACCCGCCAAGGCTGGACCTCTTGATGCCACTTACGGTACTGAATCACTCGGGGGTTCAAATAAGGAGTGAAAATGTAGGAAATTTCATTTTTTTTTTCTATCTTCGCTATACTGAAATTCCTAGAAACAAGAAAGTCAGATTTTTGCTACCGTAAATAAAAACAAAAATCAGAAGATCGAAACGCTCAAAATAAATAAATAAATAAACAACAATAATAATTACAAAAAAAGACCGCGAGGTCAATTGTTAGTAATTATTTGTGGTGATGTATGTATCGTTCAATAAAAGTTGATCACAACTGGACATTGCAAATAAATAAACAAATAAATAAAACACACAAACAAATCGTTTAATATGTTTACAAATATAAGAATAAGAAACGAGAAAGTTAAGAGAGAGATGAGAAGCGAGATCCATTTTTCGATCCTGAGAAGGGCAAATTCGAAGAATTTATTCTTACACGTCGTCTTACCCTCAATATTATTTACGGTCTAGGTAAACGAGTCTTTCATGTCCGATGTGCTTCTTGCCTAGGCTGATAAGAGCGCCGAAATTTATGACTGCGAGGTTGCTCAGCTGAGAGTGGAAAACGTGCAGTAAAATTGGAGCTAAATTACGGCAAGTATCGATATTTTTGCAAGCTGTTGAGGATAAGCCATCGAAGGCGATTACTTAAGAATTATGGCGAATTGAGTAGCAGCTTTCCACTAAAGTATCTAAAATACGACAGTGGGCTCTAAATTATTCTTATTAATGCGTTCTAAATTTTACCCTGTTGGGAGCAATGACTACAGTAGAGACGTTAAATTATAGTTCTTACTTTACTTCTCTCTCTATATATATATATATATATATATATATATATATATATATATATATATATATATATATATATATATATATATATATATATATATATATATATATATATATATATATATATATGTGTGTGTGTGTGTATGTGTGTGTGTGCGGGTGTCACAATTACAATCAATTACGTATTCCTTATTTGCCAAGGAAACGTAATAAAAATAAAACACATGTATAGGGTGATTACAAAGTAACAATAGATTCCTATGATGATAATTTTTATTGAATAAATTACATATTAACCAAACACCATACTGGAACCAGGGGTGTGAACAGGGGGGAGGGGAAGAAGGGACACTTACTGGCCCGGGCCTGAGCCTGAAAGGGGTCCAATATTTTAAAACTACTAGTGAAATATAGGGGTAAACAAATGTAGAGGGGCCCATAAAAGTCATTTATGACGTTCCCCAAAATTTCTGTGCATGCCCCTGACTGGAACACACCACACACCTTTCGTAGAGAAGTGGTGGGCAATGTAAAATAGTGGGGTAAAGTGAAATGGTACAATATTTTACTCTGTTTTCGGCTTCATCTGTGTGGAAATAGTTTAATTTTTGTAATGTTGTTGATCTCAGTCAGAAAATAATTGCCTCTAAAGATGTTAAAGGATGCGTAGTGATTTTCAGTGCAGTATTTAATATTAGGCATGTTTCAATTTTAAGTGTTTATTACTATTTGTCAAGTGCAGGCTAGGCAAATGAAATTGGGCAAAGTGCTTTTTTTTTTACTTATTTATTCGTTTATTTATTTATTCATTTATTAACTGATTTTCTTATGTATTCATTAATTTATTCACTCATTTATTTAATCCCTCGTTTGCCAATTAATGGATTTATTCGTTTGGCGATAAATACGTTTAGTAATCAAGAAGAAAATATTTCACTGGAAAAATATTTTAACTGCATAACTTTGCTCTTTTTGTTTGGAAAAGTGATAATTTTCATTTCTATTTATTTGAAGATATACAGTTTTGCTACCAAAAATGAAAAAATAACATTTTGATACAAGCATTATAACGAAAAACATTGCTGTTTCTTTCCAACTTGATGTTTCTGTAAGTAGGCGTTGTCACATTTTTGCTGATAGATTGAGCCATTGAACCAGGAGCATGTTGAATGAAGTGGATCAAGCAGCGTCAAAGGCATTGTAGAGTAAGGGCGGATTCAGGGGAGGGTCAAATGGTCAGCTGAGACCCCTGTGACAATATTTATATATATTATAGACGACTATTATAAAACTTCAATTTTTTGAATCCGAAAAAATAGTTCATGGAATCAATATTAACCTTTATTTTACCCCCATGTGTGTTTGTATGCTTTCTCCAACTTGTTTATAGCTGTAATCTCGTTTAATTTCAAAGCTTACGGTAATGTGACCAGCCGAAAGAAATGGGCAGTTGAGTTGAACTGGATTTTAAGGGCTACTCAAATCGCCCAACAACTACTCACTTTGAGTTTGAGTACATGTAATTAAAAACGCTGTTGTAGCAGGTATCGTAACTGACATATTTATATTAAGACTTTAACGAGTTTTTCTTTATTTTTTCAGAAAACCAAATTGAGACATTTGGGATTTTCCTGAGCCCTCTCGACATTATTAAGTTCAATAAGTGATGTACATTTTTCCTCAGTATGAATTCAAAATAAAAAGGGGAGAGAAGCGTCTCAAAGGAGAAGCCAAAAAACAAACCAAAAATTATAAAGGACAATTTCCTCTGTATTCCCCAGACGGAAACCAGTTCATCCTCAGAAGACATCAAGTACGCGGTCCACTCTAGTCCACGCGGTTTCTTCTGACGCTGTAAAAGAGCGAAGCGTGAACGAACAATTTCGTAGTCGCCTTTGAAGTTGCCGACTGGACCGTCCCTCATACGTAGAAAGGGTGGCAGAGAGAGGGAAAGTAGCTAATGAAAAAGCGATAGTTCTGCGGATGGCATTTTCCTTCTCCTTCGCGTTGCTGGAAATTAAAAATGGAAGCTCTTTCTTTCTTCAGGAGTGGGTCTTTCTTGTCTCGTGGAAGTTTGGAATGCCTGGTTTCGAGCACGATTTTTCTTTAATGAATGTATTGACGACATATCAAAGGAGCGTTTTTATCCTGATATGGGCCCTTCTTGAATAGGGGCTTTGAAGAAGAGTTGTGTTAATGAGCTCTGTGATATTGTTGCATTTTTGATCATGAAGAATCAAAAGTTTGCGCAAATTAAGATTACGACAGACCCTGCTTTTCGAAAGGACTTTAATCTTTTCAGGCATTCAGATGAGTGTCTGGGTGACTGATGACCGATCTTTTAAGGTACTCATTACCCATTCCGTGTGGTTGGTTAAGTAATTTGAAATTGGGTTTCATCCGGCTTTTTTCAGTTGTATGTCAGTTGAGTATTTCCTAGCAGATTTCTAGAGATAAAAATAAACGAACCATTTTGTGAGGTTTTTTTCATCGCATATTCCGTTTCCTTTTCTTTGTTTCATACTACAAATAATTTCAAGAATCTTTATTGTTTGATATATGATTAAAAAATGTCATTTCAGGATTCTAATTTGATATCACTTCAAAAACTTACAGACAGCTTAATTTAATATGTTTGTCTTTAAAATATAAGAGGGAAGTCTAAACAATATAAAAAGTGGCTTCAAGAAATATGTTGGGGTGACCGGGGCAAGATGACGAGCCGGGCAAGATGACGAGCCGGGCAAGATGACGAATGCCTTAATTTTTTCGTTTTAAACTAGGTAACTGCATCAATGCATGCTACTGGCTCTCATATCCGCTGTTCGTTCAGCAATAGTATAGAGACGCTGAAATCGCCATATTTGTGTTAGTTCTGAAGCTCTGATTGTTTACCGTTGCCACGATATAACTTTTATGCATGTATAAATAAGCTCTGCTGCATATACATATAGGATATATCGTGTCTCTTGAGTATTTATGAGTAACTTAGTTTAAATACAACCTATTACCATGAATAAATGTCAATTAATCGCCATTTGTTATGGCAATGGAGAAGAGTCCGTTCAAACAGGCAGTCTGGGGCAAGTTGACGGGCAGCAACTCGGGGCAAGATGACGAGCTTGCCTATTGTCCGTGTTTCAGAATTTATTAAACTAACTATGTCATCCACTTTATTAAATTCCTGTAAGCGCTGTCTGTTGTCCACGCGATCTTGCGCTTCTCGTCTGGGGCTAAAGGACGCATTGAATCAAGGTAGGTATCGTTCGAAAGCGGGTGACCAGGGGCTATTTATAAACTAGTTGTCCAAATGACTAGTTGAATGAATTAAACCAAGCAAAGAATATCCTGCTCTTCTGATTATTGACAATCATAAATCTCACATAGCTTTGCAGGCTATCTTATATTGCAGTGAAAAAACATTATCATGGTTGGGTTGCCATCACACATCGCATCGTCTCTAGCTCCTGATGAGTCATTTTTCTGCCCATTAAAAACCTACTATAGCCAAGCATGTGAAAACTTTATGGTCATTCATCAAGGACAAACTATCACAGAAAAAAAAAATATTGCTGAGCTTTTGAGCACTGCTTACTTCAAAGCAGCTACAGTTGGAAATGCTGATAAAGGGTTTGAAAAATGAGGTATCGAGTTTCAAAATTTTCTTGTTTTTAGCGGACTATGACGTTGTTGGCTCTGAAACTGAGAATAATAGTGCTAATCCTCCGACCTTGGGAGTAGAAAACGAACATATAAATCCTCCAGACGAAGCAGAAGTTATGGCAAATGCTGATTCCGTTACACCAAAGAAGCATGTTAGTGTTTTTGATTTCAATGCATTTGCTTAAAGCAACACAATGCGAGAAAACAAAAACTGAAGCTCAAACATTCTTACAAGCACACCCATCAAAGAAATGTCAGAACAAGGAGCAAAGCAGAAGAGAAAAAAAAAAGAATTATTTAAAAAAACAGGGAAAATAAGCTCGTGAAGCTAAAAAGGGAGTAAAAAAACTCAAACCAAATTCCTGTAGGCCCAAGTCTATTACTGTGGACACGTATTCATGCCAAGCAATGCAGTTGCATCAAATTCAAAGAATAGTGTTCTAAGATGCCTTGCTTGGAAAGTGGAATTTTGAGACCCTCCAACAGAAAAATGAATCCAGAGCTGTAAAAGCCAAGAGTGGTGGCATGAGGAATGTTCCAATCATGAAAATTGTATTTTTAATTGTGTCTATTGATAGCTGCACTACTTAACACTTGAACATTACGCTACAACGCATTACGCTTAATTTGATACTTAGTAAGATGTAAAAACACAGTTATCATTTGTAAGACTTAGGTAACATATTCAAAACATAAAATATGTTCAACTTTTTTCAACGTTGTCATCTTGCCCCTATGTCAAAGTCATCTTGCCCCAGTACTGGGACAAGATGACGATTTGTTAAGGTTATGAAAAAAATAAAAATATCCTACGTTATTTTTATTTGAAAAAATAAATGGCAATATATTTAATACTACAAAGGATTACTCTAACAGCTCATGTAAAATTAATTTTACTATCCTTAAAAATAAATTAATAAACCACGAAAATTGTTAGCATAGTCATCTTGCCCCGGTCTCCCCTATTCCACTACTTTTTCTTTAAAAGAAAAAAAGTAGGAGTATGTGGGGCAAAGTAAAGCAGATTGCTTCGGAAAATCAAAGAATATGATAATACAAGCGATTTTCAAAAATTGATACCCATATTGTAATATTTTGTTGTAAGTCAAAAATTATTTATGTTATTGCTAAATGATAAAGTTCTTGTTATTAACATTTAGAATATTAATTGAGACCTATACTAAAATTCAGTGCAAATTATATGTATAAAGTCAACGTTCTTTAGAACAACCTCACATTATTGCGACCCTCCCATTACAGCGACCGATGGATGAAGTCCCGTTTGCTCTACCCACAGATGCAATGTTATTGTAACATCGTTAAAACATCCAAACTGAATCGCCCCTTCCAGTATAATGACATGAATCAAATTTCAACTGTAATTCTCAAGACTATCCCTTCGAAAAGGAGTATTTAACGATTTTATTTTCTGAAGATAAAATATTTGCATTGAAAGAAGTTATTTGGTGATGAAAGGGTCAAAAAAATGGACGAGAACCGCTCATAAGTGACAGACGAAGTGAAATAATGTTTTTTAGAAACAGTCCTAAGAGCGAAAAGCCTCTACATTATCTAAATAAGGGGAGACTACTACCCAAAGAAAGAAAATCTTAAACACAGTATTTTAAATTATAACTCCCTCTTCACACACACAAAAAAAAAAAAAAAAAAAATGCAATATCGTAACTTACGTGATTGCGACCGACTTCGCTCGAACGATTGGAGTCGTTACAAAAAAAGTCGACTGTTTATGTATGTAAAACAATGATGAACTTTGAAATCATACAGAACTCTATTGTAAATTGATAGGCATTAATATCGAACTTATTTTTCATCTTCTTGAAATACGATAGAAATAATGCATATTCCTTGTATTTATTGCTCTTATTTTTTTTCTTAGAGCTCTATGTTTAAACTTTCCTGAAAGCCTTATATGAGAATTTTTGAATGAAAGAAGTTTACAGCTTATACAAAAAACCTGAGAACACCACTGGTATTAAAACACTCTGCTTCAAAAACAAAAAAGACTATATAATTGTTCCATCTCTTTTTTCTAAGATTAATTTTAAAAAGAAAAGGTAAGAAGAAGAAGAAAAGAGTTTAAAAACATTTTATTACACATAAAACTACTTGCAAAGTAGAAAATGTTTTATTGAAGCATCAAATCTTCACCATGAAATAATGCAACAAAGAAGAATGATTTAACCAAATTAAACAGAAAATAAAGTAAAATTGTGACGCATGAAGATTTTTTAAAAAATCCTCTTTTCATCAAATCAACTGAAAGTAACGAATAAAAAAAAACATATTTGGTGAATTCCATGGAAGGACAATTTTACAAAAAAATCGATGCATTTCTGTCTCTGAGCATATCAAAGTACATATTTTTTCAAAAACTGACGCATCGATTTTTATACACATCATAGTAAGTTGCTAAAAGAGCGAAAGCCGAGAATTTTTCGTTTGTAACGTTTTTTTAAAATCAAATTTTAAAAACGGTAACAGAAGGACATTTTTGAGACATGATTTTCACGCTATCATGTTCTTCCCAAAAGTTCAGCTAAAGTATACAAGGGAAAATTCTATAAAAATTAGCGCACATACAGGAGTGTTCAGTCATTACAGTTCCACCTCTAGTTTTAAAAAATAATTATTTTAAGCATCTAAATTGTGTACTTGTTAAGGGTAACGGAAGGACAGCAACGGAAGGTCAAGAAATCCAAAACAAATAACTTGGAAAATTTCAACTTTCAAACATTTATTCAGCTAATACAGATATCTGAAACAATAATGCCTGAGCCATCTGTTACAATTCTGAATTCTTTAAATACACAATAATTTTATTCTAATCCGTAGAACATTTATCTTCTTTCTCAGGGAATACAAAGATCATTCCCACATTATTATGCATTCTCAAACAAGTTATTTCTATTTCTTCATCTTCTATATGAAGTATCTGTCCAACATTGCTCTTCGTTAATTTCTTTCCCTTCCACCTTCCACCCAACTAACAAAACTTGTCCAAACTTTAATGAATCCTTTGGCATATTCTTATGATTTGATGTTTTTGATTCAAGCTGTATCTTCATTTTTAACATTATTTATAACTGAGAGTCTGTTGACTTCGAAGTGAAATTTCGTTCGATTTGTTGAAGTAGGGGAGACCGGGGTTAGTTGTTACAAATTTTTTCAATATTTTTTTTCGCTAAACTATTTCAATTATTTACACGGGGGAAACTTTAAAATGCATCTAGATTGTTTAACATTCATGACATATTTTTTAAAAAATGATTACAAGCCACTACTTTAAATTATTTCAAGTTTTTTGAATAGATATAGATTGTAACAACTTGCCCCACCATGGGGCATGTTGTTACAGTATGTGGGATTAGTTGTTACATGAGATATATTTTAGTAATGAAATGAATTTTACATATTTTCTGGTTTATTCTGTTAAATTTTAAAAATTCTTAACCACGTTAAAAATCAAAAACTTTTTGGCTTTACAAATTTACTTCATTAAGGACTTGTTCTAATAAACTATCATCATCATTACCATTGTCGGCGAATTACAATTTTCACAAGCATATAATTTATCAAACTTAGCACATCGGTTATGTACCCATTTGTCACAATTATGACATTAAAGTCGTTTAGTTGGTTGTTTGGATTCTGAGTACGGTTTAGAGCACTCTATGCAGAACCAGTCTTCATCACCTTCATCCGAAGGATGCACTGTTTGGACGCTGCTTTTCCCTTTTATTATTATTTTTTTTTTTTTTTGCCTTTGTGTCTGTTGATTTCTTCTCTGTTAGACACAATTTCCTTTTCACAGATTTTTGTTTCTCAGCTTCGGCTTGCACAACATTTTTTTTTACTGGTGTATCTGTTAAAGTGGCGCTGACCGATGGTTTTCGCATGCGAACCGTCTTCACTTCTGCACTGCCTGGTGGCGTTGGAGAAAGACCTATACATTCGAATAATACATTATTTATTATTATTATCATTGTTGTAATTATTATTATTATTTATTCAACCATACATATTAACAACAAATTAATAATAGAACGAAAGAGATCAGAATTATTATTTTTATTATTATTACTATCGTCATCCAACTACAGTACTTTATATAAATTAAATCATCCAATAACGCAGATAAGAAATACTACTTACCACCACTAGCATTTTTCATCTTACTGCAGAATCTCTCTAGTGTCATGAAATACATGGCTGCCTTTCGTACTGAACTACAAGCAATTACTTCTTTAGCCACATCCAAGTATGTTTCTTTAGGTCTTTTGCCCCTGTCCGTCTTGTTTTTATAGTCCCCCGCCGTATCACATTTAAAAAGAAAACATAATATCAAATTAAAACTTGCATGGGGCAAGTTGTTACTTGTAACAACTAACCCCATCAAAATTGTAACAACTTGCTCCATATGACGAAACTTTAATCCTTGGCACATACAGGGTGCATTATGAAAGTAATGAGAACAATGTTATTGTGACGTGACGATAGATGGCAGCACGGTAAAACCGGCTGGGAAATGTGGTGCGGGATATGCCCTTTCAATGCATCCAGTCGTCCGTTGCTTTCGAGCAGTGTGAGCGGAGATAAGTGCCTCCTCTTGAAGTATGTTTTCAACTTTTGTAACATAACGCAATGGAGTGTTCGCTTGAGCAATGATACGCCATAAAGTTTTGCGTGAGGTTTGGAAAAAATGCAACCGAAACATTCCAGATGCTGCAAGAAGCCTTCAAGGACGATTGCATTTCAAGATCACAGTCTGGGAAGTGGCACAAGGCATTCAAAGAGAGCCAGGAGGAGGTCACCGACGAACCCCGTTATGGATGTCCCCCCCACCCCGGTGATCCCTCACCACCTTACAGTCCCTACTTAGCTTCATGTGACTTCTTTTTGTTTCCGCGACTCAAGAGAGAGAGAGAGAGAAGAAAGGAAGACATGGGGGAACCTTGGGAAACATCCAACACCATGTTACAACGTTCCTGAGAGGCATTCCCTTGGAAGAGTTTCAGGGTGCCTTTCAGGCGTAGCAAACACGTCTCCGCAAGTGCATTGATGCAGGACGAATGTATTTTGAAGAATATTGAACATTTGTACAAATTACGATCAATAAATATATTTTGCCAGTAAATGCTCATTACTTTCATAATGGACCCTCTGTATTACTGGTAATATATCTTTGTACAAAACTTTTAAATATGTTAGCACTTACCTGAAAATGTAGGCTTTCACGTGGTATAGAAATAAATTCGTTATCTGCAACGGTTTCGTCACGAATAGAAAAATAACAGCGGAAAGAAAAATTACTTCCAGACACAAAAAACCGTTTTCCTTGAGCACTCTCCATGCTACTGACTGCAAGCACTCCAGTAATTGTCATGGAATGCAGATGGGTGAGTGCTATCATCTACTGCAAGGGAAGTCAGTTTCTCCTGGCGGTTACTTTTAAATTCGAATGTAACAACTTACCCCTTGTGACAACTAACCCCGGTCTCCCTTACTTACTTTTTTCAATAACGTAACTTGTTACAGGAAAATATGCACCATTCAAATGGTGCATATTTTGCGCGTCAGGATGAGAATGGATCTTTTTGGATCCTTTTTTCTCCATCGTTTTGAAAGTTGATCTATGAATTTACAGATCTCTTCGCAGTGCGTTTAACGGTTAAATCAGTGCTCTGAACAGTTCATTCCTGTGACTTGTGGCAACAAATCTGAAAGCAGTTTCAATATTGTATTGTTCCAATATAAATTTCGAGTTTTTAAGCGTATGTTTCTGCTTGAATTGACTTGTCATATCACAAATATGTCATACCAAAATGATTTTCACATGCTTAGGAGTTTTTAAATGTAGTTTTCTTGAGATTTTCATCACATACAATAGAAGAAATAAAATCACGAAACATTTATAAAAAAAATACATAAAAGTTTTTTTAAAATAAAAGCACACATAATTTTTGTATAAATATTACTTATATATGTTCTAAATGTGACTACTAACTTTAAACAATAGTTTAATTTACACTATGTCTGTGTTTGTGTGTGTGCTCCTTCTGCAACTCCAGTTTACGCCGGATCATCGCCAAATTCTGTATTATATTCATTGATGCTCAGGAATTCCAAAAAGGTTTTTTTTTTGTATAGAAAATCTGTAAATGAAATATTTCCGACTGAATTTCGGGAATTTAAAATGAATACGAAGAGGCCTACATTTGAATTTTGAGTCATAAAATTGCTCTTTTACATGTTGACGAGAAATTTTACTTTTTTTTTTTCTTCTTCTTTTGTTTTAGCCTGATTGTTAAACATGTGTCACGAGACAAAACCTTAATTTTTGAGAAAGACCGTGCAACATCGGACAAAGCAGCCCGTTTTGAAAAAACATGAGGCTAACAGGTAGCTTTATTGTGGGTAAAATTTCCTACGAAAGGAAAAAACTAATGTAAGAAGAAATTTTGCCATAGAACTTGTATGAAAAAAGATTTTTGATTTCTTTTTGGCTTTTTACGGTGTAAATTCAATAAAGCAACTCCAGTTTTTTTTTTCTCTTTTTTTTCTAATATAAAGGACAATGAAGTAAAATTTTAAAATTTCTCCACATAACATGATAGGGCGGGGGATGGGGGGGGGGGGTTGCGGAGTGGAAGAACGAATTGGGATACACGCTTATTTTTCATTGAAAATACAGCAGAAAATAGTTTTATACAACATAATTTTAAGCATTACGAAGTTCCACAAGCACTCCGCTGATGTCACAGCAAATATTAAGTGGGAACTCAATTTTATGCAAACTGTTTTGAAGCATTTTAGCGGCTATTCTTGCCACTACTTGAATAATTCATTGTTTTAGCTTATTGATGTCCAGAACTCAGCTTATTGGAGTTGCGTACACTCGGTATCTCAGCTACAATAGATTTATTTTCATTGAACCATAAGGTGCACATTACTTTTTACTGTACAATAGCCAGTTGCAGATGGACGCAATCAGTAAGTTTTCCCGAGAAATACTATAGTGCCGAGTAGCGCCTTATATGAAAAAAAGAAGAAGAAAGAAACCGGCAGTGGGGAAACTATAAGAGAAAGGCACCCGGGCTCTTACGACGCAAAACTCTACTGGGAATTCTACATTTCCAATAATTCAAAGCCAAAGAAATACTCGAGGATATTTACGTGCTCATTCGACATGGACGTTGGCGATTTTCTGCATCCGCCGACTGGAGCCAGGTTCGAACTTGCGTTTTTGGGCATAAGAAGCCAAATCCTAACCACTACATCACTGCCGTTTACGGAGCCTGAATTTAAAGTTTTCAATTTTTCCTCGATGCTTGATTGAATTTCATGGAGGTAGATAGCACAACATTATTATATCGGTCGCTTTGGTCTTTTTATCATCGTTCCATTTAAATCCTGTATCCCAATCACATAATATTGTTTCAGATTCAATATGATTCAGTTTTTCAGAGATCTAAAGAGCATAAATTGCATTGTAATTACATTGTTGGATGAGAAAAAAAATAATGTTGATGATGCAACTTCAAGACAGAATGAATGACAGCTACGTAATTATTATCGAACCTTCGAATATCCGAGCAGCCGCGTATTCAAAGCTCTCCCCGCTAAGTCACCCATGAAAACAGCATAATTGATTGTTTCCAATGGAATGAAAATTTCTCTTCTGGATAAAGCTTCACACATAACATCCTCAAACTAGCTGGAGCAAGCATACTTAAACCCCCAAACTCTTCTCACTTCCAAGTTCAAACCAAAGAAAGCGGACTTAATGACAGTCATCAATAACCCGGGAGTCAGAAGAGGAAGGGGGGTGAAGGCAAATCGTGAGCCTCCCCCGCAACTGCACTCTTTCCCGACAATGTGTTTAATTTCCCAACGTGTAAACGTCCGACCGAAAGCCAAACCATGCATAAAAGTGGATTTGCAGCTTGCATTACACGCGGCTTCAAACCCATTATCCCCGTTGCCATTCCGAGCGAACGTAATTAACGTGCGCAAAAGTGTCGAAAAGGTAAAATCATTAATTCCCGCGCATAGCGAGGGCCTGCTCGAGCACATGATTCCGGACCCCCCGGTGAGTGTTATGATGATATGAAGAGAATGGAGAAGATCAAGCACGCGTGCTTGACCGTTTTAAAAGCAGAACATTTCTGACTTTGCTGCCGGTTGAGTAGATCTTTGATATTTGGTCGTAAGAGATCGGTTTCGTTAACGTATTCATCGTTTTGCAATTTAGTGGAAGGCGTGAAGTAATGAGTCAGAGCTAATATTAGGGGTGTGATTTATTTTCACAGTGAGTGTGATCGGCGTCGTGTTCTCAAACTGCGATAAGATGGTGCGAGTGACAATGGTGATACGCAAAACTTTTCCAGTGGTACGTTAATACCAGCAACACAAAAATAGTTTGCGTTTAGAAAACTTTTCAATAGTAGGCAAGACAGTGGTACGTTTACGCATGGGGCACGTGTACTCAGTGTCCTTTTTTTAAAACGAGTTGTATCTGGTGTGCCAACAGTCATGCCAGATTGATGCTGCTCCCTAGCAAATATTTTCACAAGTTTTTGAGCATCAGTCGAGCTTCGGTTTAGCATGCGGATAGGAAAATCTGTTTTCTACCAAGTTGAGTAAATTTTGTGTTGAACGTTTTGAAGCTTATTGTGAATAAATAATACAAAGTTAAGAGCGAATAAATATATGAACATTAGCGGAACTTCATCCTTTTATGAGATTTGTATTTGTATGTACAGAAAAATTATAACGTTTTGTTGCACGTTAAAAATAAATCCAACCTTGCCTACGGGGTACATTTATGCATTTTCATTAGAGCACATTTACGCACATTCTCACTGTATTTTACTACTCTGTCTTACTTCTAAACGGGCCCTGGACTCTTTTTTCGCTTTGTACTGTTTCGAACCTTTAGTATTTTCAAGTTATTTAGTTTCGAAATTCATCATTCATTTTTAATTAAGTAACAGGTTCATATCTTATAGTTTGCAATCATACAGTGTTGTCTTCATGGATGTTCAGCTCTAACTTTATACACTATTCATCCTGTAATAGATTGCCTTTATTTTAAAGATGGTAAGACATTACGTTCAAAACACTAAGAGAACCACATTAGATGTCAAAATAGTAAAAAGGCTTATCGATATTCTAAGCATTTCTTCCAGTAGGTCTTCCACATCGTCCCATATGGACTCCCCCAACTGAAACCATTTGTAAAAGTAGGACCAAAACTTAAGAACCAGGAAAGGGAAAAAAAAGAGGATGTTCGCAATCTAACTGATACACTGATTAAAGAAGCCCTCAGACAAGAGTAGTTAGAAGCTACAAAGAAAAAAAATATAATAAGCAGAACAAAACAAAAAGGAAAAATTACCTTTAAAATTTACAAGTTCCTATTGATGCAGAAATAGAAGACATCAACACCAAATGTGTATGAAACCAAAACCTGCGACAGGGTAAAAGTTAGTACACTCTGTGAAATGGAAATTAGTGAACGATTCTGTTTACGAAGTAGAAAATTGTGCTTGCAACTATTGTTTGAAAACACATAACCAATCGGGAAAAGGACAACACAGGGTTCAATGCCTTAGATGTCAAAACGCAATCCTATGACAAGTTTGAGAAAAGAAATACTTTATTTTTGTAAGTAAATGTGACAGTGATGAAGAAAATGACTAAATAGTTTCTGTTTTTAATTAGCAGTAAGATTTCTGGTTAACCTATAAAATGTTCTTTAATTAATTATTTGCAATTCTCTTATTTTTAAAGTGTTTCAAGGGAAATAAAACATTTAAATTTGATTAAATATATATTTCCCTTACTCCTTGGTATCATTTTTAATGAGCGTAAAGGTGCCCCACTTGATGCGTAAATTTGCTCCGTGGTCTGGTCAAGTTTACGAAACCGACTTGGAGACGAAAAAAAATCTTTTTACGGTTAAAAACACAAGCTGAGCAACAAATGAAAATACAAATTTTGACTTCTTTAACTGCTTCATAAAACCACAATGTCTAAAATTTCCTAGGTTAAAACGTAAAAATGAGAAAGTTTATTGAAAAAAATCCGCGCAAACGTGCCCCGGTCAACCATAATTCAATTTTTTTTTATGTCGAAAAAAAGTGCAAAATAAGGCAATGCGAAATGTGTTTTAGTCTATTTTTCTTATAATAGGGAAGTTTTCGGTTTTTCAATTTTATTTTTATATGATAAAGTAACATGTATGAACATCATAGGTGAAAAAATTTTTGCGATACGATAAGTAGTTTTTTTAAAATTAATTTTTAAAGTTCAAACGCTTGTGACGTCAAATGGCATAGGAAGTGACGTCATGCGCTCTTCCGATACTAGAGAAGCCGAAGGACGTGCTTCGAAGTTGGCTTCGAAGACGAAACGTAAAAGGCTTATCTCCTCGCATTTAACTCCTCGCGTTTCTGGAAAAACCTCTCATCCTCTCGGAAATATTCAAATATCATCATAGATGCTAATTGAGGAAGATTATTTAGATTGTGCTGTAACGAATCCGGCCTCCATAGTGTTCAAAAGGGATATTAAATTTCTAAAAAATAAAAATATCAGCGCGCTCAAAATGTCCGTAGCAAAAAACAAGGGATCTTCGGCGGAAGGTTGCACATTCGCGCCCTGTGACGTAGGCTCGTGACGTTTCAGAAGCGCGCACTTTTGCGCGTGGATTTTTAAAAATTCATTAAAAATCAACCACGGTGTTTTAAAATTCGGCGATGGTGAATTTTTTAGTTTTGAGGGTAAATTAACAATATCCAATAGTCAAAATATGAACATTTAATAGGTTGCAACTTCCCTATTATTGCTAATATTTACTATAGTTTCAATCAAACGGTTTTTTTTTTTTTCATTGTCAAGTCTGAAACGGAAGTTTTTGCACAATTCTTTTCCAAAGTGAACAACTTTTTAACGAGTTATGATTGATTAAAATCAATTTCAACTCTTTGACATTCCAGTATTAATTGTTCTGAAAAGATTTTGGGCTTTTTTAAGTTTAAAAGGGCTTTAAAATCATTGAAAACTTGTAGTCGAAGTAAATTTTTGCCAAAACTAACTTAATTTTTTTATTTCAAAGCAACAAAAAACACCCTCGTAATTTTTTGAGATTAGCAAGATAATGATTTAATCATACTACGAAGAGATTTTGGTGTAGATATTAGCTACTAATCCGGAGATAATTAAATCTCCCAGTTGAAAAATCATAAAAACTTAGATGAGGAGTTGTACCAATCGACTATTCACAAAGTACTTCATGTTGTTTATGCTGAAGGAGAAAAGTTTTCGCTTGAAATTGATACCTCAAACAGTTTAATTGGTTAAAAAATAAAGAAATTAGAGGGATTTTCTACATTCATATCAAAAAGGTAACTGCAAAAAAGTGAGCAAAAATCAAATTTTTGAAAAAATTCTACAAAACTTAATTTGTATTCAAAAAAAAAAAAACAATTTAAACTTATCTCATAAATATCTATTAGTAAAAAAATAATGAACAAAATCTGAGACATGATGGCACATAGCATTAGGCGATTTTACGTGAAATGACCCAGGATAAATATTTAAAAAAAAAAAAAAAAAAAAAAAAAAAAAAAAACAGTGCAGGTGCAGTATAAACTTCTTGGCGATATTTCATGCTTTTAATTTGTTAAGAAAAAAGTGTTTTTAACGATTACCCTGGGAAATGCTGCATAATAAGCTAGTAAATAATAATAATAATAAAAAAATAATAATAATAAAAATGTCTTGATGAAAATTTTGTTATTGTCAATAAAGTGTCTCAATTAAGGTGTCCAAAATGAAATGAATTATTGACTAAATTTATTGCCACACAAAACAGCTATTACTGCAAGAGCTAAGTTATGAGTATGAGTTGACTAAAAATGATCATTAAGTGTAATTATTTGCTGTTGCTCCTTCATGGATCTGACTCATATATAGAAAAAGAGCATGGAAAGAGAAGGTAAATAAAAGAGAAACTTGTGATGAAAGCGCAGCATAAGGAAGTGCAACATGAATAGCATTCAATTTTATTGACGCAAATTCTTTTCACAAGTAAGCATGAAATGGGAAAGAAATTGAATTTCTACAAATATTTTTTTTTAACAGTCAACGTTTCAGCTAATGTAATTCAGATTAACTTTGCGAAGTTAACAAATATTCTTAGCTTTCATTACTATAACGTTTTGAAACGGGTGCTCTTAAATACGACACACACTAATTTATAATTTATAAATTCAAACTGAAAAAGAAAGTCTTTATTATTTCTGATCACGAGTTACAAACACAAATTAATAAAGATTTGAAACAGAAACAATCAATGCTAACTCTAAGACAGTGATGAAATTACTGCCTCCTGAGCTAGAATGTTTTTTCTCGGGGGGGGGGAGGGGAGGAGAGGTCCCATAAAGTTATAGTATAACGTACCATTTCTCACTTTAAATTTTACTTTATATGTATTACTTACAGCACAATTTTCATAAGCGCAAAGAGTAATAAACAGCTGTAACACTTGTAACACACAATGTGTAGTTGTATAACGTTAGGATTAAAAAACCAAATGCATTTAGAATGCTTTGCTTTTTTGTGGTCATAATAGTAAATACCGAAGACCCTAGGTGATTCTTGATACGTTCTAATAGTGAAGTAAACAAGATAAAATAAACCAAAAATACTTTATGACACACATAACAATCGTACACACTAGATTCAGCAATATTTGTTCATTAAATACTGCTTTTTGTTCAAAATAAAAAACGTTTGTTGAAACGTTTGTGATGAAATTCACGTAATTATACGAGTGTGAAGTGGTTTCGCGAGAAAAAATTCTGTGATAAAAGTAAACGGATTGATAATTCAGATTCAGCACATTGATACTATAAAAAATCATATTTTTTTTCTATTACAACAAACAAAAAGTTTAAATTACCAGACTAGTGTTATGCTGAGCAGATGCCGAAAATTAGTGCTATAAATGTTAATTAGTGCTTTTAGTTTAGTGCTATTTGTGTTACGTCAACTATATAGCGTGTAGCGTGCCACCGTGCAAAACCTCTATTTTCGCAACTGTTAGTTACATAGACGCATTCTTCCCATCGCAAAAATGATCAAAATTAGGTGCGGAGTTCAGAAATAGAAAGTTTGATGCGAAAAAGGAAATTAGTGAAAAATTACTAAATCTAACCTTTTATATGGACCCCACCCCCTATGTTTAGGGAAATTCTTTCTTTTGAGAAAAAATTACAACACAAAAAGTTTCATGTCAGCACGACGCATATTTACCGAAATATGAAACGTATAGCGTTGTGTGATTTACACCACTTGACTCGAGCAGTCAATAACACTTTTAGGGGGAAATATAGCGGCTAACAAAGGTTTAAAATTGAAAATGTAGACAGAGTGTGGTTTTTCAAGCTGTACGAGTTTTTGGTAGCGTGTTTTTACGCATCACATCATAGAATTTGTACTTATCTTTCTTGAGCAATAAAAAATATTAATGTACATATTTTTTTACTTCGACAACCTACCGATAAGTTCCAATCTCATCTTCTGCACGCTCCCTTAAAATTCTGAACTGTAATATCTCCTTGAGCTGCTTTGGTCACAAATGTTTCAAAATTTTTGCATTGGAATAATTTTTTAGATTATTTCTTTAAATGTAAATTAGGTGACCTCAGTCCGTATAAAAACTTCATATTTTTTCGCTACAGTTTTCTTTTTCTCTTTAAACTTTCAATATCTTAACTCGGCACGTTATTTTGACAATTTTTGTTATTAGGAGTATGCATCTAGAACTAACGATTGCGGAAATAGAGGTTTTGCAGATTAAACAAAGACACGCTGTATAAATGTTCTTTAAACTAAAAGGGAAAAAAATATCTCATTGCATAGCGCATATTCAATTCCTACCTTAACAGGGGGGGGGGGGGACGTGGTGAGATCATCAAAAATCAATGATGCGGGAAATGAATCTTTTTATGATCGATATGTCTATTGCTTCTCTCAAATGATGCGGACTCATTTGCACTAGGATGATATCCTTTTGTGGTTTTGGGAATTTTATGGTCGAATGGAAAAAGATAGTGGTAGCAATTTATACATTAATATCAATATCTTCTGCCTGCTTTTAACAGACGGGAACTCGTTTTTATAGTTTTCATTTTCTGTCTTTTTATAAAACTTATGCATTTTGAGTAAACTAAGATTTTATTAGTATAAATAATGTATAAAATTTGAAATAGACATGCTGATAGGTAGAATTGAAACTGCAGAAAAATAAAATCGAATTTCACATATTTTTGCAAATGTAAAAAAACTAAAATGTTACTAACGAGCATGATGGTTAAAATAATTTAGAAACATCTGTGAGGGTTTTGTTAAGTAGAGCAGAAATTGGAGTTCTAGTAGCTTTTAAGATTTACTCATGAGAAAAATAGTTAACACAAACCGTAGTAAATATATCAAAGTAGCACTTTTTATTTATACAAGATGTTTCGTGGTGCTATACTGCGTTCGTGAGAAAGATAGAATAGATGAATACAAAGAAATGAGCCGTTTGGAGGAGACAATCATGTGTTCGGTTTGAACAAGAACAAATTGGGGTTAAGCGGCCAGGCAGACGACGAATGTGAATACTACTGGTTTACTTTTTTAATTCCAGAAAAAGTCCCCAAAAGTGGCATAGTAGTCAACATTATGGCAACCTGCATATTTACTCCTAGTTTATCTTTACAGTGAACACTGCATAGTTATATAGTGCGGCTCTGGTAAGATGAGCTGTAACCGTTACAATGTTTACTTCTTTTTGGAGAATTCAGTGAAAAAGAGACTTGTTATTGGCGCAAATTTGAGCTGGATTGTGAAAAACTATTACGAATGTAACCCAACTGAACTCAGCGTCAATTACCCTACACTATACCCGAAAGAACGATAAACATCATTAAGGTCATAGCACAACTTATGAGAATCACTCTACAGACAGCAAGTAAGGGTTAAACAAATTTTAAACATTAAAATAATACAATTTCATGAAAATGAACGTAAACGTTGAAAAAAAAAATAAGTGTAAATTTCATCCTATTCAATTACGGCTAATGAAGTATAATGATAAGAAATCAATAAAAACATATTATTATTATTACTGACGTTGCTTTTTGTAGTAAATACTTCTAAAGGTTAAAGATACACTTGGTTATTATGACTACTTATTTGCTGGCACAGTGAAACCTGTGTAAGGTTTACCACTTGTGGTGCACTACTTTATTGGTCAACTTAAACAGGTTGCAGTGGCGTAGTCAGGTTTTCATTTCGGCGGAGGTCCCAATTAGTGGCATAGCCAGGATTTCATTTTTGTGGTCTAATGAAAATTTGACAATTTGATATGGAGATCTTAAAAATTAATAAAATAGGTTTTACAGATGAATTTTTTTTATATGTTATTAATGAAAAAATAATAATTTTGAATACCTTTGAATTTTTAACAAGCAGCAAATAGTAATGCAAAATAGAATTTTGAAAAATTACTACAAAATTACAAGTAATCTTCTGTTAGACCATTGCCATTTATTCTCGTCGGGAGTTATATTTCATCATTATGATAAACAGACATAAAAGCCAAACTTACCAGCCTGTTTTCGCTCGTTTTACTCCTCAGATATGTTTTTAATTCTTTTTAAGCACGATAAACTTCTTTCGGCAGAAACACGCTGAAATAGGAGGTGTGCTTAATATTTTCAATAATAATAATGAGACGAAATACTTACTTGTTCCACAATTTAGAATGAAGCCGAAAATAAAATTCTCATTATCTTTATCTTATCATGAAGCACGACCCTAAAAAAATACCAATGGAGCTAATCGGCTCATCAGCAGAACGGTTCCTTTTGCGACGACGGGGGTGCATACTGAAAGTATTTTTCTCTCGACGTCACCGGTTCTCTGTCTTGTTTCCAAGCTAGATTCCCCACTTGACCCAGAAAGCCCACGCAAGGACAAAATTCCAAGAAATTAAGATTACAATAGTCTTAAAATGCGAAAAAATCATTGCATTAAAGCTCTACACCTTACGGCGACCCCCACATTTCGTTCCCTTCCAATTTCCTCTTCAAAAAGCTTTTTATATGTTATATATATCGTACAGGAGAAATATGCACAAACATTTTTTTCTTGTTCCATTTTTTTTTAACATTTGAGTATAATGGTCGTTTTCAACACAAAGCATTTTTTTCTTCAATCATATATGTTTACACTTGGTCATTTCAGGGAGGGTCCTGGACCCCCACCCCCTTTGGCTACGCCACTGAACAGGTGGTCAACTTACAAAGGTTGATTTATATGATGAGGGCTAATTCCGTGCCTGAAAAAGGCGGTCAACTTAGACAGTTGGTCAACTTACAAGGGTGATCAACTTCTCAGGTTTTACTGTATTGTTAAAACCAAAAGTGGATCCAGCTTCTAGTTTTGAAGAGGGTATCCTCATAAGGGAGTTCAAAGAGCAATTGTCGGACACAAAAAGTGTGTCTGGGGCAAACTTTTCGAAATATAATCCTAAAGTCACTGATTTGGGCGAAATTTGGTCGCTTAAAGGGGGGGGGGGGGCATGACCCTCATTACTCCGCTTCTGGATCCGCGCCTGGATAAAACGTAGATGTTTTAACTATCAGTGTGTTATCGTCAATGTTTTTCTAACATTAATATTATTCCCTCCGATGTTTATTCGATGATCGATATGTCATCGACGTCGTTTGTCAACATCGATGTTCGAATCTTCATCAATACCGCTCGTCAACATCGATGCTAATTGTTATCGATGTAGGATCTCGAGTTTCGATTAATGACACAATAAATTTAATCTTTAGAGCACAACTGTAAAAATTCCAACCATTAATTGCCGAATTTTTTAGTTAAAAACCACGAATCTGTAATATCAAATCTTTAACTTACTAACTGATAAACAACAGTTTGCCTCCTTTAGTTAATTGCTGGAATGCGGCACACAGCTTCAGGACTCCTTAATTTGCTTAATAACTTCCTGTTTTAGGAGGAACGCACAAACTGCTAAGAAAACCCCTAATTGCTTGTTGGTTAAGCATAGATGGATATCAATGCGAACTCCGTCTCAAAGGAAGCCGTGGAGGAGACGGAACCATAAAGTGAGGGAAATGGAGATTCTTGTTTACCGTTCTTCACGGATGAATAGATCAAAGAAATAAAAAGTGAACTGCATGTCGGTTTTGATTTATGGTCTCTGTTGACGAAAACGTACCTAAAAGAAGAATCATAGCCATCAGTTACACTAACTAAATGATGTTTTTTATTTTTCCGGAGTTTTTTTCTTTCCTTTTCCCTTAGTTTGCCTTTTGGCTTGCTTTATTTCGAGGTCATGAGCACGAGCAGTGATTTTGCGTGATGAAAAAAGAAACAAAACTGCTGTCAGATGTTAATTCCAATTTAAATGATGAGTAAAATTTATTTATAAAGAGAAACATGTTTTGAATTCACATAGAGTGAATTCAGCTTTCATAATCAAAATTTGTGTTCTTAACTTTTGTATACAGTTTCAGACATTAGATAATAGCCTTTTTTACTCCGCTATAATACATAAATGGCATTGCTTTTAAGTATATTCCGCGTTGTCTTCAAAAATAAAAGAAAGAGGAATGATAGAAAACTAAAAAAAATAGGAATAAATAAACAAATAAATTAGTGAATAAGTTAAATTTAAAAACGAATTATTTCTATAAATAATAATAAAATAATAATAAAGAAAGAAAAATTAATAATAAATAACATAAAATAAGAAATAGATGCATTTTAAGCTCCTGTTATCTCATATTCATACGTTTAGAGCGTTTAAGAAAGATACTATTCAAAATACGCAAAGTTCATTCGTTTAATACGTATAATTTGCGAGGTATACAAATAAAGTAGCGATAGTAAATAAAATATGTGTAATAAATAAATTAGTTCTAGGTGCTATGGAAAAATGTAATTTTTTATGACTGATGATCAGAGATTTTTATTTGATTCCGACAAGACTTTTGACTTAGAACATTTGAATTTTATTTTATTTTATTTATTTTATAATTAGTATTTTATATTCCCTTTGTTTTTATATGGTCATTTTAAGCCGTTTTTGAACAGTTCGAAGATATTTAACACGAGAGGATACCGCGAAATCCAAACCTAACTAAAGAAACAATATCGTTTTTATACGAAATTTAAAAAAAAAAATGTAGGAAAACATATTTTTAGTTTTTTTTTTTTAGAAAGAAGAGAGAAAAAAGTCGAGCAGTTAAATAAGAATTTAAAAATCATCAGTTCCAGCTTTGATTGACAGATAGCCAGATTTTAGAATTCTGAGCAATCAACACATTTTGAATTTCATACAGAAAAATGGAGTAGAAAAAAAATCTCTTCTTTTTTTTTTTTTTTTGATAAAAATAATTATTGAAATGTAAATATTGCTTATTCAACTTCTAATTTGCAATTCAAACAAACTGTAAGAGGTGTCTTTAGCTAATGGCTGCTGAAAAAGGTAAAACAAACAAATCCAGTTACAGTAGAATCTCGTTTATTCGGCAAGCGTTTATCCGGATATTCGGTTTACCTGTATCAAGTTTGTATAGAGTAAAAAAAAGTTATATTTATTTAAATAATAATTTTAAAGTATGATAGCAAGAACAGAACTATAAATAAGCTAAATATACGATTTTTGTTTTTGATTAAACGCGCAATTACAATAAAGTACAATACCTCAGAAACAATATGGGAAATTTGGAGCGTCAGTTCGGCACCACTGCAGCTATTAATGATAAAGTTTTTGCTTGAAACGATACAGTGTAATTTTGTTTCAAATCATTTTTTTTTCTTTTTTTTTTCTTTTTTTTTTTGCGTTAATGAAAGATTAGTCACCTTATTGAAGAATGTGTTTTGCTTCTTACCCATATCAACATGATTATCCGATTTTTTTTCATCCGGATTGCTTTTGATCTCAGTTAGTCCGGATATCTGAGGCTCTATAACCTGCTTTTAAGCTTAGTGAATGAGAATATTTTTTTTTAGTGTTTATAAAGTTTTTCATTTGAATTCTTTTGAAATTACATAAACGTCACAAACTGTCTGGTAGCCTCCTTTTTAACCCAAAGGAAGTTTAGAATATCTTACCCTTTTGTCCAATTAGTTTACTCAAAACGAAATGGCGCATTTAGCTCTTAAACTGCGAATTTTTCATTTTGCATTCTTATTTGCTAGTCAACAATTTAAAATTAAACAATACTTTTCCGATAAAATAATGAACACTATAATCTTTTGCGCATTGTTAATCGAAAAAATAACATGAATTTTTTACTTAAATATTATTTTCTTCTCCTATCGAATGATGTCATGTAAGAGAAGTTGCAATTAGAATCCTCAGAAACAATACCAGTTCGATTCATTAGAGAAGATCATATTTAAAAGGTTACACACAGGAAGCTTACTAATAGTTACTCCTCGGAACCTCAGGAAATCAATACACCATTGAGAAATCAATTGTCAGCGGAAAACAATGCTCAATTTTAAATAATGGTCAAAATCACCGAATTGCACATACATTTTGATTCCTGCAGTCGCAGCTGATGATGATCCAAAGTTTATTTCCGCTCAAGGACAATGGAGTGAAAAACAAAGAAAACCATTGATTGAATGTAGTTCAGATAAGTAATGCTAGAAAAATTTAATTTTTAAACAATACTCAAGAAAAAATTTAAATCTTCACTACTGTTTACACTGATGAAAAAAAATGGGATAAAGTCTTTGTTGATTTTGGCGACATATCAGTGTAGTTGCGAAATTACTGAATATCTTTGTGAAACAAAGTAAAAGTAGTAACGTCGGTAAGGCACAAATAAGCAAGTGAACTGCAGACACGTGTTTCGGCGTTTCAAGGAGCCCCTTGCAACGAAGTGTGAGCTTTGGGATGTAAGTCATAAAGCTCACCATTGCATTGGGTTCCTTAAAATTCCAAAACACGTGTCTGCAAATCAATTGTTAATTAGTACTACAGTGACATTGTAAAAAAGCAGTCGGAAAACTTTGTACTGTGGAATAAGTAAAATGACACAAAGTGTATAAAGCACAAGTAAAAGCATTTAAAAGAGAATTTTTTACTCTCTTTTTGTTAATTAGACTTTGAATTATGAATGATTTCTTCTTATTGAAAAATGTCTTTTTTTCTCCCAGAGTTCTTAGACTTGTCTGTTATATCTTCTTCCCGCGATTCAAAACTAAAATGAAACGTTTATGCAAAAGACATATTAAACATTTAAAAGGGCAGTATAAGGATAATGCATTTGCAGAGACTGACTTTAATACTATTAATTCTTTTTTGTGTAAGTAGGGGGTCCGGAAGTTAATGTCGTTTTTTTCAAACAATTATTTTTTTAATTAACGATGTAATTGCCTTCGCTATCAACAACATGTTGTCGTGCAGTGCACAAATTTTGTATCCCGAAAAGACTGAAATTAATCTGTTTTTGAACAAATATCTTGAGATGGTGTTTTGGATATTGGACAAATTTTCAAGGTTTTTTTTCTTTCTTCTTCTTCTTTTTTTTTTTTTTGTCATATGGAATTCGGAATTAAGTGAAATCAGATGGTGTAATTTCATGTGAGTATAGCGGGTGAAGCCACCACGGCTCATCTCGCCGCAAATTACACCATCTGATTTCCCTTTCTTCCAATCGCTGAGAAACTTTCTATGAGACAAAACTTGAAAATTTGGCTTGTATCCAAGATGTCCTTTTCAGATATTTCGCTCCAAAAATCAATTGATTTTTATCTATTTTGTGCACTTCAATTTTGCTACTATTTTGCATGCTAGATGGCAAACGGCTGTTGAGTATAAGGGTAAGTGCATTGGCGAGCAAAAATTAAAACTTTAAAAAATCTATTTGCTTGGCAAAAAAAAAACATTACTAACCGATCTTACTTATAATTTCTATACCGTTTGCAAATTTTTGAAATATTTTAAGGAAATTAATTTGTGCTGACAAAGCCGAACATTTTTGAATCAAACCATTATCAGATACATGATTTCGGTTTTTAAAAAATTGCTAATCGTTGTTTTATTTTTAAGATTTAGTTTAACATTTCATTAACCCCTTATGCGCCTTGACGTACAGACCCTAAAGCCTTAACGTACATGTATACGTCATTGTTCTAATTTAGCACACTCCGTGGCAGCTTGCCGATGAATCTTTTGAGATGCTGCCTTTGAAATATGTGTTTCTATTTGTTTACTACGTTCGTGTGTTTAACTTAAAATAAATCGACATTATTTATTATTTAAAACCGACTAGATATCATATTTTGACGAACTAGGACGAGAGTGATGACAGCTTTGAAAGTTTATCCTATGACCTTTGTCGACAAGATAATTGGGGTGATAATTGCTTGAATGGAGAAATAATGTGTCCTTTATCTAATTCACATATATGTGTGTTCTGAATTTAAATGTCCATCCAATAACACTTCTGTTTTAAACAAACATAAAAATCTCGTTTTGAGTATCTTCAAAGCTGAAGTTAACAAGGTAAAACGTGTTAAAGGTAAAATAATAAATGTAAGGTTTTATACTAAGAAAAAAAAGTTCTAAATAATTAGTATAGTTACAGCACACTAAATCTTTATATTCACATTTAACAAAAAATTACTTTTATTCCATTGAAATGTCTTAATAAACATATTGCCTAAAAGCTTTTAAGCACAAACAATTTCAAATTAAATAACTGCAAACAAGTAACTAAAAATAAGTAAATAAGATTGCTTTAATGCCCGATAATGGTATTGTGAAACCAAAAACTAAGTTAGTTAGAAATTAAAATGAATCACTGTTGGGAAATAGAATATGATGTGTCTTAATATTCGCTTCAAGAATACCCAATTAGGTAAGGAAATTGCGTAAGTTCTATTCTTTAATCATTCGTTTTGTATGAATCAATGCACATTTTCACCGAGAAGAAGTTACTATAGATTTCTCTCTTGCTTGATCTAAAAATGCGGAAATGCTTTCGCTTCATTTTTCATTTAACAATGGTTTTGTATTTAGTATATTATGAGGAAGAATCCACCAGACTGTTTTCAATTTTCTTCGGCTTCAAAGCTTTTGCTGTTTTTTGTATATTGGGCTTTGCGTACAGTAATTTTAAGTCTACGTCTATTGTGGCAAAAACACCCTTCAGCTTTGATTAACAATGTTTGAACCAGTGGCATAGACTGAAAAACATTTCGGAAGGAGACATGCTTAAGTTTTGGGAGCGGATGATATGGTTAGTTTCAGCCCGTTTCTGTGGTCAAAAAAGGAAGTGTTTCGCTTCAGGAGAGTGGTACATCCTCAAATACTCCCTGGAGACACGTAACTGGTTTCAACTTGTAGTTAGCTAAAGTATACAATGGCTAATCTTCCTTTTCATAAAATCACAACACCAAAATCCTGAAAACAGCCCATAAAATTAAATGATTTTAAACAAACTTCATTCTTAGTTATAAGATTTCTTGGAAGAACGATAGAGAAGAACTATATCACTGAATACTTCTGTTTATCAACTTCGGAGGTTTGCTGTCATAAAAACTGACAATCTTATTTTAGACTTAGAGGGTATAGAAAGTGTTCTGTGTCTCTGATAGACTCATGAGGAAGAAAGAACAGATTTTGAAGTCGTTGTTTATGATTACCTATTGAACGTAGAATGAAGCTGTAATGCCGTAGCGTTTATAATATTGATGTGCTTTCTTTTTACTTTCCTTTTTAATGTCTAAGCTCCTGCGTCGTGTGCTATTAAATGCGCAAGACCAAGTTTTGGTACTTGACAAATCATGACTTGCTGTAACTTGAGATCCATTTCGATCTGACTTGACTGATCTTACAGAACACTAAAAACTTAAAAATTGTAGAAGAAAAAAGCGATTTTAAAACAATTTTTATGTTTAATGTTTATCACTTGAACATAAAATGAATCTGTAATGCCATACACTGCTAAAACTGCGAGTTGCATCTAGCACCTATTAGGGTTGAAACGTTGTAAAGCGCTCCTAATTAAGGGTAACATTTGGTTCTCTATGGCACCCTATGTACCCCTTTGGCGTGCTTGAAAGTGCCATTCGGCACCCTTTGGCTCCTAAGGATGCCATATTAGGAATGCCATAGATAGCCAATTAGCATCCTTTTTGGAGGTGCCATTCGTGGTACTACGTTTCACCGTAAAAGGTTTTATATGGAACTCGCAGTATTAGTGATTATTATAGCGCTATGTCTACTTTTTCGGTTCCTTTTTCATTTCTAGCTCTTGCTCTGTGTGGTATTAAATACGCAAGATAAAGTTTTTTTACTTGACAAGTCATGACTTGTTGCAACTTGAGATCCATTTCGGTCTGACATGACGGACATTACAAAACACTCAAAAGCTAATCATTGTGGCATTTTATCGAATAGGTGCGGAAAGTATAGCTCCATAAAACAGTTTATAGTCCAACCTGACCAACCCGCCAGCCCTAAATGGATAGCAGACAGTAAAAATTTAATTTACAGCACCTTCCAAACAGCTTTTAAACGCCTTGATTTACTACCCGGAGGTACCAAGAAATGAAGGAAAAAGTATCCTTGTTTTATTCATTCCTTTTTCTCTCGGCATTTATTTTTTTGGTACTAATTAGAAACACAGAAAGGGCGACCACACAGTTGGGATAGAAGAATCATTTGAGGCTTTTTCGAAAAACAGATAAAGTTTTTTTCAGCGAATTTTATTTATTTTTTATCTCTGCGGCGGCGGATAGTTCTGCAGAAAGCGTGACGTGGACCCACTCAGAAGAAGTCAGGACAAAAGGTCTCACCGTTATCGAGGTTCAATTGAACGCAGTCCAATCACGTATGAATTGTGTTTGCACTCCGAGTCCCTATCGGCCACATCTGCTGTAAAAATGTTATCTTATTTGATTTTTCAATTTACACATTTTGCTTTTTAGGTTTTTAGCATTCCGTGGTTGGAATATGTATGAAACGCAGCTAATGGAAATTGATTCAAACTTTATTTTTAGCTTACAATTAATATTCAGATCAGTTAATAAGAAAATCTTACAGAGCTAATTGCATTTTAACACCTAAATTGTATTATTAGTTTTATCTATTTGAATGATTGAAAGGAATTATTGTATATGTGTGTGGGAAATTTTTTGTACGGACAACCGAAATATATATTTTCACCACCACCGAGCTAATTATAGAGAGCTTTCTTGCTTCGTGCGTATGTATATACCTCGCTTAGTAATTCAAAAACGCTAAGTCGCAAGAGGTTGAAATTTTCCATGCAATGTCTGCATAGGGTTTTAGTTTTACAAATATCCTTTTGGATTTAACAGGATATTCCAAAAGAGGTTTTTACTCGTTTTGTGGCAAATCAATGTTATCTTCAATGCAAACCAAAGTAATGTCATAAATAAGTGAACACTTTGCGACATATCGCTAAGATTTTGTCACCAATTCTTTGTCACGAGAAAAAATTTAGTGCAAAAAGTTCAGTGTCAGTTGGCGATGTCAGCGATATTTTTATTGGGATTTCCAGAACTTATGATAAACTATCTCTGAGTGCTTGTTATGAATTTCTATAAAACTCGGATTTCCACATCAAGTCCAAACAACCTAGAGGTTGTGAGTATTTCAAATGTTCTTCTGCTTATCCAATGGTATTTTAACATTGTATTTTTGCAGCGGCGTTTCTACCATGGGTTTCTCCAGGGAGGGTAATTTGCAGTATCGATCCTGTCCCCTGAAAAAAAAAAAAAATCATGTTTATGTAAGAAAAGGTTCATACGATTTTCAGGAACAAATTTTAATATATGTGGTCTAAAGAATGTAAGGGAATGTGGGGCAACGTGAAATAGTTGAGATATTTTACTTTTTTCAAAATGAACAAATTGGAAATTTGTTTTGAAGATTACGGTACATGAAGAAATAACAATACATTTTTTTAAAATATAAAACTCGCATTGAAACATTATTTTTATTTTTGTCAGTAAATTTGTATCTTTAGCAAAAGGTGGAAAATATTTCAATTCTTTTTTTTTTTTTCGTAGAGCAAACTGAAAACTAAAGTTTTTGTTCTAAAGACGTATTTTTTATTCGATTGTTAAAGATATTTTTATTTAAATGAATGAGCAAATAAAAGAATGAATGATTAAACGAAAAGAAAATGAATTAATAACGAAAAAATAAATAGATGAAAAAGTTAATTTTGGGAAAACTTAAATGAATGAGTAAAATAGTGAATGAATAAGCAAATATGTGAATGAATGAATCAATAAGAAGATTTATTAATGAAAAAAGTGCAAATGAATGAACTAATTAATGATTTTATAAAAGATTGAATTAGTAAATGAAATGGACTCTTTCACTTTGCCCCATCCACTTTGCTCCTCATGCTCTTGACTAACTATACAAAGCATTTGATGTGCAAATAAGCTTCATATTAAACAAAAAAATATTAGTAGGCCAATATATACAAATATTATTCCGAATATTAGAAGGCCTCAATTAATATATACATTGTTAACAGAAATATCTTTATCATTTAATAATAATAAAAATAATTTTTTGACTTACAACAGAATATATTACAATATGAGTATTAATTTTAGAAAATTGCTTGTATTATTATATTCTTTGATTTTCGGAGGTTATTTTTTCTTGATTGGAATAGACTACATGTGTTACTACACAGTTAAAATATTACTAGGCAGGTGGAGCTAGAAGCAAAGTAAATATTTCACCATTTCACTTTGCCCCACATTCCCCTACATTAAAAGACAAGAATAAATTATGACATTTCATGTGAAATTTGCCTTAGACATATATGCAGCCGCCCCTACCCCAATATTGTGCTCCATTTTCGTTGAAATTTGATAGGTCAAATAAAATTTATGAAATATTGTGGGGGTCGAGTGGGTCATAATTGAACTCTACAGTGAAACCCCGATTTTACGTCCCCCCAATCTACATTTTCCCCGCATTTAAAGTATTTTCATCTGGTCCCATCATCAATTTCGTTGCTACGTAGTTCCCTTATTTATCGTTTTTTAACCCAGTCCTTTGAGAAA
The DNA here is from genome assembly GCF_026930045.1 of Uloborus diversus. NCBI lineage: Eukaryota > Metazoa > Arthropoda > Arachnida > Araneae > Uloboridae > Uloborus > Uloborus diversus. Next base: position 147,316,665 of record NC_072731.1, read on the forward strand.
CGTAAAATTGGGGTTTCACTGCATTTATGCTTTCATAAACTCTTAAAACCATTTTGATGGTGTCACTCAGGGCGAACCGCCCCCGTTGCCCCTCGGTAGTGACGCTACTGATTTTTGTTCCTTAAGTTTTATGCAGTCTTTCTTGCTGCAGTTTAAGACTTCAAACGCCAACAAAAATCATCAAATTCCTTTAATTTTTTAAAGAGCTATTCTCTACATTTATCATACTTTATAGGTGTAAGAAAATACTTAAGGTTTTATACAAAAAGACTAAAAATTCATTTAAAAATGTGCATTTACGAAGCATTAACTTCTAACGCACACGCACCCATTTTATATCGCCTATTAAGAAAATTTTAATTATTTAAGAAGCGTACAAATAAGCAACGACAGACTTTTGTTTTAGAAATCGATGTTAGATCGCTTACAATGGTCATTTCAAGCTGTACGAAATGTATAGGGCTATTTCATGTAAATCATTTTATTATGCAATACAATTGCTTCAGCAACAATATTTTTCCTTGTATTTTGCTCTCATAATCCTTTTCTATGCACATTTGTACTTCTTTCAAACGATTACCTTACTCTTGTTTCTCATTTTCTCCACATTAATTTTCTTTAAAGCTTTCTCGATACGTTGACAAAAATACGAATACATTTCGAAAATTTGCATTGTATAAAAAATCTGTTAATTTCATTGAATTCTATTTTTTGTCACACAGCAAATCACCCCCGTCATATGATACATTAACTTTCTGTGTTTTTTAAAGCTAAATAAGTTGAATTTAAGCTTTAGCATCATTTTGACGTAATTCAATGGACAGAATGCATAAAAATTCACAGGCCACTTTTTGATTTAATTAAATGACCTGCTGAATGAATTTGAAAATTCATTCCAAGTTTTGCGAAGTACACACCATCAAAGACGCATTATTATTACAAACTTCCTCGATATGTTTTGCATTTCGTAAAATTTACATAACTAGTCTATCTTGATCAAACGAAAGGCTGTTTTATTCTTGTCTCACATAGTTTTAACACTTATTATGTGTAACCTAATTTAAGTTAAAAAAATTTTTAATTGCAATTTTCATGTCATGTTTCATGTGTATTTTTGAATATTTTAGGTTAAAACTTCAAATGTGAAATGCTGATTTGAACTAGTACATAGTTTTAAATTGCAACATTCTTTTTGGCAACAATGACTAATGTCTTGGTTTCAGCACACTTTGTTCCACGGCTAGCAAAAGTATCTAAAATTACCTGAAACTCAAGGTAATGAACTTTTATCTGAACTACTCGGGGTCGAATAAATGCCAATTTCATAACCGCCGCTCTTTTTCATCTTCGTAGGTTATTTATCACTTCAAAAAGCCTTTCAGCCACACACATACATGGAAGGTGATAGAGTGGTATGTAAGTTCGGAACTCCGTCATTGGCCCGTTTGCTGTAACTTCGTGACTCGGGGCTTTTAGCAAACTTTTACGATTAGCGTTAAGCCTGGCTACTTCAACAAATAATGCTGCCTAATGATACACTAAAACCCTTTATTAATAACGTGGTTGGTTCCATACCAGCCAATCAGAGCGCAAGAGTTTTTATACGCACCATCTCAAAACGCCGAAACAAAGAAATAAGGAGATAAAGAGAGAAAGAGAAGGATATTTTAATGTTCATAGTTAATTCTATTAACTGCATGTTTTTCCCCTTGTAGTTTGAGACATGTTTGTTTTATTTGAATGCTTAGCCCAGTTATTCAACCAGCAGCATAATTGTTTAAATTCAGAGATATTTTCAAGCAGATAGCTATAATAGAAAAAATCTAACCTAAATTTAAACAGAATTGCGACAACGTAAATTAAAGAGCAAAAAAAAGTGATAAGAAGGATATTTTGTGGATATCAGAAAGAGCCTTTTCATTGCATAAAAACCCAGGGGTGGATTCAGACTGCCATTTTGAGGGGTGGGTGGGTCAGGCTTAGGAATGACCTCCCCCTCCTCCCCTGCGAAGAGGGCCGTGCATACAAAGAGGGCCGTACCCGTCACAAATGACTTTTACGAGTGCTCTCCAAAAAGCTTACCCCTGCGTCCGTACATATTTTTCACCTCTCATTTTAATAATCTCGGGCCCCCCTTCAGACTTGGGCACAATGCCAACAGGTGTCCCCCCCCCACGCACGCCCCTGCCTGTGAGCGAACCTGAGGTTTTGAGAGCGAAAAATTTCTGATACAGCTTCGGTGTCAATAAAAAAGCACAAAATCGGCAAGAAATTACGCATCTAATAGTGTAAAAAGGTTAATATTATATTTCATAAGCAATAAAAAAAAAATAGTGCTTCAAATGATTACTTGAAAATTCTTTTAAGGAATTTAGAAGATTACAGCAATCGTTAACATTTTATTCATAAATGTTTGGACAAAATGGGGATGTATAATAGTGTAGTTTAGGCACGGGGGGGGGGGAGGGGGGGGGGAGGGTATGACCCTCATGAACCTCCCACTGCATCCGTCCCAGTAAAAACCCGAACTCGTGATGAAGACTCTCGTACTGGTAATCTCGAAATAATTTTCTGCTACGTTCAAAAACTTTTATTGCATTTATTTACTTTTCCCTACTTTATTACGCTAGTTTTAGTAAAGCTTCAATCATTTACTTTTAGAAAATAAATTAAAATCGCATCCCGTTTTGCTTCAAAGTAAGAAGAAAAATAAAAACATTTCAACAATCATTAACCCGCAATAAAATCATTTGCGCATCATTCTGGTTCTGTCAATCAACAAATAAGTTTTTCCAAAAAACTTTTCTACAAGAAATAGTCTTTCGATTTCTGTTAATCATTTGTTTTCTATTTCTTGAAACCAAAAGTTAAGAAAATATTCAGAATTTGCACAATTTTTCTATATTTTGGAACCAAAAAAATGATTCTTAGTGCCTCTTTGGAATTTGGATTCTTAGAAAAAATATTTTTTCCATTATCCCGTAGGAATGGGGTCGTTTCCAAAATTTTAAAAGTATATTTTTTTACCTGAAAGAACATGCTTAAAAACATAGAATCTAACTATTTTTTAAATTATTTGTTTAAGTTTAATATATATTTTTTAAATACTTAGATCGGTGCACTTTCATTGTTTACATTTCTTGCCGATGACATCAAATGATGAAATGCCATTCTGTGTTGCCATAAGCGAGGGCGTACTTTTTAATTCGCTTCTTGATTATCATAACGTGGAAACGCGATAAACAGATGCGCCATCATAGTGCATCAGTTGTGACGTCATAAAGACCACGCTTTGTTTGAAGAATCGGACATTTTAAAAAAATAATTAAAAAATAACTGTTGGGAAAATGAAAGTATTTTCTGGGTCCATGTTTTTTTTTTTTTTTTTTGCTCATTCTATCCATTTCAATGACTGAAATAGTAATTGTGACTGAAGCAGCCCCCCCCCCCCATTAATGATAAAAAAAATAATAATAATTGTTCAGAAAACGACCTGATGTGTGCATCACATGACTTCCTTTTACACCAATTTAATGTCATTTCCCTATTATTGCAATTTTAATGTGATTCAAGAATTAACTCTCTAAATATCACCAACAATGGCCACATTGAAACCAGATATTTAAAAAAAAAGCCAAATTTGTCGCCAAGTTGGCGACAAAACTTAGCTACCAAAAGACTGGCGATATAGTGGCGGCCAAGAGCCCGCCAAATTATAACACCACTTGAGTTTGCATCGAAATTAACAATGATTTTCACCCAAAAAGGGGCAAAAGACCCCTTTAGAAACACCCGAATGCAACCAAAAGGGGAGGTGCACAACTAGACTCTACTAGGAGTCTACCTACCAAATTTCAACTTTATAGGGCATACCGTTCTTGAGTTATGCGACATACATACACACAAAAACACATACGCACATACATACGTACATACAGACGTCACGAGAAAACTCGGTGTAATTAACTCTTCAAACGCCAAATTGGATATTTCGGTCGTCTATACGTTCTTAGGTACAAATGTACGTGTGGTCGATCGAAAAAAAAAAACTCAACATTCATTTGGGGTGAGCAAAATGGAAATTAAGGGCGATTTTTGAGTGAAATATTTTTCGCGAATACAGTACTTCCTTTTTTGTAAAAGGAAGTAAAAAGCCCTTGAAACATGCAATTAGAAAAACTTTTATTTACGTGTTCTTCATGAAGAATTCCCCCCCCCCCCCAAGAATGTTAGTTTGAAATAAATCCACCATTAAGTTCGTATACATTTGCCGAAAATTTCCCTGTTGGCACTAATGGTAAGTTTTTTGAATTGTTCAAAATTCACCGAAAAATTGCTCAAATAAAAAAGATCTAATTGAACTTGTTCAAATAAAATAAAGGAATGAGGTGTCGTCGACGAGATCTTTCGAACAAAAAAGTTTGTTCAAATAGAACCATTCACTCAAAAGTAAATAGAATGAAACAGACAGACAGACCGACAGATACACATTTTCCCCATTTCAAAACCGTACTTTCCAACTTTTATTTGTTCAATGCTTACTTACGTATTTTTTAATATTTATTTTATTTTACTTCTTTTTAGCGATATTTTTGAGATGCATAAGCCTTCTTCCAAACTTTTTTATTCTCTTTTTCACTTTTGCGGAAAAGTAGGCTATAAAAAAATAAAAAATAAAAATGATAATAAAATAAATAAATAAATAAAACAAGAGCGGAAGAAGATATGGTATAAAACCAAGAGATATTACACTAGAGCATCTGAGTAAATTGATGTGGAAAGCATCCGACTTGCTTGCACGCCTATTACGAAGTCCATATTTTTTGAAAGCTGAATAGGAAAAAGTTAGTGTATTTGCGTTAGAAATTAAACTTCCCAAATCCATATTTAAATATATACCTATATATTTAAATGCATTAATGTTATAATCTATAAAAATCGAACATGAAAATTTTTATACACGTTCTTAGACTCTTTACTTCACCTATAAAGTGTCGTAAATACAGAGAATAACACTTTCGCACTTAAAGAAATTTATAATGTTCTTGTTCTAGTTGGCTTCAGAAATCTGGAAGACGTTTAAATCCGAAAGACTGCAATAACACTAATTAAACGGAATGAGTAAAAATAATAAAAATGCTGAGTAAGGAGAACATTTTAAAGAGCTCCGTAGTATGCCGCGAACCTATGCAGGAAAGAGGGTTTTACAGAGATTTGCGATAGAAATATCGATGGTGTCAACGATCGGTTCCACGTTCCACGAGCTTATAACTAACAACTATATATAGTAGAACCTCGATTATCCGAAACTCTTTTAACCGATACCTCGTTTAACCGAAGTCCGTTTATTCAATATTCCTTAATTTATTAATTTTTCAGTAAGTAAATAACAACAATTCAAATACAACCGAGACAATCATTTCTACTGCAAACACAAACTATCCATACATTTTTATCACTTCTTTTTTTCTCAAACTCACCAGTAAATTTTGAAACTTGCTTTTTAGTAGCTCACATTATGTTTAAAGTAAAAAAAAAACACACACACACACACACACACACAGTAAGACTGTATTATATTAACAACGTAATAAAGGTTAGTGTCTACTATATTTTGTCTTATTAAATTTAAATTGCATTTTCAGATTTGTGTGACATTTACTGAATTATTTTCTTTATAATTATAGCAATATTAAAATAAAAAAAACATAGGCAGTAGTCATTTTGTAAATGTAAACATGTTCAAAACCAGAGGTAAGTTTTTGCTGTCTCTTGATAGCCATTTTCCGTACTTCTTTTACTCAAAACTTTCGATTTACCGAAGGCAGTCCGGGGTTCACACACTCACACACACACAGGTTATTCAGGATGTGTGTTCTTGGACATTTAATCATTAACGTGATTTGGTGAAGCATTCTTCTGCTAATTTTCTATGTATAACATTACAAGTTTGTGAACTATGGATAAATTCGACGAAATGCCTGGAAGATCAAAACAGGTTTAGAATAGTTTTAGTCTAAACTTGACCTCTACATTTTTTTCCCTCTGAAATCTATTGTTTTGGCTAAAGGTAACATCTTTGTTTAAGAACAAAGTTATTTGTATTGATGCGTCAAAGGTTTTATTTATTTATTTATTTATTTATTTATTTTTGAAAATTCCGAAAAAAAAAAGCACATTTGAAGATTTCTTCTCCTAAAATTTTATTTCTTTTCGAATAAGTAAAGCAAATGTGTCTTCAGAACACATATATTCAAAATTAAGAAATGAAGAAAAGCAAAACACCAGGAAAATACAAGTTCAGTGACCTCCAGTATTTTTAAGAGCAATTGTATTCAATACTCACTAGGATTTTCAATGGATAGAACGGAGTACTGAGTTGAAAATGTGATTTTAAAACGCAAAAGGGCTAATTAAGAAAGCTGCAAATACTTCTTGAACACATTATATTTTATTAGGCTCAAAAACGCAGTGGTACCGTCAGAAAAAAAGGAGAACAATATTATTCTTTGCACTAGCGCAGCCAGAAATACCTTCGGGGGGGGGTGATCAAAAATACCTTTTTTTTTTGGGGGGGGGGGGATTGATGCAAAATACCTTCTGGAGTGGTTTTGTTTGATCAAAAATACCTTCTGAAGGGGGTTTATTGATCAAAACAGCCCTTTCATATGTCTAAACTACTGTAGTAGAATTTGCATTTGTGTTAAAAACAATAGCTGTGGAGGGGCTTTTCACCTCCAAACCCCCATCTTCGCCGGGCCCCAGTTTCCTTGCAAAAACAGAACGTTATGTAATTTTTTTCGGTCTGCACCGAGCATGAAGTATCTGGGGGCTAAGAAATATATTACAAAACTGCATTGAACAAGTGAAATTCAGGAAAAAAAATTGTTAAGTATTTTTCAAGTTTTTAGTGACTAAATAAGTTTTATTAAAACGGACACAGACACCAGTCTGTGTCCGTTTCTTAACCATACTCACAAAATTTTCTCACTAGAACAGTATCGTCATCTTTGTTATTTATTTTCCCATTGGAATAGAGTACCCTTTTTTTTTATTTGGAACAAGGGTCGTGCGCAAAAAATGGGCACAAAAATGGGCACATCGTCAGTGAATTGTACCCATAAAGTCAGTTGACTTTGGGTGCAATTCACAAAAATATAAGCATTCACAGGCAGAATAATCCTCAAAATCAATCTGCTTAATTCTGGGCTGTTAGCCCCTTCTTTTTCAGTTTTCTTCAGTTTTTTTTTTTTTTTTTCATGTTTCCTTACATTGTTCTTCTTAGCTATCTATCAGCTTCGACAGCAATCTCCACTCATTCTCGAAATGAGGAAAATGGCATTTTTTGAACCAGAATTAGATACCGAAAAATATTTAATTAAGCTAAACTTAAATCGCTTCTTTTTATTCAAAAATAAAATTTCATTCTTTCATCTTAACAATAAGCCCTGCATGATCTGCCTAATAATTTAAATAAAATTACTAGAGCTTTTAATAAGAGGGATAAAAAGACCAAATTTCACTCATCTGCGGAGCAAAAATATAGTTATATCTCAGGAATAAAATTTTTTACAAAAAAAAAGAAACAATTTGGGAGTACAGAATATTGATAGATATTACCAACCTAATTTCATCAAAATCAAAAATGGTGCGGCACGAAAATTTCTGAAAATTTGTTGATTTTATACGGAATGACTTAGAAGATATCGTATTGTATTTGTGCTTCCGCAAAATTTCTTCCGCGAATTTCAGTCTCTTTTTTCTTCAACAAATTTACAACCCCAAGTGCAGGTAGTTATCAAAATAATGGAAGCACCTGTGAATAAAAGTGGCAGTTTTGAATGTTCTTCGCAAGTAATCTTTACTAACAATAAATCTCTTAGTCTCTCTGTCTGTAGGATGTCTGTGACGCGCGCCTAGACTGTTCGGCCGATTTTCATGAAATTTGGCACAAAGTTAGTTTTAAGCATGGAGGTGTGCACCTCGAAGCGAGTTTTCGAAAATTCGATTTTGTTCTGTTTCTATTTCAATTTTAAGAACACTTTCCAGAGCAAAATTATCATAAGATGGACAAGTAAGTAACGAAATTATCATGGCGTGGAATGGGAGAGCGAATGAACATAGCCAATTGGCGAGAAATTCGTCATCCATTATTTGTAAATATACAGGCGAATCGAATGACCTTTTAATTTTCAACTACGGACAAAGCCGTGCGGGTACCACTAGTCAAGAATAAAACTAGATATCTATTTTTCTTTAATAAATAGCAATGAACATATTCTGGTGGTATATGGTGGCTTAATTGAAGTTCTGGAAGTTTCGGATTTTTATCAAGCGCGGGAAATGTCGGACCTCTCAAATTTTAAAAACAGCCTAAGTGTTGGAGCGCGTCTAGCTGTAGCAAGTGCAACTGAAACATCTCAACACTTTTTGGCGTTTCTAGAGGCATACACACAGCGCGGTAAGATAAGCTCGGCAAAGCAAAATAGTGGACGAGAAAAGAAGCTTAGTGAAAGAAACCGACAGGTATTGAATGAAACTGTAATGTCTAAAAAGCGAACAATAACAGCAAAAGTGACCACAAAACTCAATCACCATCTGCATTCACCAGTGTGAGTGATTACAGTCAGAAGGCACCTTTATTTAGAGAAGATTTACGGCAGAGGAGCGATTCGCAAAACACTTGTCATAGTGCTTCCATTATTCCGATACACCTGTATATGTCATTCCCTTCCCACCTCTCTAAGCGACTAAATGTAATCAAAAACTGCTTTTGGGACTTTTATTTCGAAAAATGCGCTCCAAATCACCTCTTTGTACTCAAAAATTGAGTTTTGACCCCCTCCCTTTCGATATGCCCCCCCCCTCTAACCAGAAGCTGGATGCTCTTTTGCCTCTATTTACGTTAAGAATCATACCTCATCCATTTCCCCCAGCTTCTTCCTTTCTCCTTTTCCTTTTTCCCCATAGAGAAAAGCACTGCACGGTCCCCCTTGATCTACGGGTCCCACATCTGACATCTGTAGCATCGGCCGTGTGGGGCCCTGATGTATACATACTTAAATTACTTCGTTTCTGTTTATCTATATTTGCGGCTAACCTAACCTGGCAGCGCTATAATACTGTGTTTAGGATCAGTGTAGCCTTTACAATGCTGCCGGGTAAGGTTTGCCCCCAACCCCCAATTATAGGAATATCGAAATTATTCAAATTACATGCTCCTAACACTAAAGGAAAACATTGAGAAATGACGCATTTCCTTGAAAAAGTACTTTTTGGATAGATGGGCACAAATAAAAACATTAGTAATCGGCATGCCCTGAGGACTCGCGTGCACCCTCTTGAACGAAAAAAAGAAAGAAAAAAAAACATTCGAACACTTATTTCTGGAAATGGCGGCATCCGCGAATGAACACTTCATTCGAGGTACTAAAAAGCACACCTGTAAGAACTTAATCGTGGCAAAAAAATTGCTCAGGTGATGGCGGTGAGAATAAAAATCAAATGGAACCAGTCAGATCGTGAGGAGTGGGGCGGGGCCACTCATGTTCTGCTACTCCCGGACTATTAAGAGAGATAGATACCACGCCGGTCCGCCTGGCCCACCCACATATTGAGATATGAACGGAATCGCAGGCCTAGAATGCCGATCCGGTACAGAAGAAAAAAAAAGGAAAAGGGCTTATGAAGGATCTTTCTCGCTATTCGAGACAGGATAGAATGCCGATTTAAGTTTATGTGTATCAAAGAAAAAAAAGAAAAACAGGATTAAAGGAATAAATTTGTAAAAAAAAAAAAAAAAAAAAAAAAAACTGGAATGTACTGTATTGAAATTTGAGATGCAAAATGACACAAAGTAATTGACAACAAAAATAAAAATAATAAAATGCGACAAAATATGCAGGGCGCCCCAAATGCAAATGTTTGCGCAAATTCTCAATTTATCAAATGGAACTCCAAATTTTGCCGAAGGAAACTCCAAATTTCGTCGAATGATGATAATATTGCCAAAGAGAACTCCAGATTTTGATAAATGGTGCTCCACCTTTTGCCAAATGGAGCTCCAAATTTTGCCAAATGGAACTCCAAATTTTGCCAAATGGAACTCCAAATTTTTCCGAACGGTGATAATTTTTCCGAATCGTGAGATAATATTTGCTGAATAAGGACATATTATGGGAGGTCTTTTCATGATCTCTCATCAGGGAGCCTCTTAAAATATTTGGAAACAGTCGTTTCGAGCCAAACATATGTAGCGAGCCTTTTCATCAGTGTAAAAAAGAGAGGTCCAGAGAACGAGCAAGAGATCATAACCCATTACTGGTTTGCGTGCATCTCTTTTTTACAGCGATGAAGAGGCATGTATTGTTAACCTCGAAACGTCTGCTTACATTTTTCTTATTTTTGTCTTTTTTTTTTTTATTTGCACCTTTAACTACGTTGCCGTATTTTTTTTAGAAAGCTCTGTGATTGCGCAACTGTCGTTCTTTTTTCTGGAGATTAGGAAAATAAAAGCACACATTTTAAGAAAATACGTTAAGAGTTGAGAGCAACTGTATCACGGTTGCTATATACTATATCTAAAGGGGCCTAACACGGTAGAAATCTGAGTTTCGAGTCATATTAAAATTCCTCATGTGTTAACTATAGAACTGAATTTCCAAGATGGCTTTTCTATACAAAAAAAAAAAAAAAAAAAAGCTAGAAATTAACAAAAAGCATTTTAAATGTTTAGAGAAAGAAAAAACACCACGGCAGGTCTTTGTACAGAAAAATGGAATTGAACGGTTGAACAAGATCACAATTGCGTCATTCCCCGTATTTTGGAAAATCTTGCGGTGGCAAAGAAAAACAGAAAAAAATCTTTAATATAGTTATTACGCGAGACAATTTGTCTATAATTAAAAAAAAACCTATTTCATTAATATTTTTAAATAAAACAATCGATTTTCATCTTTTTTTGTTTTGTGTATTTGTGTGAAGTACCTTTTATTTTCTAATGTTAACAACTGAGCTTTCAATTTCAAACAAAGATTGATTTCAAAACGTATTGTTATAGTGAAGATAATACTTCAACTATAGGGTCGTATACATGAAAGATGCTACTAGAAATTAAGACTGAAAAATCGTATGTATGTAAAGAAGTGGAAGCACACACACACACAAGATATACACATTGAAAAACGACTGTTAAAATTTTGTGAGTCCATTTTTTACAACATTCATTTTTATCCTATGAGTTGTTTCACTTTGTTGCCCAGAATCATAGAAGGGTGATAAACCGGAAAATGAAAACTTTCGGTGCTTTCCGTTCGAAATCAATATTTCCAAAGGTGATGAATCACGTGTTGCTCGGCTCCTGGTATGATTCAAAAAAAGAGAGCTCTATTCAAGGTTCCATCTAACTGAATAAACCATGTGTTGTGGTAGGTATGAGAAATCTTGGAGTGGTGTAGAGTCTAGTTATTTTATCATGACGAACATGTATCTAACACTGTTAAAAAATTTCCGGTAAAAGTTACTGGCAACCATGTTGCCAGTAACTTTTACAGTAAAATTCTCTTTTAGTGTAAAATTTTGTGGTAGAAATCTAGTTACGCTGGGCAAGAAGATCAAAGTGCAAGCAGTCGGGTCCAAACCTGAGCCGGTAGGATTCTATCCCGCTTCGCTATCCCGTCTGCAAAATGGAACGCGAGAAATGAGTGGTATTGAAGAAATATATGCCTCGCGCCATAAGTCACGTAGTGTACAAATTGACGCTGCAGTCGCTTACTTTTTCCGGTACAATTTCCTTTTAAAAAATTCTGTGCTACAAAGACTATATTTTGCAGTAATATTTACCTGAAAAATTTTCAGAATTTTTAACAGTGTAGTTTTAAAAATTACACAGGTCAACCAAAAAACATTTTTTGCCTGATGCCTGGAATTTAAAAGCTGACTTTCATTGTATCATGCATGCTGGTTCAAAATGGGAAAACAGTTTTTCTTTCAATCAGCTCTACTCAATGAAGTTCAGCCTATTTAAATCACGATTTCAGTCACAATGTAGCATTTTCGACTGATTGTATGAAACCGTATACGTTTTAATATTGCTTGGGGTTTATATCTTACGTATACAGTCAAGTTCTTCGTTTCTAGTTAAATGAAAAACGGATGAGCCAACGGTGGAAGAAGAAGGGCTAAAAATCCTGAGTTATTTTACCGTCAGATGAGGTAGTGAGAAACAAAGGGACGTATATGTAAGTGGACTTTTTAAAGTTCGAGTAAAACACGGTTAAGGTTCAGATCCTAGGCAGTCTTTTATTAGGATTCCCCCCCCCCCTAAATCATACTGTATAGCATATCCATCAAAGTTACTAGTAGCTCCCTCTCTTGCCCTAAAACATTGGAGAGGTTCTTTTACGATTTGTACTGATTAACTCTGAATTTTTAATGTTGGCACAAACCCTTTGCTTCTCACTATAGACGTGCACAGAGCCTCAGAAGTGGGAGCACTACTATACAGTAGAACCTCATATATGGAGTGCTCCATACTACTTATGGATGGCAGAAACATAAAAAGATAGCTGCATTTGTTTACTGGGAAAAACTTTCTATATAATCATAAGGTTGAGAACTGAATTGAACTAACTTGCAACATGTTTAGTAGCTTCAGACTTTCAACATTTTTTGAACACGAAGTTCGAGTACTTATTCAACAGTGTAGACCATTTTTCACATAATTTTAGAAATACAAGTGAAGAAAAAAAATTAACAAAAAAAAATATCCTCTGGCCAGACCCCTGAATATATATATATATATATATATATATATATATATACTGGTGTGCAAAAATTAAGGACGAAGTCGAAAAATTAGCATATCAGCTGAACGAAGAGACAGAGCGGACAGAAAGACCAATCAGGAGATTAAGTAAGGTGATGTACGGTAGCACATGCGCAGATATGCAGGCAGACGTAATGGGGGAGTGTCTGAGTAGTATAAAGCATGTTGTCGGTGTAAGATCAGTATTTCTGGCAAAGAGAATGCACGCCGTATAGCAGTTAAAATCACAACGAGTTGCTGCCTCAGCGAGAAATGGCGAATAAACAATCTGTTAGACGACATCTGGATGCTTTTACCCGAGGTCGAATCATTGGGAAGTTGGAGGAAGGTCGCAGTGTGACAAGTGTGGCTGCAGAGTTCGGAATTGCTCACAGCATCGTTTCACGACTTTGGAGACAATTTCAAACTACAGGAACAGCTATCCGGGGGTTCAGTAGTTGTCGTCCACGAAGAACCACACCCGCAGATGACCGGTATATTATCTTACAGGCCAGAAAAAACAGGCGGCAGACAGCGGGAGAAATCGCTAGACACACGACACAGGCGACTGGACGACCGATATCGCGTTTTACCGTGGCCAGAAGACTGCACGGTGGTGGTCTGTTTGCACGACGCCCTATACGGTGTGTACCTCCAACGCCTGCCCATCGGAGTAGGCGTTCTCTGTGGTGCCGGGAACACCGGAATTGGAGAGACAATGAATGGGGACGAGTACTCTTTACAGATGAGAGCAGATTCAGTCTGAGTAGCGATTCTCATCGCATATTCATCTGGAGAGAGCGTGGAAGCCGCAATCATCCCTCGAACATCATTGAAAGGGACAGATATGGAGGTCGCGGTGTTCTCGTTTGGGGAGGCATCATGCTTGGCAGTCGTACAGACCTTCACATCTTCGACGCAGGTTCAGTCAACGGGACCCGTTATTGTAACAAGATTCTTCTTCCATATGTGTGTCATTTTAGAGGCGCTATGGGTCCGCAGTTCCTTTTCATGGACGACAATGCACCATGTTATCGCACAGTAGCTGCCGGACAGCTCTTAGAGAGGGAGGATATTGAACGTATGGATTGACCGGCACGATCTCCGGATCTCAATCCCATCGAGCATGTATGGGATTTTCTAGGCAGACGCTTGGCAGCTCGTACCTTACCACCAGTAACGATTCGGGAGCTTCGATTGGCGCTGCAAGACGAATGGGCAGCAATGCCTCAACAACTCATTGACACCCTCATTCTCAGCATGGGCAGACGCTGTGAAACCTGCCTAGCAGTCGGGAGAGATCATATACCCTACTAAAGACCGGGTGTTTCTTGCTGGACACCCATCACAGGGATGTTTCGGCCTTCAGTCGCATTGCGCTCCATGCTACTTTTTCAATAAAGCTTCTTTTTATCCCTCTGATTTCTCTTTTAGTAAGTGTTGCTTACATTACACATGTCCTTACGTATTGGGTATCTTACGGTATTAAATGTGTTGATTTGGAAAGCTTTTGTACAAAGTTATATTGAAAAAACCGTCTCGTCCTTAATTTTTGCACACCAGTGTATGTATATATATATATATATATATATATATATATATATATATATATATATATATATATATATATATATATATATATATATATATATATATATATATATATATATATATCTATATATTTATTTATTTATATATATATACAGGGGCGGACTGGCTGACTTTGGCCCAGTCGGCAAAAGAGTATTTTGGCCCACCTCTGTAAATTAAAAAAATTTAATTAACCAGTACCGGATCTCGATTCTTCCGAGCCGAGCAAAAGCATTAAACTACCGCTATAGTTCCTATTTTTATTTAAGTTTCTAAAACAAGTTTTAAAGTTCAAAAAAAAAAAAAAAAATGTGAAACGTAAAATAAAGCTAACATTGACACATTTTTTTTATGTGCCTTCAAAGGATACTAACGGTATAGGTCTGAAAAGGCACATTTTTAGGCTTCTATACTGACAACCTAAGGACACGAGGAAAGGGAGGAATCAGGTATTCCTCCGAAAATTTTTCGAAATTGTTTAATCTGTATAGGCATAAGGAGAAAAGAGAAGGGGTTCTAGTTCCCGTCCAAGCGATATTTTCAAAGTTGATGTCAAAAAGCGTAATTTCACAATTTTCAGTAACATTGAAGACAGGAAAAAGAACGGGTTCCTCCACGATTTTGTTTTCTTAAGTTTTTTTTTTCTTTTCAAAATTGAAGTCTATTTTTGGCGATTTTTGTTCACAATAGAATGTCGCGGGCTCTTCCCGAAAATTCTCCGAAATGGGAAGTTTTAGAAATACAATTTTAGGTTACCCTTGGTAAAATTAATGGAACAGGGAAGCATCGGGAGCTCTCTACGAAAACGTTTCGACTTTTTGGAAGCATTTAAAAACTAAAGTATACTCTACCTCATTTTAAACTGCATTTAGTTACTCTAGGGAATACGGCGACTTTCCTTCTTAATTTTCGACATTGAAATTTTAAAAACATATTCTTATAATGTGCTTGAAGGCATTAAAAGGAAAGGGACAGGTTTCTCGAGTGTTTGCCCCCAGATTTTTTAGGAGGACGCTGTGCCCTTCTGCTTTTAAGCTAACTTTTGGGCCTTTACTTGATCATCCCTCCTTGCTCCTTAAAAGTTTAGACAAAACTGCACAAAATCTAATTTTTTTTTCAAAAGGTAAAGATTCACATAAGCCTGTCCTTGAAACGTCACTTTTTCATTTGAATAACTTATCCACAAGAATCTGATCTGAATATATTTGAATATTTTTTGCATTACCTTTAAAACTGAACATCAAAAAGCTTTTCAATATTTTAAAAACAATTACTATCGAAAACACATGAACATTGTATATACCTAGAAAACCAAAAAGTATAAGAAGCATCTTTTGTGTTTACAAAACTTCTCTAAACAGTACTCTTTTATCTGAAAGTGCACTGCCCCTTTTTTTGGTCTTGGGGAAACACTGGTTCCCTCAGGGCATTTTTTCTGAAACTGAAATTAATTTTTCGCTATATTGCTTATAAAAGGGGTATGGAGCTCTCCCACGAGAATTTCAAAATGTCAAATATTAGGCTATCTTTAGTGACTTTAAGGGAACGGCAAAGATTTGAAGACTTTGTCTGGAAATTTTTCGATATTTAAATCTGAGAAACACAATTGAAGGCCTTGATGCAGGAACCAAGAACTAATTAAGTCCAGACTCAATCATTTTTGGTAAGACCAACAAATAACATCAGTGTCCAGTAAAAAGGTTAATATATTTCCCACATTATTTATTAGAAAGCATAGGTCTGATCTTACATTTGGTTCCCATTGTAGCACCAATCAAAACTTCTATACTATCGGCCACACGCAAAAATGAATTACAAAAAAAAAGTTCGGACTGAACTGGTTCTTGCATCAAAGTTCTCAATTGTAGACTTAAGGCTAGTATCGTTGGTGCTTTTTTGACTACAAAGGGACCTCATATTTGAAATACCTTAGGTACCTCGTTAAGTATAAATCTGGCCCTGATTGCAACCGAGGACTAATTTATCAAAAGGAAACATATCCATTTTCCAAAAAATGTTCAGGAGGTGAGAAAAACGAATTAAGGTAAGAGCAAAATAGTTTTATCAACTTCTCTGGGTACAGAATTGAGCACAAATGCACAGCAAATCAAAGGGTCAGAGTAAGAAATGTTTTTGTAAAAAAAAAGAGAGAGAGAGAGATCGCCATCTTAATTTTGTATATCTGCCCTTTTGAACGAAAACCTGAATGTTGAAAATTCCTATTTCAACAAAACTCTAATATTTCCCCTACTCATATTATCTAATCGAAGTGCATGAACCTAAAAGTAGTGGATTAAAATTTGAGGATTTTGGACATATGTTCCTTTGGATCTAAAAGTCTTTGTACTACAGATTCTTTCAGGATATGTCCCCTCTTGTTCAAAATAAAACGTGCAGAGGACGGATTTGTTACCTTTTGATCAAAAAATCACACTTTATCCTTAAATAAAATAGGATTTTCCACGTTTGGACTTCTTGAGAATAAGTGATTTGATAAAGGTCGTCTGAAAGATTTAGAAAATATCATAAAATGAATTTTTCTAAAAATGGGGACATGTTCCTTTTCGATAAATTGATAAATTACTCAATTAATGTAGCTCAAAAAAAAAAAAAAAAAAGGAACCTTGCCCTCCACAGCACCCCCGAATTCAGTCCTAAATCCGTTTGTGTTTAGGAGCTCTCTCAAAGTCGAAATTTTGTTCTGTTTCAGATTCAGTTTATCGTAGTCCAGACTTGATGCTTTAGCTTTCCCGTATGCGATTCGGAGATAAAAATTCTCGCATAGCGATAATTTACAATAGACCAATGAAATATCTTGGCAACTGACAGCATTTAGTTGAATCTGTCATAACCAACGAATACCAGAGGCGTGCACAGAAATTTTGGGGCACGTCACAAATGACTTTTACGGGCCCCCTCTATCTTGTTTACCCTCTAAGTCCCTACATATATTTCACCCCTTATTTAAAATTCTTCAGGATCGGAACCGGGCCAACAGCTGTCCCTTCTCTCTCCCCCCCCCCACCGTGTATGCCCCTGCTCGCGCTCATGTATCAACACCCCAAAGCATGATCCACACATTTATAGCAATGCCGGGGCCGCTTTGTCTAATGGTGCAGGCCCCTTCTATTTTTGTTAATAGACGCACAAATACGAGTTTTTAACCCACTTTTTTTTTCCGGGCGCTTTTCCAGGTCGCGTCGGACCCCAATTTCTTTGGCCCCTTACCGTTTCCTCAATGTGGAAGCCATGGCCCCCAGAGCTCTAAAAACTAGAGAGAAAGTTGATAAAAGAGGAAAGCATTCGTACGTGGTGAACTTCAGCTATTTACTTTGGTCCCTGTTTAGGGTGGAAAAAAATAAACCTGTTTCTAAACGATTTTTTCACAGAGATTAAACGAATTACATGTTTTTATTTACTTATTTTTAATGACACTTTAAAAAATGTTAGGTGTGAATTTAAATGTATTAAGTTTAATAAAAAAGTTGCTTGAAGTGGCCCACTGGGCGGTTGGCCCAGTCGGGGATCCCCGACTAGCCGACCTGGCCAGTTCGCCCCTATATATATATATATATATATATATATATATATATATGTATGTATATGTGTGTGTGTGTGTGTGTGTGTGTGTGTGTGTGTGTGTGTATCTAATTTGAATTCTGACACTTTGAATTCGAATTATGCTTTTCGCAATCACGAGTTGCGACAGAACCCTACTCGTTGGAGGCTATTGTTTCTAGAAATGACTCATGTCCTCCCAAGCCTGCCCCTCCTCCTGGGCGGTTACGTGTGTGTTTATGTGTGTAAGGACTTGTTTGTTTGTAGACATGTGTGTATGTATGAGTGTGTGTATGCAGAACATGGACGCCAGCGCCTAAGAGGAGGGGATTCCGGTGAACAGTGCTGCTAATGAAGGCTAGGACCAGAGGAGCAGTTCGGTCCTCCGGTGGATGGCGGTGCTGCAGAGGCCCCTAGTCCAAGCTGAAAAAGGAACCGGACTTCAAGGACGGTCAAATGAAAGCAATAAGCAATCGTGATTGCTCAAAAAATGCGCGTCACGGGACGCTCGGCAGAAGTGATAACTTTCATAGGATTAAATTATTATCATTATTTAATCCTATGATAGTAACAATTGGTTTATGGTAGCTATAAAAAGCAACGAAATTTTTGCATTGTATGTTATCTAAAAATCTTGCAAAGACTGCATCAAGTACAGTTCCATGACTTGTAGTGGCTTCTTCTGGCTTATTAATCATTTATAATTGTAATTTGGGTTGTAGAAACGATACTAAATTTTTAGCTCGATCAGTAGCAAAATCAACATTAAAATCCCGTTATGATTTTTTTAACTTTGTTTTTTCCGGCATGCCGGAAAGGACCAAGAAAGGGTTGTTGAAAATCTGGTGACCCTCATATTTTGCGGCATGCCGGAAAATGCGGGGTAATACGGTAGTTTGTTTTATTGATGTACACTTTTCACAGTTCAAAACTCTAAATAAAACGAGATATTTTTAGTATAACTAATCGTAAAAATGTTTTTGTTTTGAAAATAAATTTAAAGATTTAATACTGTTTTAAAATGTTGATTGTAAATACTAAATGTTATCACCATAAACAAACCACAAGATTAAGCTTAAATCTGAATCTATTGGTATTATATTGTATTATTAAACTCACCTTTCGTTAGGAGATTGCGTTATGCTGCGATGATCATTCATCTTCTGTTAGTTTCATTACTTTTTCTACTATTACTTAACTCTTAAAGCTGTGACCCAAAGAGTAAAGAAACAAAATTTCCAGACCATTCTGTCGTATGCGCGAACGAAAGGAATGCCAGACGAGAGCTGCGCCGTTACGCGCGTTATGTCACAAATCGGTTTATCCTCCCATAAGAAGTTATCACTTCAAAAATGAAGACATAAGAGGATCGATGCTAAGACAGGTATGATGCTTATAAAAAGACATTTCCGCTGGAATTTTTAGAGTTTATGAAAAGAAAGTTCACTCTAAAATGTCAAGCAATGGAAGCTTTCTAAGTGGAACATAATTACTTTTCGTTTTTTTTTAAACTTAACTATTTTAAAATACTTTCGTGTCAGTTAAGTTAGTTAAGGGGTCTCGTAGATGCTATTGTAAAGAGTTTTAATTTGATCCATAGCTTAAGTCTAGTTTAACAGGTTGAAGTAAAAAGTACATCCATAACATTTTATAAACAAGGCCAGAAGGACAAAAATTCAAGTAATATTTATCATTAGCACATAAAATAAAATTAAAATCAGTTTCAAAATTTAAAAAAAAACCTGCAAAAAAAAAAAAAAAAAAAAAAAAATGTGCGCTCCCAAGTGCTATTAGAATCATGTTTCTTTGACTTTTTTCCTTTGTTCTTGCTAATATAGTTTCTCAAAAGAGACGAAATCTCCGCAACACCAAATAAGTGCAAGACAACACATCTTCTGAAAATAACTAACGAAGAATGAAAAGAAAGGAAGAGTACAAAAGGAAAAACTTTCTGTTTGATCAAAAAAAAGCTTCATTCCCCTCTCCCTTTTTCTTTCTTTTGTTTTCTGTCAAATTTTGAATAGAAAATCCTCTGACTTCGTGCAATGCAATAATTTTTCTTAACAGACATTTAAACCATGTCTAAAAACCTCTTGCAGTGAATCCAGTTTTGCGTGCAACTGAATTCCTCCACCTGTAGAAAAAAAAAGAAAAGAAAAGAGAAATTCTGTTTAATCATCGGATTCTTCGACTAATAGCCAGGCATCCCTATTTAGGAGTATAAATCGAATGCCTCCATCCTGTTTGCATGCTCCTTAATATTCGGCGCTCGTGGCCATCTCTTTTCTCGAGCTGATTAGCAATTAGACCCACTCCCCAATAGTGAGCTGGGGCCCACCTTTGGACCACCCACGCCATTCAATTTACAAGCTGCCAATCAGAAGAGAGCGGTGCCCTTTGAAGTGGCGGCCCGAGTCCCGTTTTTCAAAGGCCTATGCCGACAGCTAGGGTGGACGGCTTGTGTCAACTTTTTTGGTGGATTTATTTTTTGCTTTCGTGATCTTAATTACCATGGGGAACGTGATAGTGAAGACATTAAGCTATAATGAGGCACATAATGAGTAGCTCTTTATTGGCTGAATGGATTTTTGGTGCGATTTATCTTTTTCTTTTTACCTCTTCCACCCGCCAGACACGTCGTATCAAAATGCTATAAATAAGTGTCATGATGACGTGAGTGTTTCGCTCTTCCAAACAGGTGCTGTCGATGTGACGCGTGATTAGGAATTTTTCGCTGAGATTAGCTGCTTCTCTGACTTATTTATGACCCCTTCTGCCAAAAAATTCAAAATTAACTTTTTAAAACATCATTTATTTCCAGCAAACGACGGAGCAATGGGTGATTACTCAAGTATCTGGTTCAATGGAAAATGTTATTAGTATGGAGGACGAGTGCTTAAACAATTTTCATCGTCCTTCGCTCAAGATATTAGTAGTCAATATCTTTTTGTTTCTAATATTCTTTATAAGTTATTAGGAACGAGATACTCTAATGTATTGCTTTTATGAGCATATTTTTTTCATTATATGACGAAGCTGCTGTGGTGGTCCTATTCGTCAACAAAATATTCCTGTTTTGTGTCAAACATTTCTTTACAATGTTTAAATTTTTTGCTGTATATCTCTTAATAATTTTTTTTCTAAACATATTTTTACTAATTTTTTGAACTGTAGAATTTTTATTTTGCAATTAATTTTAGACGTTCAGTTATAAATTAACATATTTTTTTATCAGTTGATTTATTTCACGCAATCAGTTCAAAATTGCTTGTAAGATATGAATTATGCACTTGCCGCATTGGAACAAATGCAGAGAAATACGAAGAGACAATAATTAGAACAAATATTGGTGCAGTTGTAAAGTTCCTGTCAATCTATGTTTAGAAAAATGAAGTAATTGATGAAGTGAAAGCGTTACATGTGCATCTACAAAGGTCATCAATGCTATGAACGTTTAGTTTTAGTGATATTTCGTTGCAAAGAACTTTAAGAAACCACAATTTTTGTTCATTGGAACGAAAATTTCGTTGTAATGGAATTCAAGTAATGTCATGGAAATTAAATCGGGATTAAAGGATTAAACATTTCTTTCGTTGAAATGAATATTTAGTTGTTTTAGTATTCGTTGTAATGGGGATTTCCCAACTTTTAAAAAGTAAACGCAAATGGAATGCATGATTAGTGAGGAACACTATTCCTCCTATCGGACAGTCCTATTCAGCAGACACTTTTGTCAATGGCTACAATTTTTCACGAACAAACCGTTTTACCTGATGAAGAAATGTAACAGTTAAATGAAGCAATACTGAATTTGGATCACCTCTGTCCTCGGCCAGCGTTTTCTGATTTAAAAAGTTCTAAAAACCCTTGAGACTAAAACCGCGAAGCGAATATCTAATACTTTAGCTATTAGCTATTAGCCCTTACAAGGCAGGGTATTTAGAGTATTTTATATTTCCAATCAAAACTAACAAATATCTCAAGCATTCTAAAATTATGAAAAATCCGTTTTCGAGCGTAACTTTGAGAGATCAAGCCCGTATCAAATGATGACTAATTTATCAAAAGAGAGGAAATTGTATCCATTTTCGAAAAATGTTCATGAGGTAAAAAACAGCAAAATAGTTTTATCATATATTCCTGGTACAGAATTGAGAACAATGGCATTACAGATTACGTCCCAGAGCAAGAATTTTCAGATAAAAAAACAAAAGAGATATTGCCATCTTAATTTTGGATATTCAATTTAGTTTGAAAAAGAGATATTGTGTGATTTTGAACGAAACCCCGAGTGTTATGATAACTACAATTTCACCATAGTTCTAATATATCATTACCCGACCTCATACTGAAGTACTTGAACTTAAAATTTGCGTTGAAAAAAATATTTCTACATATTCTAGCAGTATATGTTCCATTTTGTTTGAAATGGCTCGAAAAAACTGCTGGGGACAGATTTATCGCCTTCTAATAGAAAAGTAAATGTTCAAAGATTTGTGCTAGACAGATTTCTTGAGAATAGGGGTTTCGATTAATGCCACCTAAAACATATAGTAAAAGCGAAAAAACGAGTTTTTCATTAAAAAAAAAATGGATCTGTTCCCTTTTGATATATTACTCCTCAAAGATAAATCCTTGCGAGCGAAATGAAGTGAATAAAATCATTGATAAATTAATAAATTCATAATTAAAATAAACAATAACAAATGTATAAATAAACAAGTACAAAAAAGAAAGTTAAGTCAAAAAGTTAAACACAATAGCAGTTGGTAATTACCATTCCAAACTTGGATTTAATGGCAAAATTTCACAAGCATATTTAAATTAGTCTTAACTACATATCGTATGCTCTGCACACTTATGAAGTTTCTGAATGTTCAACTTATTCCATATAAAATTAGTTGAAATAATTCTGTACCTCAAAGTCAAACTGACCTAAGTTCAAAAATTGCGATTTTCCGTTTATAATGCATGTATGTAGAAGCCTATTCCGCATCGAGCCATGTGAACGGAATTCTTTTTTAAAAATCCTTTTCAATTTTTTACCAGTGTTAAAAGAGCGCGCTTCCCATCCTTTGCAGGCGCCATGAAAAAGTGTTTACTCTCTCCTGTAAAATTACCATAATATGACTAAAATCCCTCAGGCTCTGAGGTACAGAATCGGGTCGCTTCCAAAATTTTAAAAGTATTTTTTTCTGAAAGAGCATGCATAAAAACATAGAATCTGACCATTTTTTAAATAATTTCTTTAAGTTTAATAATTTTAAAAAATTACTTGAATCGGTGCTCTTTCATCGTTTAATGATTCTGCCGATGACATCACACATGATGAAATGCCATTTAGTGTTGCCATTCACGGTCCAAAATATTTAATTTTGGACCGTGTATTATTAAATTTTGCATCTTTACTCACGTGTATTGGCAACGATATGGTTGATAGCAAGTGTAGAGCGCAGTTGTAATTCGCTTCTTGATTATCATAACGTGGAAATGCGGTAGAAAGATGCACCATAGTACATCATTTGTGACGTCATGAAGACCACGTTTGTTTGAAGAATCGGACATTTTAAAAAAATAATAAAAAATAAGCGTTGGGGAAATGAAAGTATTTTCTGGGTCCATGTTATTTTATTAATTTTTTTTTTTTGCTTATTTTATCAATAGCAAAAATAATTTTTGCTTATTTAATTTCAGTGACAAAAAGTGCTACTTTTGACTGAAGGAAACAACCCCATTATCTCTCTTCATTTTCCTCTATTATGCTTAAATTAATACAGGTGCTTAGTGTCCAGTACAAAACGTATAATAAAATGTGCCTTTTTTTTGGCGGGAGGAGGAGCAAGAATAATTTCTTTTTTCTTGTTTACTTTTTTATTATCTTTTGCATTTCCTATGCTTTGTTCCATAAAGAAAGTCACCGCTTTCTCAAGCTTAAATCTTGGGTTTGATCTCAAAGCTGCGATTTCAAATCCATTCCAGCGGAAGTGTAGCGGTGGGCGACAAATTAACCAATTTGGAAACCACTTTCTTTCGCAATATATCGTCTGAGCATACGTCGGAAACAAAACGAATCGTGGAAAAGCGTGGTCGCTGTTGTTGCAACAATCCATCACAGTCGGCTTCAGGTGTCAGCTCCTATTCCACATCTGTCGGACGTTAATGAAGAAGGTCACACCTGACGTCTGAGCAAAATGGGAAAAGGGCAGCGTTAATAGAGGGCTCGAATGACCCAGGAAACCAACGCAGGGGTCTCTCGGAGAATGATGGCCCTGCTTTCATGAAACACAATGATTTGGAAACGGAGCTAACTCGGTTCTTGATGAAAAATGGCGAGATCCTGTTGGTCTCTGAAATTAAGCATTAATGATAGCTTCGATTGTTCGGTTCTTCTGGGAGTTAATGCAGACACAAGGTCCGGAGAATTAAACGAAATTACTCTTATGAATCAGTTACGAAACATGAAAGTGTTGTTTCACTATCGTCAAATGTGTGGAGGAAATAACTTAAAATGCTAAGAGTTTGAGATTTGAATGTGTTGTCATAAAATTAGCTTGCTCTTCAATTTGAAGCTGTTAGGAATCCACATAACAGAGGAGAAAAACGTTGCTTACAATTTTATAAACTTTTAACTTCTAACACTTTATTTCATGCTAAATTTTGAAATTTAAATGTGTTGTCTTAAAATTAGCTTTTCTTTCACTGAAGCTGCAAGAAATTGAAATAACGCGATAAAACATGGCAAACAATTTTATAAATTTTTAACTTCGGTTACTGTTTTGTCGACATTTATTTCATGCTAAAGTTTGAAATTTAAATGTGTTGCCTTAAAATTTGCTTTTCCTTCCACTGAAACTGTTAGGAATTGACATAATGCAAGAAAAAAAAAACCAAACAATTTTATAATTTTTTTTAAAACTTCTGTTACTGTTCTGCAGACATTTATTTGATGTTAAAGTTTGAATTTTAAATGTGTTGTCTCAAAATGTACTTGTCCTTCCACTGAATCTTTTAGGAATTGCCATGACGCGAGAAAACTAAGCATATAGTTTATAAATTTTTAACTTCGGTTACTGTTTCGTAGACATTTATCTCATCAAAAACAACCCTGTGGTAAAAATTTCCCCGCCAAGAAAACCTCTAGTTCTTCCGCACAAAAAAGAAGACCGTCATCCTAAACCCAAAAACACAAGTCTTAAAAAATTATGATATCTTGTTTGCCCACCAAGTATCTGCCGAACTATCATCCTCCCTCTTCTCCTCTTTCATCACATCTCCTTCCATTGGAACCTCCTCCCACCTTCAACTCCTCAGAAATATGGATAGATCCTTTAAATTCTTTATCTCGTTTTGGCGGGAAGCTTTTTGCTCACCAAACAACCACTTCACTTTGAAAAGCTTAAATGAAGCAGCTTTGATTTTTCCCCCTTCATAACATAATGCTTCTTTCTCTCCCCCCCCCCCCTCACCACCCAAAAATGCAAATGAGCATATGAACAGTTTTATAGAATTGTTAAACAAATCAAAATACCTTCAAAATTTAAAAAATATGAAAATTCAGCTTTTCAACTACTTTACTGCTCAGACATCACTGGATAATCCAGTAGTACTTTTTGAAAAGTTATCTCTTAAATTTATTTATGCAATCACGGCAAAAAGAGAAGGTTTATAGAGCTCTCTCTCTCCCTCTCGTTTTTTCAAAAAATGCCAATTGTGTTCTGAAGAATGTACGAAAATTTTATTGAACATGATTTGTTCGCATTTAAATGCAATTTACAATTACTTCGTTCCTTTTGATACATGTTTATTAAAGTTGATAAGATGCGCGTAAAGTACTTATATACAATGAAATATCGTTATAACGAACACCGATACAACGGAATATCCGTTTCAACGTACTAATTTTTCAGTCCCGATTTAATTTCTAATATAATTGCTTTCATTCCATTCTCGTTGTAATGAACAAAATTTACGGTCCCCTGAAGGCCTGAAGTTCCTTGTAACAAGATTTCACTGCATATAGAAATTAGTGTTAGAGTTTAGACTTTAAATCAGTTTAAGATAATCAGCTTCATTTACATAATTTTACTTAATTACCTAACTAACCTTTACCTAATTTTTTTATCTGCATTTCAGTTTGGCAACACTCTTAAGGTTTTATACGTGCTGCATTCTTCTAGATTTAGTGTAACAGTTTATTCCATGTTTGTGATGATGTGTCGCGTTTCGTAGTTACGTTACATGTTTAACATATTGTTTGTTTGCCCTTTTTAGTTTTAGTCGAAATAAAAAAAAAATTTTATGAGAATATTGCTGAACTCTACTGAGGAATTCAACAATTAGAACATTGTAATCTTTGCTAATAATAAAGCTGAAAATCTGTAAATCTGGATCTCTGTCTCTTACGCGCATAGCGCCTTGACCGTTCGGCCGATTTTTATGAAATTTGGCACAAAATTAGTTCGTAGCATAGGTGTGAGCAACTCGAAGCGATTTTCCAAAAATTCGATTTTGTTCTTTTTCTAATCCCATTTTAAGGATATTTTACCGATAAAATTATCATAACAGGGACGAATAAATTACCATAACTTGGACTAGCAAATCACCATAACGTGGACGAGTAAACTACCATATGCGACCATGAGCGGGCAAATGAACATAGCAAATTGGTGAGAAATTCATCATCCATTATTTGTAAATATACAGGCGAACGAAATGACCTTTTAAATTTCTACTACGGGCAAAGCTGTGCGGATACCACTAGTGGCAAATAAATCGGGGTTGAAAATTTATTTTGCTGAAAGGGTATGTATTGGTTATTCGTTTAAAGCAGATTTCAATGTATTGCCAAAAGAGTTGGAAATTAGAATAGGTCTCAGAAAGACCGCTAACGTGATTTCGGTAAAATTCATGCTGAAACTTAGTTACTGCAAGCATCTGCCCTTCTTTGCAAAGGCGTAAAGATTAATATTCGACTTAACAAAATGTTTAAATACGCTTTTAGAAGTGCTTATTCTTCCAAACATAAACTATGGCATGTAAAGAGACCTGAATCAAAACTGCGGATTCATTCTTAATGGCTGCATTAATCTAAGTTAAATTCCTTAGCGTAACTACCAAACTCACAAGAAGAAAATTTTATTCAAACAACACAAAAGCATAAATCTTCCTATTTTTCCACTACCCAAGCCAAAACTGAGCAATTTCCTGAAAGAATCCCATTACATTTATCTATATGTATATAAAATTAAATGACGCATAATTCATCATAGCTTTTTCGTAAAACTTTTAAATACGGCGGGAAAGAAAAAGACGTTTAAAATGAGTTCATAACGTTTTATTATGTCTTTCAACCAGAAACAAGTTTCTGTTTACATAAAATACATTGCGCTACACGAACTGCTTTTTAAAAAATGCAGAGAAGGAGGAGAGAAGAAAACCACGCCATTAACAACAAAACTTCATTCATAAAAGAAACACTCAGAAAATGATAAATAACATATTTTCATTAAATGTTTATCCGGGCGGGTACTGCAATGTACACCATTCTGGACCAATTTAATTCTATTGTGTGAAAAATTGCTCTTTTGAATAACAATAAAGTGCTTTAAATTAATCTCAACGGCTTCTATTATGACAGCAGAAAGCGGGTGTTAACTTTTGAAAGAACCGAGAACTCCTCCAACCGTATTAATTTTGAAACAACTCGTTAAGCCTCGAAATGGGTTACGGCAGGTAAATTGCGCATAACCTACTCAAGTTGTTTGAGAAAGAATTAATGTAAAGCATGTATATATGACACCAATCATGCTGATGAATTGAGGCTTCAGTAGTTCAGATCAAGTGGTATTAGGCGCGGATTTAAAATGAGTATTACATGCGGGTGTTTCGAAGTTATGAAGAATCTCTTCTTCAATACAAAAAAAAAAAAAAAATGGAGTCGTTAAAAATAGCGAAACTGAAATGGAAAGAGTTTTTCGAAATGGCTTCTTTTTGGGAATACAATAAAACATCCCCAGAACATATTTTTTAGTTCTGTAGCTCGATTTCAGTAATAGTTTTCGGTCCTGGTAAGCTGTTAATAGAATAATTTGTGTTCGTAAATTAAATGTTCACATATTCGAGCGTCAACTGCATTATTTTTACTTCCTTTTACAAAAAAAGGAAGTATTGTATTCGCGAAACAAATTTTACTCAAAAATCGACCTTAATTTCCATTTTACTCACCCCCGAATGAATACTGAGTTTTTTTTTTTTTTTTTTGACTCAACCACACGTGGATAAGTGCCTAAGAACGTATAGACACGCGAAATATCCATAATGACGATTCCCGAGTTAATTACAACGAATTTTCTCGTGACGTCTGTATGTACGTATGTGCGGATGTTCGTATGTGCGTATGTATGTCGCATTAACTCAAGTACGGTTAGTCCTAGAAAGTTGAAATTTGGTACGTAGACTCCTAGTGGGGTCTAGTTGTGCACCTCCTCTTTTGGTTGCATTCGGGTGTTTCTAAAGGGGTCTTTTTGCCCCTTTTTGGGGGGAAATCATTGTTAATTTCGATGTAAACTCAAGTGGTGTTATTATTTGGCGGGCACTTGGCGATATATCGCCAGTCTTGGTCGCCAAGTTTTGTCGCCAACTTGGAAATAAATTTGGCGATTTTTTTTATTTTACTATTTTTACTTATTTATTTATTTTTTTTAATCTGGTTTCAATTTGACCACTGTTTTTGATATTTAGAGAGTAAACTATTGAATCACATTAAAATTGCCAGTAATGGGGGATATGACATTAAATTGGAGTAGAAGGAAGTCATGTGATGCACACATCAGCTCGTTTTATTTTTGTTATTCATTTTAAATCGCAATAACTAAGTAATATCAATGGAAACCAAGCAAATGCTGTGTTTTAAAAATGTATCTAAATTTAATTGCTCAAAGATATGTCACAGATTTAAAAAAAAGAAAAAAAAATTCCGGGAACTTTTCTTCCAAGGAGATGTGTTTTACGGGGATGTGCTTTTTGGTATTGTTTTATCATGCAATTTTTTTTTTCCTGTCGATGTAGGATAAAGGAACATAAGTAAATGGTTCAAAAAACATTTTAACAGAAATAACTATTTGAAGGTTAACTTCTCAACTTGTGATCACAGTATAGATTATTAAAATGAGTTCTTAATTTTTTATTGTGTTTTTCAACTGTGGAAAAATTATTATTTATTCTTAATATTGATTTTTCAACACTATTTTCTTGATGTCACTTAGAACTTAGCTGAAATTTCGTGTTAAATAGATTAATAAAATGATTTTCATAAATTTCATGGAAGATGTTCTTTGAAATTGTCATTTTAAGTTGAAAAAAGATTTATTGGTAATTGTTAAAATGAAGTCCGTAAGAACATATAAAACAAAACCGTTATTAACCGTTATTAGCTCGAGACTGATTTTCATTATAGACTTGCGTTTTATAATTCGAACAGTTAACAGAAAAACTATCATTACAAAACTTTCGTCGTCTTTAGAAATAAATTGAAATTTATAGAGCTTTTCATTTTTTAGGCACTCTTCTTTGCATTGCAACATTAATTTACATGCATATTGAAGTAAAAAATTAAAAAAATCTAGGAAACAGTGAACTTCTGTATTTTTTCGAATTTCAGGCTCATTGCGTGATTTAAAGATATTACCTGATTACAATTTTTTTTTTTTTTTTTTTTTTTAAGTCTTTACCAATCACAGCTTTTCCACTCTATAGCGACTCAGAAAAAAAAAACCTTTGCTCTCTTTTCGCGCTACCCTATTGTACATGCGTTTACAGGATAATATAACTTTGTTTCAGTTTTGAGCGTTCAAGTGTTAAATCTATACATATAATAAAATAAGATGTTTGTGTGTGTGTGGCGCGCATCCCGGGAAAACGGTAAGGCCTAGGAGGATGAAATTTGGTATACAGGTGTAGTTTTTGCTGAAGTTGTGCACCTCGGGCTTCGATTTTTGATATTTTAATTAGAAAAAAAGTTATTTAATGTTTTATGTGATTTTTAGCACTTTTTAGTACTTTTAACCTCACAGACCCCGAACCAATCGCGCCAGACAAATATTTTTGGTACTATAGTGTCGGAAATTTAATTTTAAATATGATGAACAAAAAAATTTTGAAGATAGAGCAATTTTTGTATTTTTTATGAATTTTTGAAAAAACCTTTAATTTGCATGTTTTTCTGGGTTTTATTTTTTTCTAATATCATCCTGCGAGAAGTATCAAAGCCTCATTTCTGAAATTTAAGTTGGTAATAGTAAAAACATTTCGCCCTCTTCAGAAGAAAAAAGTTCTTAAAAATACGCAATAGGTTTTTTTTTACAATTTTTTTAATGCTGAACACATCATGTCCTTTCACGCATCAGTCGAAAAAAGCGTTCTTCAATCTTTTATGCCTGTGACGTCACTACTTGGGTTTCGATTCGATATTTACGATGGAATCTTAATCGCAAGCAATGTTAATATTTTTTTTTTTACTATATAGCTTACTTCTACATTTTCTGACGTGATGACCACGTGTTTTTTCGGCAGCGCTTGCTTTTTTTCTTTCCTTTTTTTTTTTTTGTTTTATTTAGGGATTGCATTTATTTCTTTTTCCATCCCCTCCCCCCAAGCTGGACCTTCCGCTGTATCTATATTACGTTACATTTCATAGTTGTGCGCATTAATTCAATAAAAAGAGCGAGATTTTTTTTATCTTTGTCAAACGCTACTTTTTGCACACTACGGGGAATTTGAGCTTTTTTTTTTTTTTTGCTCTACTTAAATAAAAAAAAAAGCGGTTTTTTTGAGTGTTCTTTGTTTTTATTAGGAAATGGGTGAGGAGGTCAAAATAAATAGAGATGGATAAGAAATTGTAGAGATAGATTGTAAAGGTAGATAGCCGCCGAAGGCGGCAATCTTGGCGTAAAAATGTGAATGGCACAAAAAAAGATAGAGATGGATTGATTAATACTGCTGCCAAATTTATTTAAACAACCGCTGAAGGCGGCAAACTTGAAGTAGAAAGGTAAATGACAAGTTAGCCAAACAGCCGCCGTAGGTGGCTGCTTGCACATTGGATGTCAATGCCCCCCCTCCCTCCCCCACATACACCATGATTTTGAAAAAACAATGCTTTCACATAAAAGTGGAAGTGCATTTTGTTATTTTTCGACCAAATTTGCATGAAGAGTACGTCGTTTGTGTCTCCCCTCCCCCTCTTTTAAAAATATTCCAAACGACGAAACTGGAGACAGATCTAGAAAATATTTTATTCAAATTATTAATGATATAGATAGATATAGATTGATTGACACCGCCACGAAATTTATTTAAGCAGCCGCCGAAGGCGGCACCCCTGGCGTAAAAAGGGGAATGGCGTAAAAAGGCGGACCAGCTGGTCGCCGCAGGCGGCTAGTTGGAAATAAAATATACATTGCAGTTCAAAAGTTATTTTCTTAGTCTTATCATTAACGGGATAGTAAAAATGAAAAGATACGCTCGATTATCAAACAAAATTGGAGATTATGTCGGAGAAAAATGTATGGCTACTCAAGAAACGAACCATGGTCTGAAAGCAGACTTCGCCAATTCATTTGAAATACATGGCATTAAAATTCCCTTTTTAGCTTCTGAAAGCCGTTGAAGCATTCCACAAAGCGAGAAAGTCTCACGAAGGTCTTGCCAAGTTTACGTCTCTAATGGCTGTCAAGAAAGTGATCAATCTCAGCCAAATCTTGGAGCAAATAACTATCATTGTTTTCTCATTCAGAACTGGAGAAACCTAACAACCGGACACTTTCTCCATCAAGAGGCAAGAAGCCTCCACGGGGTGTTCCTCGATTTCCAGATCAGCGATTCGTCCTTTTCTCGCAGAGCTCAACGACTTACTGTTTGCATGACAAATAGAGAAATTGCATGACAGTCTTCGAACTTCTAGCGATGCGAATCCCTGACTAATGACGGTGCTATTTTTCTGTCCTGCTAGTGGCGTTAACGAGGAACTCTTTACCTGCGCCGGGACAATGATTCAAGGGTGATTTGGAAGTGCAAAAAAAGAGAGAAATGGTTGGTTTGTTGCAACAACTTATTGTTCGGAAACATGTCATTCGATTAGGAAAGGCTTCCGAAACTCCTCCTACCTACGCATGGTTGAGCATGGGCGCAGGATGACGATGGTGGAAATTAGGCCTCACATAACGATACACACTAGTTCTGCTTTCAGAACATTAGGAACTTAATTTTTCTGCTTAAACAAAAGAATTGTTTGCACTGTTGTCCAGTAATGATTCATTTGAGGCAGTGAAAATCAAATGGATTTAAGGGAACTTTTTTTAAAGTTTTGATTTTGAGGTGTGCAACGTTCAGCCCATCAAGTAGGCTTTCATTGGAGAGTTCTTCTAAATCTTGCTGCATAATAGCAGCAACTACCAGTTCCATTATTACCATTTCTTGACCCAAAACAGATGTTTTCCCCACCATTTGTAATGATTATCTCTTCAATTTTAGTTTTTAACCCTTTCGACTCTTGGCGTTTAATTTCATCTCGCTAAGTGCTAAATTCATTCCTCGTTCGTATGTGGGTCATCCAAAGTTAACTTTCTCTTCATTAAGTCGGCATTCAAGTACAGTCCTCAAGTTGTCTGGCAGCA
The DNA here is from genome assembly GCF_026930045.1 of Uloborus diversus. Taxonomy (NCBI): domain Eukaryota; kingdom Metazoa; phylum Arthropoda; class Arachnida; order Araneae; family Uloboridae; genus Uloborus; species Uloborus diversus. The sequence goes on from NC_072731.1 coordinate 147,349,290, forward strand.
AAATTGTTGAATGTCAAGTTTTGAAATGTAACTGAAGAAACAATTTATTCAATGTTATGTCCCTTTACAGAGGAGGTTTTACGCGTATTTCCTCGTTGTGTAGATTCTGATGATTGTAGCTTTTGAAAAATATGCGGTTGGCAGGGTAGACCGACCAGCGAATGAACAGCTCGTAATTCATTAGAAAAAGAAAGATTTTAAAACATTTTTCTTGGATGAATTGACATTAGTAACTTCCTTACGATACATTTCCGCAAAGAAGACGATTAGAAAATGTTATGATTGACAACTTTTCTCCACGTCACTCCACTTCTTAGCGGATACGCCTTAGGTTGCGTGTTTGACAACTGGCTGGGTTGTTTACTTACTGGGTTAGGGCACTTTTTTCCATTTCAAGAATTTTGTTTTTCCAGGACAGTACAAAGACAACACAATAGATGGTGGTGCCATCTATGAACAGTTCGAGAGACAATTTAGAACCAGGCCAGGAGCCGAATAATTTCCTAGTCTGGCACCCCCAGAGGTATCGTTTCACTTGGAGGACATTGTGACCACGAGCATATTTAACGTCGCCCAGTCACCATTAATGACGACGGTGGGTCTTCGACCAGTGAGGATCGAACCCGAGACCCTCCGGTCCCGAGTCCAATGCCCTTCCGATCAGGCTACCACGGCCCTTTTTCCATTTCAACCCTTAAAAAAAAACTTAATGCAGAACTATAAAAGTTCTGCCACATTTTTAATAATACTTACATATATCATCTAAAATATTTTTGCTGTCAGTTGCCAAATTTTCCAAAATTTAATGATACTAAAAAAATTTTTTAATGGAATTGCGCTTAAGTGTTCAGTTACTGGTTGGTTTACCCAACTAAAATGATGTTTTTGAATTTTTAACGCATTTTTTTAACATTGAGACATTTTCAAAAAAGAGTCACTTTTTTTCGAAAAAAAAAACTTCTGTCATAGGGGCAAACCTAACCTGGCAGCATTGTGAAGGCTAAGCAGATAGCTTTTCCTCAGTCAAAACAAGAACGGTCAATAGAACTTATCCCATTTTAAATATTTTTTCCCTAAAAGGTTTAAATATTTTTTGTGCATCTGTCCACAATTGCTTAGCTCTACTTTTCTATTGGATGTGCCATGCTGTCGCGTAATATTTTTTCCCCCTTCTTCTTAGATTTTTTTTTTTCGCTAGGTTGTTTTTGAAGTGATGGCATCAACTGTTTGGTCGTTTCGTGTTTTTGAAATTGGTTACTAGTTTTATTTTGAAATATTTATTTTCTTGGCAAAAATTCTGAAAGTTTAGAATTATTTGTTATTTTTATGAGCATTTCCCATTTTTTAATTCTGAAAATAGTATTTATTTCATGGTGAAAAAATATCTAATTAATTGTAGAACAAACAGTAAAAATGTTGAATAAGTAAGGTTCTGTATTATAAACAGTGCTAAAGCAAATTATTGATTTTTTTTCCGGCTATAATGAAACTATTAACAGCTTTAAATAAAACTTTTTCACTAACAGGTTCATAAGTAAGGTTCATAACTATAGCGATGGCAAAATTCATTGCAATATTTCAAATTTTATAATTTTACTTTTGCAATGCCATGTGATAAACAAAATAAAGTGATGCTCGAAATGTGATGAAAAAAAAATAACGGAAATACCCCTTTTATTACGTAATTAATTCATACCTTAGAAAGGATTTCCGGTAATGAAAGTGCTCTTAATTATTACATTCTCAAATTCTTTAACAGATAGACTATTCAAAGTCTATATTCTTCAAAGGAAATATTCTTTCAATTTTAGTTTTAATGTAATTACATAGTTTACCATCCCAGCATTTAGAAATACCAACAATCGCATTTGCCTCGGTGTAATTAATACCTTGAATAAACGCTTCCTTTCTCCATAAACGAGCAATAAACCACATGCCTCAACAAAAAAGTGCTTCACGATTCATTTATCTATCCGGTCAAAACCGTGACCAACTATTTCTGAATTATGTAGAGTGAGATATCAAAAAGTTACTTGTTGTCTCCGAGCCGCCCGTCTTGAAAAATAGATGTGGTCGGAATACCGTGCAGCAAATTATTGGGAAGTGGTCTGGCACAAGTTCTGCAGAGGAGAGTTTGAATGTTGCTTTGTGGCTTGCTCTGACCTTTTAACCCTTTAGAGTAGCATCTTCGGATAAAAGAACTCCCTCACAGCGCGCAACTATCCGTCATTCCAAAGACTATATTTTTATGCATTCGAGATAGAAACGGATGGAGTTAAAATAAAAAATAATAAAAAAAAGAGCATCGTTCGCACAAAATAATGAGCAAAGGTTCTCTGTTTTTGTATCACGATTTGGGATTCAGTATTTTACTCCCCTTTAAATATAAGATCTTTTTTCCTAAGTGAGGGATTTGAGAGAGTTTCAACTGTCTTCTCCTTTCTATTCCACATCTTAATTTTTAAAATAAATAGTTTCATTCTCTACAGTAAATTAAATCAAATTCTTCAATATTTACTTAAAAAGACTTTTAATAACATATTTGCAACAAATATAAAATATAATATTCTCCGTCATCAAATGGAGAGGAAAATAACATTTACAATCCATTTAAACATTCCAACTCTTCTAGTAATTTTTTTCAACTTTTCATTAAAAAACAAAAACAAAAAATAAACATAAATAGTGCAGACGATAATTTAATTCAGTAATGAAAGCAAATATAAAGCATTGCAAACTATAATAAATGGATAAATAATAAATGTAAAGCACAACAGGGCGATTCTCGAAAAAATGTCCAATATGTAACGCTAAGTTTTTTATTTTTTTCCAGCTAACCGGAGTCGGAGTTGGAGTCGTTATAGAAAACGTACCAACTCTCCGACTCCTGGCTTTTTTTTCTATATATTTTCAGACTTTCCTGGGGTTTGTTGAAAAATTTGAGTACCAATTGGTTTGATTACAAGTGTCAAGGCTTGCTAAGAAAAAATCAACTGCCATTGGCAATCAGCTCCCTTGATTGTTTATCGAACGTTTTGTAATAACTGCCTACGCCGTTCCCTAAAGTTTGCTTGGTTTATAAATTACTTTAACTAATAGCAACTGTCAGCAAACGATTTTGTTGCCTAACATTTTCTAAACAATCACTTTCAAGTAAAAATAACATTTAAAAAAAAAATCGATCTCAGTTATAAAATAGCAAAACGCATGTAAGCAAGTCGGGACACGTAGCTCGGGGGAAAACTTTTAAGGGCAAATATAATTAAGTTTTGGCGTAACAGTGCGAATCCAAAATATCCAAAAAATATATGTATAATGATTTTTAAATCTAAGAACTATTTCTGTAAATTTGGTTCTCGCAAAAACATATGAAATAAAGGAAATGATTTCTTCGTAACAACACTCAATAATTGCAATTAATCTTAAAACCTTAGTGTTGAAGTTAAATCTTAAGCAGCAAGTAAAATTAAAAGATTGAGCAAAGAAAAAATATTGGTATAGGGGAAGGTTTCCGTCAATGAACCGGTTCCATGTCTGGACTTCGAAGATATCGTCTCCACCGGAGTTTTCTCAGGCACGAAATCAGTTTTAGTGCATTCCTTTGTCTCAAAACAATCCAATATTGTAAAACGTCCGAATAGAATTTATACTGTTCACTTACTAATTATTGACAGTTACAATTTGCTTATTTACATGCTTTGAACATTACTGAACAACTAAATGGGAACATTGACTTGAAAGAGTACATTTTCAAGTACAATTCCCAATATTTAAAGTTTCATCATGAATCGTCACAGCAGTGACAAGTATGAGAACATTCAAAATGACGCAGTTGCTATCATTGAACCACTGGGTGTTTCGATGAATGAAACAGCCAACAAACTGGTTCATTCTTGGAATCTTACAAATATTATTGAAGATTCAGATCAATTACCTTTAATAATTGATTAATCTTTTGAAATAAATATGATAATGATGGGAAAATATTTTTAAAATAAGCTTTGGAAACTCCACTCAGTTATCATATTTTCAACTTAAAAACTTGTGAAATCGATTCAGTATTTGTGAAACTAAATTTTAATACCTTTTCAATCACGTTTGCTTTTCGAGAAAAATATCAAAATGTGTAAAATAAAGCCAGTGGATAACTGAGCACACGCAACGTGCTATAGCTAAATCCCTGTTGTCAAGTAAAATCTTTGTGGATCAAATGTTTTGAACTTGGATGAAACAAGACTCCCATTTGGTCAAGAAGGTCTCATGAAATTTTAGCAAAGAAGAGTAAGTCACATCTAAGAAAATATCAAGTGGTGAACAAAGTGTGGTGAAAACAGCTGCGTTGTGTGAGTCCTGAGGAGTTTTTTATGTTTCTCCTCTGATAAAAAACAATTTTTAAAAAATTTCTCTATTTAAACAACTTACTATTATTTGTAATGTTTGTTTATCTCCTGTAATAACTATTTATATTTTACGGTTTGATTTTCTTATTTGAGAATGTGGTTTAGCTATGGAAACACAATGGACCATCCATAGCAACTGGTTCCCATGAATGGGCAGTAAGCATAAAAGTGAATATTTTTATTAAGGGAGAAATATACTAAGTAATTATTCCTATCGTCAAAATAAAGTCTGAACTGCTTCCTAAACGAGCTGATGTGTACATTACATGACTTCCTTTTACTCCAATTTACTGTCATTTCCCCATTACTGGCAATTTTAATGTGATTCAATAGTTTACTCTGTAAATATCACCAACAGATGGCCAAATAGTAGTCAGATTTTTACAAAAAACCGTCAAGTTTTGTCGCCAACTTGGCGGCCAAAGACTAGCGATATATCGCCAAGTGTCCGCCAAATTATAACACCACATGAGTTTACATCGAAATTAACAATGATTTCCCCCCAAACAGGGGCAAAAGACCCCTTTAGAAACACCCGAATGCAACCAAAAAAGAAGGTGCACAATTAGACCCAGGACATACCATTCTTGAGTTATACGACATACATACGCACATCCGCACGTAACAGACGTCACGAGAAAACTCGTTGTAATTAACTCGGGAATCGTCAAAATGGATATTTCACGTGTCTATACGTTTTTAGGCACTTACCCACGTGTGGTCGAGCCGGAAAAAAAAACTCAATACTCATTCGGGGGTGAGTAAAATGGAAATTAAGGTCGATTTTTGAATGGAATTTTTTTCGCGAATACATTACTTCCCTTTTTGTAAAAGGCAGTAAAAAGATCAAAAGTGTTATGTGGTTCATTGACGGTAACCTTTCCCTACAGCTATTCTTTCAAAGCTGAGTACAGCCGAATTTTGCACAAAATTTGCGCCATGCGTACATGTATCAGTCTCTCCCGGCATTATAGTGTCTTATTTTCATTAAAATTTTATAGCTGAAATAAATGTAATATTTATTGAAGAAATTATTTAGAATCTAAGTATTTATATATATTTCTTTATTTCTGAAATTAACTTGGATGTCGGATATCAGATGAGTGTCGCCTGGGAAGGACCTTCCCCTCTCAAAAAAGGTTTGTGGACTTAGCAAGAAAGCTTTTTTTCTCTCAAATTTCTAAAATTGAAAACGTTTGATTTGATCACCATTCTTTTGTTAAACATTAAAAGGAGAGCAAATTAATGATTTTCACTTTAAAAAAATGGATTTTTAATTATTCTCACTTTGAAAATCGTAACAATTGGAAAGTTTGATATTCAAATCGAATTTAAAACGTTGCCTGCACCTTAGATTTACAATAAAATACAAACCCGAAATTTCAAAAACATGAATTAATATTTCAAACTATGTTTAGAGGTTTTCCCCTTTCTCATGGGGGGAGGGGGATGGCTGATATTGAAAAATAATAATAAATAAAATAAATAAATAAATAAAGGAGTCAACGCTTGACTGTAATTAAAAGTATTTACTTTTTTTTTCCATATTTATAATATCTTACACCAATTTTAATATTACCGAGAGGATATGTGAACTGTTCACATGTGCCCCTACATGTTGGGTTCACAAGTGCACCATCATCTTCCTTAGAACTAACTTTCAAAAATAAAGAATTCTTAATTTAGTTTAAAAATTTAAACGTCGTCATAAATTTACTTGAATGTTCATATACCTAATGGTTTTCAATAATTAAACTGGTGGACAATTGTTAAGGACGGATTCCAATGGGCTATGTAGCGCTCTAAAAAGTAAGTGTAACTCGATGCCAAGTGAAATACACTAATGCCAGAACTCTAGAACATTGCAATGACGATAATTTATTGTGTTCTGAAATCCAGAAGGCGTTGAAAAGTGTTCAAATGTCGAAACGGTCATTTTGGGCTGAATACGTAAAAATGAATAAATGTAATTACCACCCAAAGGTATTCCGGCTTAAGATGTCAATATGGGATATGGCTATTATGGAGAACGATGCAAACTTCCACACGTCATGTGATGCTTTAAACAACATTATCCAGCAGCTGTTGAGGTAATTTATCCCATTCTGTCTGTCACGGATAAAGGTGTCCTTGTTTATTGGAGGGCGTTGTAGACCAGCAAGATTGCTCCCCAAAGCATCCCAAACATTTTCAATATGATCCAGATCTATAGAATGTGCTAGTTCTCCGATGGGTTGAATATTTTAAGTGAGCTAGACACTCCTGGACGGCGGTTGTTAATGACATGTTGCGTTGCCTTCCAAGAAAACGAATTTATCGCCAACAGCACCATAAAAGGCGTGAACATGAGGCAACAGAACACCATTAATGTATCACTAGCCGGCAATCTTGTTTGGAAGCACACGAGCGACGTACAGCTATTAATCATAATCCTACCCATACCATAACACAACTTGTAGGCTAGTAGTCTTTTCTTTTATGTTTTCCGGTTTGTATGTTGTACCACTCTCATGCCATGTTAGTTGAAGTCCACAATTAGAAGACAGACTGAACCTGCTTTCATCTGAGAGTAGTACAGAAGTCCAGTCGACTTTTGTCCTCTTGCGATGCTGAAGACTTCATTAGAAACGAGCAAAACACTGACTTGTACTCTCTTAAAAAATTCCAGCGATTTTAACTCAGACTGAGTAAATTTTCACTCCTTTCCAGTGTCGAAAACGCACTTTCCTTATAGGAGTGAATTTCATTCCTTTTGCGGAGCGGTTATTTTCACTCCTTTTGGATAAGCTTATTTCACTCCCTTTTGATAAGTGTTTTTCACTCTTTTTAAGACTAAATTAATATCCTAAATGAGGGTTGCTTTCTGTTTTGGAAAGCCGCTATTTCACTCTTTTTTTAGAATAAAATAGGTAAAATCATTTCACTCTCCTTTGGTGAAATTGTTTTTTAAACGTGTTTTCATGTGCTTATGCTGTGTATTTGAATTTAAAACTGTTTTTAAAACTTATTTCATTTGAAAAAAAATAGTTTTTTAATTTAAAAAATGAAAAAAAAAAAGTTTTTAGTGTTTCCGAAGAGGATGCACAAGAACTGTACGGCAAATACGAAGAATTTTCTTTTTTATTAAAACTTTAACTGGAAATATTTCTTGAACTACTGGTACATCGTTACAAATCACCCACGTGCAATATTACGTACATTTCCGAATCTAAAGATTGAAATAAAACTAAAAAACCCCACAGTTCCAAATAAATAGATTTAAAATTTTGAAACTCTATATTGATATTCTCGGTGTGCCTTTTAACATTAATAATGTTTTGAAAGTTACATCAGTTCAAATTAATTTAAAAAGTCACTCATAAATTGTGACAAGATACGTTTAAATTCAATTTTGTTTCTTCGAGGCCATTCATTAATTACGTAAGGACAATTTTGGCAATTTTTGACCTTCTCTTCCCCCTATGTAAGGGTATGTAAGACTCCCCCCCCCCCATCTTAGGTAAGATTCTTTTTTTTCGTCACAATAATAAAATAACAAATATTACATCACTGGGATCGTTCTTAAATTAACTATCAATTTTTTTTTTTAATTTTTTTCAAAACATTTTTGAGTAAAGAAATGTTTACTGTAAGGAATCTAGACCGAATGTTTTTTGACAAATAATTTTTGTATATGATGCGATAATAATTAAAAATAAGCCATGCAAAACACAGTGCGATTCTTTTATTATATTTTACACGTTTCATTCTTTGAAACACAAGTAAAAAACAGCTCATCCTATAATACATACTTTTACCTTCCTGAAGCAAATGAAATATAATATTTGCCAAACCACTTGATCACGGATTTCTAATATAAAATATCGGCTTGGAAAATATTACGTAAGAATGGATCTACCCCCCCCCCCCTCCAAGCAAGGGTATGTAGAGAATTTTCCATCCCCTCCCCCTCAGGACCCTGAATTAATGAATGGCCCGTTACACATATGAATGAGTGTATTATACAAAGTTTATGATACTCTTTAAAGTTTATTATACACAAAAACAATGTTTGATTAATTTAAAATATACGCAGTGGTTGGAGCTCCGACCATCGGGAGCGGATTCGGTATCCGACCTATAGATTTGCGTATGGTCGGGTCTGTAACACCTGCCTAAAATATATATATAGTACACACACACCAAAGATGGTAACGACTGTTTCAAATGTTATATTTTTGATTCGATGATCGAAATAAAATTGTTGATGAAAGTTTCATTCATTTGGAAGAAAAAGTTACAAAAAGTTCGCCGTAACATTGCACGTGGATGATTTGTAATGATATACGAGCAGTTCAAGAAATATTAACAGTTACAAGTTTTAATAAAAAAGAAAATTCTTCGCACTTACCATGCAGTTTTTGTGCACTTCCTTCAGAAACCTCATTCGGCAACAAATATTGTGTAAATTCATTAAATGAAGACATTTAGATAGCGAAATCCACTTGGTACTCGCGACCAACGTTGGGTAAGCCTAACGTGGAGGTGGAGGGAGGTATAGAAGATTCTCCCTAAACAAAATCACGTGACAGAATCGAACCAATGAAAATGTTTTTGAGTCCTTCTTTTAAAGAATGTTTTTATATTTCGCTCATCAAAGGAGTGTTTCCGAATTTCACGCGAATAAATAAAAGTTTTAGTCTTGGTTTTTTCGTAAAGCGTCTTTTTTCAATAAAGCTAGCACTCAGAAAGAATGAATGCACCCGCAATAGATTTCACTCTTTTTAAGAGTTATTTTTTCGCTCTTTTGAATTAAGAGTGTAGATAATGAGATGTACAAAACAAGCTGATGGGCGTATAATTTCACGGCATTCAACGGTCTGGCTACAATTTTTCGGGATATTTACTTGCTAGTAACAGCAGGAAACTGCTCTGCTACCTCAGCTGCTGCGTTGCACTTGTAAATTTTTGGTTGCTAGCACTAAGTACCAATCTTCTGCTGACGTCGTATAGCGTACACGACCTCCCTCGTGACATTTGCTACACATCCCATTTGTTTAAAATGATTTTTAAACTCCGAAAGAACTCTGTAGCTGACGTCAAACTCCCTGGCAACATCTAAATTTTTCTTCCGTTCTTCGATGTTGCCAACCACACGGCCACCCATAAAATCATCTAAGGGATTTTAGGAAGACATACCATACCGAAAACTGCAAGTTCGTCAATTGATTCTTTCACGTCAAATTTTGCTTTTGAACAACAATGATCACCACGCGCTCAATCCTTTATATCGCTTATAAGCACTATCACGTGACCAGCAACGTCGTGAGTCTAAAATTTGCATGCTCACAACACGTCTTACAGTGTCCCGAACTTATACTAATTTCCATATTTCCTTGCCTTCCATTTTGGGGTTGCTAACGCTGCTATTGCCATGCGTCCTTAGTAATTGTCCACCAGTGTATGTTTAGCTTATTAGTTAGTTTAAAATGTTATCGCATAAAGAAGACAGTGATTAAAATTATATACACCTGCTAAAACAAAGAAGTTGCCACCACAAAAACATAAACGGGCTCATTGCTCTAAAGGTCTGATGGTCAAAAGGTAGGACTGGTACTGCTACCGCTTGAGGATTTTTGAAGTTTTTTTGCTTGATGTTTTCCTGGTAAAACATACCATGTTCACACGCGTCCCCATTTCTCCTACATATATAATATAAATATTTAATTATTGCATGATTTTGTTGTTTATTGAGCTAATTTCAACAAGTCTTTACCTCTGACATTCACTATTTTTTTTTTAAATAGTTTCTAATTTATTGTTATGTTTTTAGAGAATTGTTATCAGTTTGGTTAGATAAAGAACATTTCCTGACATTATCAAATACCCCATTTGATATAATATGAACCGACAGTATTCATTTAAACGGGACCAACAGTATATTGATATCATGGATATTTCGTAGCACTCCTTGTGTCTTCTGCGATACCCCAGACGTTTCCACTTGCTAAAGTAATGAAGAGAAGTTGCCAGTAACGATTGATAACCTTGTGCCGATCTAAGAATTTCTCCCTTTTCAATCTAAACAAAAATGAATTCGTCCAAGCCCAAAGCTCTTTTTACAAGAGCCTAACTATATACGTAAGTTGAAAAAGGTTGAGATACAGGTATCTCGATATAGGTAAATACAAGAACTATTTGTCTAACGAGAAACAAACCATTTTTCTGTGGAGTACTTTTAAGAGATACGCCTCTTAGAACTTGCTATGCATTATTTTTATTTATTATAACCCACGATTTGACTTAACAATGAAACTGCATATCAAGTTCGTAGCCAGAAAATTTTTTGGAGAGGGATCGGTATTGTTAATTTTAGTCTTGAATTTTTTACGATGAACGATATTTAATTTTTCATCGGATTAAATGCCTGTATTAATATATTAAAATATTTAACTAAGCTTAATCGAGACTATAAATACGTTTAAAATTAGTAAAATGTTGAAAAATCTAGATAAATGTTTTTTTTTTTTTTTTTTTTGAGCATTTATTAAATTTTAATCTCGGAACACATTATTACATTTCTATGAAGATTCAGTGGTAACCAGTACAAATGGTAGGAGAACCTTTCCTCTTTTGGGGGGCAAGAAATAGATCTAGTAGATAGTGCTATACAGCATGATTTAGAAAAAAAATCAATGACCTACGAATCAATGAAGTCTACCTACGATCTGAACTTTAAAAGTGTTTTACCCAAAACGGTGAAACGTCCACGTACTCGTTTCTCACAGCTTCAACCCTCCTTTTCCAATTCGATCTTACTACTCTTCCCTTAAAAATAACCCCACCAAAGAAATAAACCACCATATGGGGAATTACGAGTTACATCACTGCCTACGTAATTGTTGCTGTAACCACAGCCATCGTTGTAACAAACCGCTCGATTACGTGAACGGACCAGGAATCGCGTTGCGCAGGGACCGTCATCCCCTACGTAACCCTTGTTGATGTCATTATCTCTTGATTTTAATGATGTTATAGTTCAAACAGAAGGAGAACCAAAAAGTAGTGATGTAATGGAATATGTGTTTCTCTCCGTAATGGTTCATTAAGAACCTCGTCATATGCTCTATTTTTTCTATTTTCTGTTTCGTTGTGGTATTATGAAACGAGAATCCGGTGTTCGAGGGGAGACTTTTATAACAAATTAGGGGGCTGTCGATCACTGTGTTTTATGATGGAGGTGCAGAATTAGTTTTTTTCGTATCATTGCAATAGATACATCGAATGGTGAATGCTACAAGTAGATAACTACAATTCTGTTTCTTTAATTCTGATTCGTATAAAACTCGACAAGTTCATGTTTTCTCGTGATTTTTTTTTTAATTAGCACTTATTCAATTGTTATTAAAGTACTATTGCTAAATTTTATTGAGTTAGAGGTACTTGTGTATTCTTCCGAACAAAAAAATTCAACAAAAGTAAAACATTCTTTTTTTTTCTTTTTCTTTTTTCAAGTTTTCTGTTATCTAGTTGTAGTACTCAGCCGAAGTTATGTACGTAGGCCTAAACATTTTCAGGACAGATAGGACTGAATTTTCTGTCTCTGATATGTTACTTTACTACTTGTTTGTCTTTTATGTGTTGTGTGTGTGCGCGCGCGTGCGTGTGTGTGTTAAAATCGCTTATAAATAGTGACATCAGTTTTAGAAACAACTCCTTACAAATGGTGGGAATGCAAACTTTTCAAATTACTCATAATTTTTAAAAAAGGAAAAACGACAGTAGGGACATTAGAGAAGGGAGAGGTGTCGGCCCGGTCTACTACTGCCCCATAACTTTTGATTATGAGCTCTATTCAAAGGATGAATTTTTCTTCTGAAGGTCTTGATTAGAAGTCTTAGCTCCATGTTCTATTTTTTTTTTTATTTGAAAAATTTTTGTTCATCAGTTCAAAAAAGTTTAACGTTATTACACTCTAAAAGGAACTTTGAATCACATATAAATTCTGACAAATAGGTAGTTTCCTCCGAACAAGCTATAACGAGAAGTTTTTTTTACGTTGAAGGTTTACTAAGTTTTTTTTATCGATATTATTTACAACAGATTATCAAGTAACCGAAACGTTCTGAACCGCACCTTCCTCAGTAAATTCAATATAGAGAGTACTTAACCAAAATAATAACAATAATAGTCACAAGGAAATTGTTTCATTATTGTTATTATTATTATTATTATTATTATTATTATTATTATTTTGGTTAAACCTTTGGTTAAAAATCTTTTCTCCGTTCCCCCACCCCCTTTTCTTCCTTTTTTCCAAAACGAACTGATAGGTACTGAAAGGGAAATCCTTAACTAATATCATTTACATACTTTCCATTTAAAAAAAGTACGTTTTTTATGAATTTCTTTTTTTCTTTGTAAACTGGGAATTAAAAAACTAAAACTTAAAATTTAAAACAAAACTTAAAATTTCATAAGCTTGACCATGAGGGATGGAAATACTTCCTTAAAGTTGAATCAAATTGCTCACAGCCACCTACCGATCGTAGAGAATTTATTGCCCCTTGAAGAACCAAATCGCCCCTTTGCGAACGATTGCCGGCTTCTACATTAGGGATGGCTGTGGACGTGATATTGTTTTCTTACCTGGAGAATAAACAAATAAAATATAATAAAATACAAAGAAACCGAAGTCAGGTATAAGCAAGGTTCCGGAAATAAGTATTTTGGAGAATTGATGCTTCATTTTAATTAGTCGGATTTTTTCATCAGTCGAAACATTTATAAAATCATTGAGTGACCACAGGAGAGGGGTTGAAACTTTATTTAAATAAAAAGTTCCGTCTAGAACTAAACGCGTCTACTACTACCCCTATACCAATTTCGACTTTCTAGTAGCTAATCAAAATTCTCAAAAACCGCTAATTTACTGTGTGACAAAATTTTCCTTTTTTTCTATAACATTGATAAAAACACTTGATTTAGGTCAAGTTGAGCTTGCTAAACATGAATATATAAACTTAATTTTAGTAACACGTACCATTTTAAAGTTATGACAAATTTAATCTTCATAAATGGCTAAAAACAGATTTTTTTAAATCCAATCTCAACATGATTATCCACTTAAATTTAGAATCTTATTGCAAATATAGTAATAATATACACTTATACATACATTGTGAGGAGAAATAGCACAGGTTTCATCACTGAGTAGAAAAATAAGCACATGCTATAAAAGAAAATGATGAAAATTTAACTTTTCCTTCTTGTGAATAGTGAAAGCCTCTTGAATTAGGAACCAACAGTAATCTAAAAATACTTTTGCATTCCATTTTCTTTGGTGACGTTATTCTTTACGTTTAATATCTTGATGAAAGTGTTCACCTTGCTCATCACTCACCATTTCAGGATTAAAAGGGAAATTAATCAAAGTGAGAATGCAAGAAATGTTCATTCAAGAAATGTTGGAGTGCAGAAAAGAACATTTTGCACTCCAACGTTTCATATTGTTGCAACAAGTTTTTCACTAAAAATTTGGCATTTTTAGTTTTATGACTGACTAAAAATCCTGGATCTACCACCTTTAGAGACAAACAAGCCGCTAGTTCTTTTTGGGTGAAATTTTCATCAAGATCATTGTTCTTTCATAAGCGTTCTTACTTGTGGGCCGACAAAAATGTCTGCTTTTTTAATTTAGCATCACTCAATTTGGGAAAAATACTTTTCAAACGCAAAACTCCTGCGCCATTTTTATCCATTGGTTTCATTTAAAAAAATCTTTTTTTTTTTTTTTTTTGTGTTCGGGTGGAAAAAAAAATTTCTTGCGGAATTATAGTGCTAAATTAAAACTTTAAGTGTTGCCACTTCAAAAACTTACAGCAATTCTAGTTCTAATAAAATATTCTACTAAACAATAACTGTTGCAGATGATAATTTTCCCAGCATATACTAATAGGCTGTTTTATACTTCTAATTATTGAAACACGTATGGAATTAAATTCTTTTTATCATATTATAAGCGAAGGTCCATGAAAATGCTATAAGAAGCTATAACTAAGAAACGTGACGTGTTCAACACCCATATCATTTGCTAATTATGATTACAATTAAATAAATAACTCAATACACCTGATAGTATTCAGGTAGAAAAAATCATGTCACAATGTGTTATCTATAACGTAGTTTTTTTTAATATTTTAAGCCAATTTATAGAAATAAAATATGCCTCGCTCATCTAAAAAATTAGATGCGTAAAAAATAAATAAACGAACAAATAAAGCAGCAACACATTTTAAACAAAGCAGCAAATAAATTTTATTCCATTAACGAAAAATCATTAGTCTCTTTCAAAAAGAAAAGAAAAGAATTAAAATTAATAAGGTCATCAAAATAAATACATCATATAAAAAAAAAAAAACGTTTGTTTTTCCCCTGCTGTCAAAAAAAATTTTTAAAAATAAATTAATGTAATTTCAAAAATAAATAAAAACAATAAAATGTCAACTAAAGAAATAATTTTCATTGTCGAAAAAAAAAGAAAAAAAAAACCAACGTCTGCGTATATTTTTAAGTTGAAACATAAACGACTCCGAATTTCTCCGCCAAAAACTGAATGCTTAAATTAAAATTTTAGAGCAAAAATAAAAACAAACCATATTGACAATAATTATTTCACAGTAAAAACCATGGCTGCGGAGTTGGAGTCGGAGTCAAGATAGGCCGACAGACATTCTAACACATCTCAATACCCTACTTTCAAATTATTTCATTTTTCGATATTTATTTAATTATTTTTATTTTTGACCTTTTTTTTTCTTATTTTTCGTAATATTTTCAAGATGCATTATGCTTTCTTTCATGCTTTCTTTTCTTCTTTATCTAACTTTCACTAGTAAAGTAGGCTAAAAACCACTAACCCCAAAACTTAACAAATGGATTAATGTTTCGTACTCACTTCTAAGAGGTGGCACAGGGAAACACGTCTAGAAAGACAAGCCTGAAAAACGATGCAACTGCCAACATCAAATATACAACAAGAACAACTTATTTCATGAACCTCGCTATCAAACTATCATTTATGTAAGATAAATGAAGCGGTCTTCTGTGATACGAGATATATTGCCTTAAATGTGTTATCCTCATTCTTGATGGATGAGTTAGCATCCATTGTGTTGTCCATCTTCGGAACTTAATTGACCTTTTCGATCGGCTAGAATTTATGGGCATTAAGTGAGAAGAAGAATTTTCAGATTTCTGGAGGTCAGGAAGTTTGCTTGAAAGTGCAAGTTAATATAAAGTTTCGTAATTTAAGACATTTACCACTAGTATATTGAAGCGGATATCTATATTATCCTTTCGATACCATTATAGTTTGAACCACAAGAACATATTGCAAATATCAGATAGCTGCACAAGGCTTGTACATTATACGGTTTTATGACAAAAGCGATTTTGTGAGCCCCCTTTGCTGGGGTGAGGGGATTATAAAACTATAATAGAAGAAATTAAGATTAAATCATTTATATCCACTAAAGATGTAATACTTTTGTCAGTAAAAACTATCTGTAAATGTACTATGCACATAACTACAAAGGCATAAAAGTTTTAAAAAATATTAAAAAACGTTTTTTAAGGAAACTAAAACTGTACATAGATTTTTTTTAGCCTAATTTCCCTTTAAAATTAAAAATATAAAACAAAAAAGCATGAAAGGAAATTGAGCATTGCAAAATAAAAAAATTGAAAGTATGGCATTAATTTGGACAAATGTGTGTGTCAATCTGTCGGTTTGTCTGTTTGTCTACCCTCTTCTCCACTCTAAATAAAGTTTGATGGAATAGTCCGATTTGAGGTGAATTCGGTTCGAGCAAACTACGTAGGAAAAAAATTACGACATAAAATGTGTGTGGAAAACAAAGAGATTTTTTGTTTGGCTTTTCAAAATAACATTTTTTGAACAGTTCAAAAATGCGTAATAATTAGCTCTTAAGGGGAAATGTAAAGCAAAGTATAAATTTAAATTTCTGAACTAAAGGGTGTATTTGCTTTTAACGAAGTGAAAAGAACTCTTGATTCAGATCATGCACAAAAAGTTAAGTTATATAGTTATATTTAGGGTATTTTTTGAACAGTTAAAAAAATAATAGTAACATTAGAGGGAAAAATTGAAGCATATATCACATTTTTAATTAAAAATCAGACTTGATTGAACAATATTGTAGGTAAGAGCTATTTACGTATAGAATATGTCACCAGGAAACACCACCAAAGGTTTGACTTGGGTTCTACGGAAACTTTGACAAAAATCCCCTACTGAGCAATTTGGAATCACGTTTTGATAAAAAAGATTTGGCAAGAAATTGACGAATCTTTGACAAATAGTTGTTCAAATCCATTGCCAATCATTCTCGGTCATAACCCAACTGGCTAAGCAGCCTCTTTTTTTAACTCGTGTTCAGTTATGCATGACATTTGCCACTTGAAGCTACCCTATAATAGTAATAATATTCGAGACTGATGAGATCCCCAGCCGAAGCTGTGCAAAGAAATTATTTTCGCCGACTAACTCAATTTGATTTGATTATAGTTCTTATTCGGAGTTAAATTAAATATTTTAAAAATTAAGTAGATTCGATGAAAGAAAATTGTCGGAGTGTAACTAAAAAGGGCGTAATATTATGAGACAAATAAAGAAAATTCTATCTGAAATGAAACCAGCGGCGTACCAGCAGCGTGTCTTCATTCTACGATATTGTTAGATTTCCTCTGATGCCATACGTTATACCAGGGGTTCCCAAACTTTATCGATTCGCGGCATCCTTTTAAGAATTAAAGTTTTCTCACGACATCCTAGCCCCTCTCTGCTATATTATATGTATTGGTACTGTGGACATTTCGCGGCACCAACTGTGGGAACCAATGCGTTTAATACTTTAGTCTTTCACTGGAAAAGAAATGCAATGTGACAATAGCTTTAAAGAATACCACTTCATAACATTGACAAACTTCTTTCAATTTATACGTAGTAGGTGGTTCAGAAAGTTTTTAGACTCGCAAAGAAGAATGCGAGTTAAAAAAAAAAAAAAAAAAAAATTCTGCACCTATCAGTAGTTTCAACATTCAATACTTTATGGTAGATTGCAGACTATCTGACATCAACCGAAAAGTTTCTATATGGGTTTTTCCTCTTTTGAACACGCCACTCCCGCATTCAGACAATGGAGTTGAACAAGGGCTTGGAGCGCCATGATTTTTTCCAATTTTTCGAAAGGTTTGATTGCTGCGGAGTGTTTCCAAAGCCGTTCTTCCACCTTTCGGCTATTTTAACTTCACCTGGCACAGAATTCAAATGGTTTAACAAATTTAAACATGGGATAAGATCCTTGGAAGACGACCCAGAAGCGGGCGTCCGAGCACTTCGACAACGGATGAATATGTTGAAAAAGTGCGGTCCCTAATGATAAAAAAAAAATCAGTTTCGTCAGCGTCAATGCTGTATAACACGATCATCTTTTGCTGCGAAAGCGTTGCTCAAGATGGATCCCTCAGGCACTGAGTGACGCCCAAAAAAAATGCTCACTTGAATGGTGCCACATGAGGGGGGGGGGGAACGATGGCAAATACAGAGGTATCTGGGAGATAGTTACAGGTGACAAAACATGGATCAACCAGTTTGAGGCAGAAACAAAGCGACAGTTCATGACCTGGTGATTTCGAGATGATCCGCCACCATCCAATGTCAGACACACAAGATGTGTCGGAAAGCGAATGGTGGCAGCATTTTTTTCGTAATCAAGGCATATTGCTACCATAGTGCTGGAAGACAGAAGAACAGTTGCAGTAGACTGGTATGTGACCAAGTGTTTGCCAGAAGTTCTGGAACAGTGGCGTTAAAAAAGGCCCGAACGCGGAACGTGTGGAATGATCCTGCACCACGACAATGCTTCGGCACATTCTGCACAGAAAATTAAGGATTATCTTGAAGCAGAAGGTATCAAAACCCTGCCACACCCTCCCTACTCGTCAGATCTTGCACCCTGTGATTTTTTTTTCTGTTCCCCAGAATTAGAAATAAAATGCAAGGAAGTAGATTTGCAGTGAAGTAACCAGTTTAGTAAAGATGAGTTGTCATCAGCATTTAAAGACTCGTTTGCCCCTACAACTGCATTGTAGCCAAAGGTTTGTATTTCGAAAAGTTATGAGCAATTTTCGTAAATAAATTTATTTTATATAGTGAAATCTAAAACCTTTTTGAACCACTCTCGTACATAGTACGTGTAATTTTCTAAAAATATTTTCCTAAAATTACGTAACAAAGATATAAAATACTTAATTCCTACGCATTGAATATGTGCAGTAAAAGAAAATATTCTTGAAGTTAGATAAGAGTTAGAAATAGAAAGTCATCAAAATTTCACGAACTTTTAGAAATTACTTGCATTTAAACTAAGTTCTGTGGCATAATAATACAGTGCATTTTAAAGTTGCAAGCCAATTAAAATGTCTAAATGAAAAAATTTTGAACTTATGTTTGAAATGGAAAAGCAAACCAAGACGAAGTTCAACGCAAGGTAAGAATTACTTTTCCTTAGCAACAAGGACATTGAGAGAAAATTACAGACTCAAGCAGTCCAAGATGTTATCAACCCACAATGTAACACATCGCATTCTATAGTTTGCACAACATCACACCACATCAAATAATATCTCAGGCGTCGCATTCGTACAGAAGATACCTATCTCTAGTCCCGGATAAAAGCTATATTTCACTTTATGATGTTTAATACGATCTGTAATCATACAACCCGGTATGAAATCCAAGTAAACCCGAAGGAGTGAGCAATGCGATCATAAAGAAGCGAAATTCAACTAAACCTTAACGCCTTGTCGATTTTATAACATCTCTTCGTGGAAAGCATTACATTATGATTACACTGATGCTTTCATGTCGGCTGCGATAAAATCAAATTTTCTCCATCTGCCGCCAATTGCTTTCATTCCTTTGCCCAAAGATTAGTCCTTTCAGCTAAGTTCATATGAAGCTTCATGGTTGTTTGGCGAACTTTTGTGTTCCTGTGGATATAATGCTCTTAATTTCTTTTATTAACAGGAAGCAGGATCTTCTCACCAAATTTGAAGCCAGCCAAATCATTGTAGCAATTGTGGGCCGGGAGTTCTGGACAATACTTTCCGATAAGTAAGCAGAATCCAGTTCTTTGAAATAATATGCTTAAGCGTTGCTTATTGCAATCTTATGGATTTTCTAATAAAGTAACGTGGATTTAATGTACTAAGTATCTGGAACACTCGTAAAATTATTCGCAAATGACGGGTATTATTGTAAAATAGGCAACGGTAAAGTGTTGAAAAGAAATGCTTTTATGCTCCAGTTCTCTATTATAGATTACCTTAGGTGTTTCGGGTATCATCAATTAAATCCACGTGAAATTCCATTGCAAGGGAAGTCTGTCAAAATTTCTCTTCAATCTTCAGTAAAAATCATACTCAAATTAATTTTCATGGCATCATTTAAGGTTTCAAGCGAAATATCTGTTCTCTTCCATTGAATATCAATTATTACAATTTACATTTGGAGTACATTTGTAACAATATTCCTACAAAATGCACCAAAAGCAACATATTTTTCATAAAATATAAAAGTAAGATAGTATAATAACTAAACATCACGTGTAAGAATGATTTTGAAGTGAAAATATTTTTCAATATTTTAAAAAGATTTTCAATTTAAGATAGACATTCTTTTTAATAATCATTGAATGAAAACACGCAGCTGTTTGTGCAAGCGATGTTCAGCCGAATTTATCGCACTTCGTTCATGAATTCCGGAAACCCGCTCTTCTAGGTAAGTCTGAAAAGCTGAACTTACTCAAAGAATGAATTTTTAAAATTTTGTGTTTAAAATTACTTTTTTTATCGGCGAATTTTCACATTTTTACGACGGTGGTTATCACTCTCAGTAAACGTCGAAGATAATTAAATGCATCTTTATACAAAACGAATTTTTTTCTGTTAAAATATTATTTTGTTTGAAATTGTAACTCAACGTAATAATTTTTGAGAAATTTTCAAAGTCAGTTCATTCTTTTCTTCTTTCGACCATTCGCATAACGTTTGCAAAAAAAATGAGTAAATAAATAAATAAAATAAAATAAAAATCCGGAGCTTTTCGTTTTTCATATAGGCAGCAAGATAAGTCCACAAAGTCGTTTTCCAGAATGCTTGGTGGTATGGAAAGTGAGTATAATTTTTATGCATACAGCCGTAATTTTCATTTTCTAAGGTAGGAATGCAATTTATATTTCTGATTTTGCAGTGTGCAAATCCTGTGTTCTGTGAAGACGGGAGAAAATTACCTCTTCGTTCAATGAGTTTTCTCTTTTGAAGATTTGTTCTTCGCAGTGTTGTAGTGCTTGATTTATTTTTACCTAAGCGCAAGATTGATAATTTTTTTCTGTCGTTGTTCTCATGCTTTGTTTATCGATCTTTGTTTAATCTTTACTAATAATAAAGCTGAAAGTCTCTCCGTCCGGATCTCTGTCTGTCAGGATCTCTCTCTGTCCGGATCTTTGTCTGTCAGGATCTCTCTCTGTCCGGATCTTTGTCAGTCAGGATCTCTGACGCGCATAGCGCCAAGACCGTTCGGCCGATTTTCATGAAAGTTGGCAAAAAGTTAGTTTGTAGCATGGGGGTGTGCACCTCGAAGCGATTTTTCAAAGATTCGATGTGGTTCTTTTTCCATTGCAACTTTAAGAACAAAATTATCATAAGATGGACGAATAAATTACGAAATTAACATAACGTGAAACCGTAACATGGGCACAAGCCAATTGGCGAGACACGAAATTATCATAAAGTGGAACCGTAACATGGGTACAAGCCAATTGGCGAGAAAATTCACCATACATTATTTGTAAATTTTCAGGTGAAACAAAATACCTTTTAATTTTTCTATTACGGGCAAAGCCGTGGGAGTACCACTAGTTCTTAATAATAAGTTACTACTAATATACATTGCTTGTTTTGACTGTAACCAGACTTTGTCTATAAGAGGGGTTGCACTTTCCCTTTCTATATCTGGGACCAGATAATATTTATCCAAAAATTTTAGTTGAATGTGCAGAGGAATTAGCAGATGTAATTGTAAATATTTTCAATGCTTCTTGTAACTCGGGGACAGTGCCAGAGGATTGGAAGCTGTCTAACATTACATCGCTCTTCAAGAAAAGGTCTAAAGGAAGTGTGGGGAAGTTATAGACCTGTGAGTCTCACTTCGGTGGTTTGCAAAATTTTTGAAACATTGATAAAAGTTAAGGTAGTAAATTTTTTTAGAGACTAATAATCTATTGATAAGTTTTCAGTACGATTTCAGGAAAGATAAATCTTGTGCAACTAATTTATTACATTTCCATGACAAAGTTACCATGGCTTTAGACAATAAAAAGCCTGTAGATGTTGTTTACATTGATTTTCAAAAAGCTTTCGATAAGGTATCGCATGTTGCTCTACTTAACAAATTAGCTGACATAGGAATAGGAGGGAAAATTTTCATTTGGGTAAAAAACTGGCTGGCCGGAAGGAAATAAAGGGTAGTGTAAGGGGAAATCATTCTAAATGGAGTGAGGTTTTAAGCGGGGTTCCTCAGGGATCACTGTTAGGGCCTGTTTTGTTCATTGTTTTTATGAACGATATTCATAAAATTATTTCTGGGAACATGAATTGTTTTGCTGATGATGTCAAAGTTATGGGGATTGTAGAGAATGAAGAACAAGCAAATCAGCTGCAAGAGGATCTAGATCATATTACGGAGTGGGCTGATAAATGGGGCATGGCTGTTAATGTTGGGAAATGTCAAGTGCTACATTTAGGGCATGGAAATAAGCGTACAAGTTATTATTTGCAAGGTTCAGCCATTAGTCAGGCAGAAAAAGTTACTGATCTAGGCGTCTTAAAAAGTCAGGATTCAAAGTTTAGTCAACAGTGCAGCATAACTAGTAACAAAGCCAATAAGATGCTTAGGTTTATCAATATATCTGTTTCAAACAAATCTAAAGAAGTTCTTCTGCCCTTATATCGAAGTTTGGTAAGACCTCATTTGGAGTATGCTGTTCAGTTTTGGTCTCCTTATCTTAAGAAAGATATTAATGCATTGGAAAGGGTTCAAAGGAGGGAAACAAGGCTAATAAACGGACTTTCTCATTTAGACTACGATTCCAGGCTTAGAATACTAAAAATGTACAGTCTTGAGCAAAGAAGAGACCGAGGGGACATGATTCAGTTGTTTAAATTTATTAAAATGAAAGATGTTATGGGGCTAAAATTTAGCACTGAAAACAGGACAAGGGGTCATTGTTTTAAGCTATTTAAATCTCAGGCTAACATGGATATTAGGAAAAATTATTATTATAGCAGGGTAGTGGAACCTTGGAACAGCTTACCGGAAGAGGTGGTAATGAGCAAGGGAGTAGATAGTTTTAAGAGGGCCATTGATCTTCACTGGGGATTGTAAATTGACTAGGACCAGCCTAGCTGGGCCCAGAGCCTGTTGCTGGTCGTCGCTTTTGTATTTGCATTTGTATAAAGTAAGATGGAGTAAGTGCGTTCCACATTGTGGGGCAAGTGCGACCCATGTAATTTGCCTTTAATTTTGCTTCTAATTCCTATTTTCAGTCCACTATTTATTTGTCCTTTTCATTAACTTCTACTGAATTCCAATTGTGCATTTAATTTGGAAAATGGTGAGAACCTATGTTTGAAAGAATGGATCAAGAGAAATCGAATTTGTAAGATAACTTCCAGGCAACGTTGATGTTTGCAAAAACAGAAACAAGAAGTGTCAAAGCAGAAGTAGGATATTTTGGCATATCAAGATGAACTTTTGCAGACCATTTAAAAGAGGCGAGGTAAGATGTCGTCGTTTTTTAGAGCTACTGCGATTCTTCAATTGGTAGAAAGAACATAGAGAGTTTTGACGAAAAAAATGATTGTGTAGCAGAAATGAGTTTGAGAGAGCAATCAACGATAAAGCTTTACTGGCAAAAGAAATCAGAAAAGATGAAAAAATTAAATATTTGGAAGATCAAGATCGGAGATGTGGTTCATGTGCTCTGTAAAATGGGCTAATCAAAACATGTTTTACAGAAATCAAGTTCAATCAGTAATAGAGAGTGCTATGTAATCCATTCGGAAAACTAAAAACAATGTTTCTCGTACTAATTTTATCAATAGACGTATGTAAAAGCAGAATGAATGAGAAACTTACATTGAAATTGAGGAGTTCAAACTCTGTTGAGTTCAAATTCTCTGCATTCTCCCACAGTTAACAGTGGACCGAAGAAAGACAGATCTATTTCTCTTTTACATTAACGAGTTTTAAGGCATAGCGTAATGGGTTATTATTACATTTTTTTTAAAACTTTTATCATGCAACTACTTTTTTTTAATCGATAAAGTGCGTGCTTCTTACATTTATTTTATTTGTTTTTCTCTTTTAAATTGGCTTAAAATCATAATTGAATACAAAAACTATCATGTGGGAAGGTTGCCGTCGATGAACCGGTTCCTTGACTAGACCGCGAAGATATTTTCCGTACCATAGGTTGTGCTGACGCGTTCATGTTTCATCATGATTCGTCACGGCAGTAACACCTATAAGAATATTCAAAATGACGCAGTTTCTATCATTAAACCACTCGGTGTTTCCATGTATGCACCACCTGTGTAAGTGTTTCATTCATGGAAAATCTCAAATATTGCTGTAACTTCAGCTCAATT
Organism: Uloborus diversus; assembly: GCF_026930045.1. NCBI lineage: Eukaryota > Metazoa > Arthropoda > Arachnida > Araneae > Uloboridae > Uloborus > Uloborus diversus. The sequence continues at coordinate 147,373,463 of NC_072731.1, forward strand.
ACCTTTGAAAATTGCTCAATTGTTTTAAAATAATATGACAATGAAAAAATAATCTCAGCAATTCATGAAAACTCCTATACTTTATTACAATTTCAAGGCAATTTCTTTATAAAATTGATTAAAAAAGTTAAAACACAATAGTTATCGGAAATGTATTCAGATAGTGATCAGGCACTTGCAAGTGTTTCACATACTTTTGCTGTTCCAAAAAAATGCTAAATTTAGTAAATTAATATGGCCAGTGGAGAAGTGATGAGAGCATGTAGCGTGCAACAGTAGCTTACAGAAATGGTAGCATGGAACTTAATGAAGTCTTCTGACAATATACAGTCCTGAAAGCAACTTTAAAGAGTGGCATGGAAGAGAAAAACTGGTTTGTTGCTACCTTAGTCACAGGGCCGATCCTAGGATGTCGGCCGCCCGTGTGCACAGACCTAATGTGCCGCCCCTCAAGAGTAATTTGCATATTTTGACTAATCTTTAACATCTATATAAATCTTTCTTTAAATTTCTATGCCAAGTTCGAATTCAAAAAAGGGGGGGGGGAGGAAACAGAAGAATGATCTATAAAAAGTAAGAAATTTTTTATAGTAAGAAACTCCTTAGGTACAATTTATATCTTTGAAGAAAGTAATAAATAACAAAATTTACTAGTCGTAAAAACGCATTTTATAGTCTTTCTTCGGTGACACCAGACAAGGGACGGAGGAAGGAGAAGCATGAGGGGAGGTGTCAGGGGTTCAGGGGAGGAGGATTGCTGCAAGAAAAGTTTCGAAATTGGCATATAAAAAATATTTTTAGTTAATCTTTAGTTGTGTTTGGTTGCAAGGACAAAAGAGTAAAGTATATTCAAGATGCATGGAGAAATTTTCGAAATTGACGTCAAATATAGCAATTTTAGGAACTTTTTCGAGACTTTAGGTGAAAGTAATGTTGCAGTTCTTTTCCTAAAATTCTTTAAAAATTGAAATCACAATTTGAAGCTATTTTTTAAGACCGTAGCTTAGGAAGGATCGGCGTTCTTCCCGAAAAATCTCCGAAACTGAAATTTTAAACCCGCTGTTTTGGGTTACCTTTGTTGACGTTGCAAGAGGTAGGGAAATTCAATCGTCTATCATCCAAATATTTCGAAATATAAGTTTAAAACGCAAATTTAGGCCGTCTTTGGTGAGGGTAGGGGATCTGGCGGTATCCTCCGGTAATTTCTCGGCACTATTTTTTCAAAAACCCGTTTTTGGCTAGATTTTAAAACAATAGGGGAAACGTGAAAATATTCCGAACCAAAATTATTTTCGTAACTGAAATCCATTATAGGCTATTTTGGGGAAGGAAGGATTTTGGGGCTCTTAATCGGATATTTCTGAAATCGCAATTTTATATTATCTTTGGTGACGTTAACAAAACTGGGAAGCTTCTACGGATCTTTCGGATATTTTTCAACATTAATATCTGAAAAATATAACTATAGACTTTTGTACACCTCATCTCGACGATTGATGAATATGCCCTAGCGCCGTTAAAAGTTACCATAAGCCTGGCAGTTCTCCTTCGGAATTCTTTAGAAATATAAGTCCCAAAATCGTATTTTAAGCATTGTTTGATAACTATGGGACTAAGCGGGCAGGGGTTTAATGTGCCCTCATGAACTGTGTTTTTGAAACTGAAGTCAATTTCAGTCTAGTTTAGGCAGGAAGCTGTGACTCCACGGAACCGTCTAAAAACGAAATTTTCAGGTATAGTGATTGCATTGGAGAAAGGGGGATCTGGGGTCTTTCCCCAAAAGTTCTTGAAACTGATGTTTGAAAAACGTAATTTTAGTTTGTTTTTCAATACCTTAAGTGAGAGGGGATGGAATTAGGGGCTTCTCTAAAGACGCTAATCGGGACTGTCTTTGGTAGTAATGTTTGCGAATGGATTTCGGGGTCCTCCATTGCAAAAATTTCGAAAAATGCCAAAACAATTTTATATGACGTTTGATGATAGGAAGGGCTGTCGTGTGAAAACACGTTTTGGATTTTGGAGCCAACATTTTTAGGCTATGTTTGATTAAGTTCAGGTGGAAGAGGTGAATCAGAGACTTAATTGGATCCTTAAGATCGATGGTTCAACCAGCGAAATTTTCCGAAAGTAAAATCCTAGAAAAGCAATTTTCAGCCCTCTTTAGTTTCGTCAAGGAGGTCATGGCATCCTTTTGAATCTTCGTTTTGGAGCAACATTTAAATTTGCTTCCCGGGGCAAGGACCCTGTCCTCCTACCTGATCTGAAACCGGGCAGTTCATTCAAGATTTTGATCAGAAAAATTGTCGTAAAGGGGGAAAAGTACAACATTTTAGTTCGTCATTCATATATATATGTTACTCTCAAGGGAGTCACAATGTTCCACTTTCTCTCCACGCATCCACGATTGTTAAACACAGAGTTTTTTACATAATTTGTTGTTTAAATGCTTGCGATAGTATATAATCAGAATAGCTATTTTTCAATAAATAAAATATGTCTTCATGGTTTAGGTCTATAAAAGCTTGGGGGGTAAACATTCGTGGCCGCCCTCGGTGCTCCTTTTAGACGGCACCATTTCATGCTTCAGAAGGGGGCCTTTCCCCTCCCAGAGCCGTGTCCAAGGGGAGGGTTTTAGGGGTTAAACCCCTCCCATTGAAAAAAAAAAGTATGTCAAATGAAGAAAACGATCGACTTAAATTAACTTTAATGTGAAAGCCTACGTTTAACGTCCCTCCCCCCTTTCTCCCTGACGTTTTTCTGTAATTTTAACTCAGTAATTCTGTATTTTTTTCCCTCTAATTCAACTCAGTTGGACCTAAACGCTTGCATTTCTTTCTCTTATAACTTAAAAAATTTTGCATAACATTCAAATGTTATGTAATTTACAACTGTTAAAGCTTTGCCGACTGAAATAATAATTTGAAAAAACTGTGGTGGTAGAACCGTACCAATACAAAGCATTAATATTGCTTATTGTAAGGAGGTAATGATGAATTTAGCATGTGTTGCAGCTATGAAGATGTATTAGTGATGGTGTTTAGTAATGAAATTTGCATCTACAATAAGCTCGTTCTGAGCATTATTTCAGAACATAAAATCTGATACGCATTCTCTTGCATTAAAAAGAATTCGTGGAGAGTTTTAAATACGAGTTGCAATAAACCGCATAGTTAACAGATTTAATTAAAAAGAAACAAACAAGCAAGGTTTGATAAAAGTGAACCTGTGAAATGAAGGAATTCTTTGGTCACTTGAGCAGCCAGAATTATTCTTCTAGGGGACGGGACATCAGAACTTACAGGTGCATAAACGCCATACTGGGATTGACAGTTTGTAGTAAAACTAAAGGTTGTGAGGGACTGAATCCCCCCCCCCCAGGTAAGATTAAAACCCCTCCCTTTATGAAAATCTGGACACGGGCCTGTCCCCTCCCCTGTATCCATGCCTGATTACCGGTTCTGTCACAAACTTGGCAACCAAATGAAGCATGTGTGTTAAGAGTAGATATTAATAGTCAATGAATCAACACAATGTTCCCAAAAATTCTACTTTTCTTAAACTATGCTATGCTGTCGGGAAATCGACACATACTTTGACAACTGAACATTTAAAAATCAGCATATTTATTCTATTTATTATAAGTTATCTTGTGAGAAATTCTTGAGGAATTTTACTTGATTATAAGAATTATATGATGCGGCCTGCGGCCGCCCCTTGCTTTGGCCGCCCTTGTGCGGCGCACACTTTGCACACCTGCTAGGATCAGCCCTGCTTAGTCATTAAAAATTTAGGAGATAAGCCCTCCGAAATAGGAATATGATTAGTGAATCATATTTTTAAACTAGAGAAGAACTTTTTGGAATTACTTCCAAAAAATTGGGGAAATCAGCCTTTTCAAGAGGTTGAGAATAATAATATGTCCCACAGATTTAATTAAGACAAAAAGTCTGTTAATACTATAGTCTCTGGTAGTTTGAGACTTAATCTTTTGCTTTCAGTAATAAAATGGTCAAAAATTTTCTCTGACATTTTTAGATAGCAAGTACAATCTTACGTCAAACAAACATTTTCAAAATCGATTTGACAAAGTTCTCAACAGTTCAAAAGAGGTTGAAAAGATATTAGCTAAGAACAGTGTTGCACAGGTTTTGAAAATATCAAGTGGGGAACGAGGTGTGATGACAATAGCCGAGTGTTGTGTAAGTGCTGTTTTTTTTTTCTTTTTTTTAATTATGTTCCTTTTATCCGAAAATAAAACATTTTGGAAAATAAATATATTTTTCTATAACTTATTGTTATTTATAATGTTCATTGATCACCTGTTATAAATATTTGTAAGTTACGCATAGATTTTTTTTTAATTTGAGAATGTGGTCCATCGATGGGAACTCGATGGTTCATAAATAGCAACCGGTAGCCATGAATGGCCCACATGCTAAAATATTTATTTTTAATTTTCATTCTTTATTGTGTATATTTATCATGAAAGTGAATATTATTATTAAAAGAGAAATATACTGAGAAATTATTCCTATAATTAACGTGAAATTTGGGTTGGCTTTCCTTCTTAAAAAAATCGAAAACCGTTATGTGGTTCATTAACGGCAACCTTCCCCTATTGGTTTCTAACGGAAAATATGCTTTGAAGTTAATTAATACCGTGTGACATTCATGCCCAATTCAATGTAAATATTAATGCGTAATGAAGATGGCCAAGGGTTGCACTTACCCCGCCAATTAGGGTAAGTGCGACCCTTAGAAGAAGTGCATTAAAAGAAATATTATAACTTCTGCTTGTGGTTTATTCAACATAGTATATGCTTGGAAACCTTAAGAAAGGACTTTAAAATGACCCTTAATTTTTTTTTATATATACAAGAATTTTTCAACGGAGCACCATCCTTCAAAAACTGATCTTTGAAGATTGCGGTACGCACTTTCCCGAACTCACCTTAACTAGTTTATACGCATGATTGACAAGAAGAAACTTTATAAAGTGGGATAATTTTAAACGTCTTTTATGACACGTACGTTAAGGATGTTTCTTTATTTTACCAGTATGGTTTCAGACAAAAAATAAGTATTGCCGAACTCTGATCTAAATTTATAAACAGAAACGGAGATTAGTCCTTCTTCTTCGTTATTATTATTTTATAAATTCTCTACTTTGAAGAAACGTTATTATTATCGAGTTTTTATGGGACTAATTCGAGGAGATCATTCTAAGATTTCCTCAGCTCACGTTGCCGACACCCACACGTGGTGCTTGCCGCGAAGCTTAGTGAACAACACTGTTCAGAGATTTCCTCGCGTGGTCCACACCCACGTGGTCTTCTACGCGACAGTTGTTAACAAGGATTCAATTTCAAATTAAATAGACACAGCCAAATGTGTACTTATCTCTTATTTCAAATACTGGAAAATAAATTTAGAAATTTTTAAGCTAAAATTAAAGCATGAGAACTCGGAGTGAACAGGGTTAAGAGAAGAAATATGTATCTAAAAGATGTATCGATAATATAAGGAAATGATTTGAAAAGACAGACAGTTTTTAAATGTTTGAGCTCTTTAAGTTACATTATAACTTTACAAAAAGCTGTCAGATATGCACTGACAACGATGTCTGATCTGCAGAAATGCTATTTTTTAAAAAAAATGCTCGGAAAAATAACGAAAGGCCTCCCTCTGACACTTTTAAATCTCAAATGTAATTTGGGTGGATATAAGCTATTTGAATTCTAATGTCACATTTGAAACTTTTAGTTAAAACTAATTGTGTTCTTGTTATCGTATGCTTAATTAATAAAGAATATCGTCTTTTGTTTTACCTTCATAGGCAATTCTCGATAGCTGTTTCGCTTTGCCATTTGTTGCTGGTAATAGTTATAAATGTATACTCTCCTGGTTTCACTTCTACTCTTTATACAAACGCGTTCAACATTCTTTTTAAATAACCAGGCACCGTGTTTTTTACCATTAAGGTCAAAAATCGAGACCTAGCTAAAAACATTATGCATCAATTTTCCTTTCGGCTCAAAACGAATTACTAAAATAGTCCATCCAGTTATGAGCTACGGTGCCATTGTCACACAAATAGATACGTCAAACTTATAACCCCCTTTCCTTGTTGAGTCGAAGGTTAAAAAAGTACAGGTCTTCAGGTAAACAGCAAAATTTTATTTGAAGTAAAACTCGAATGCTCGAGTTTATCGAAATGAATTAAAATGTAATTTTGGCAAGTACCTTCAAAATACCTTTGCTTAATTATTGTCTCTACTTCTCCAATTTTTTTTTCTGCTAGCATGAATAATTGCAATTTCTTCAGATTTCCTCCCTAATATTGCATGTAAAAAACTTCGAGCTCGAAATGCAAAAGGTCAATTTCCTAAATGTGTTAGATTTTTACCGCAAGGTCAATATGGAAGTTACTGTCCAAATATATCATACATTAAAATAGATTATTATTGTTTCGACATCAAGAGTTAGACTTCAGCTTTAGAAATTGAATACAAAAATAATTAAATAATTTCCCATTTCCTGCCACATCTATCTTAATTATTCTCAAAAATTAACCCGTTATTTACCTATGAAAAGTGATCATTAAGTAAATTAGGTGCTCACTTTACTATTCAAGTTTGCAATTTTTGAAGTAATTTCAGAGGAAGTTTTGACAAGAAGAGAAAGAACAAAGTGCCGCAGCGCATTTAGAAAAACCTTATGGCACCGCCCAAAGAGATCGTAGGGATAGCTTTAAAAACGCGGATAAAAATAAAACCCCAAGAAAAAAAATGGCGTCAAAATGTAAGGAATGAAAAAGAATTTGTGTGTGCGCCTCACTATCAGAAAATGAAGCCAGAATCATAATTGCGGTCGGCCGCTGGTTGCAATTGAAAGCCTCCTTCGGTAGCTATCGTCTGCGCGGGGTGTGAAAATTGGTGTTTTAGATCTTGCGCCATTCCTCACAAACTGCTATCAGACGAACGTCCAAAGCCTCTAATAAAGAACCGCCGAACTCGCGCCGTTGAGAGGAGGGATGGGGGAAAGCAGAAAAGAACAAAACCTGGAGGAAATGGAAAGAATCCTCTGCTGCAAGGGCAAGGCGCGTTTTCATTTGAAGTTTGTTGGGGGCGGACGTTGAGTTTTTAAATTGTGCAAGTATTTTTGCCGACTCTTCTCAGTCATTATCTTTGTTCAAAAGTTTTTACTTTTGTTCACGAAACCATTTGAAAATAAAGAGGCTTTATACATTCGAAAAACTGATTGAATCTGTAAGCAAACTATAATATTGCCTTTGATATTTAGTGCTACAAAATATGTTTTACAATAGTTTGCTACAGATATTCTGTACTTTGTTTTAAACACTTAGAGCAGTTCAAAACCTTAGAGCAAAAATTAAAATGAAGGAAGCAAGTCCAATCATTGGCTCAGCAAAAGCTGACCTAAAGACCCCAAGTCACGTGACTCAGCAACGACGAATGGTTGGCATGTTTTACGTGAAATAAGCGAAAGAAACTTTATTTCTTCCTATACTTTGCTTTAAAATTTATCACGTGACTTGGTGGTCTTGGTTTCATGAATAGAAATCTTCCCTCCCTTCATTTTATGTCTTCTCAATGCTTAAAACAAGGCACAAAACAACTGTACATAATTACTTTTCGATGTTTGTAACTGGATACATCGGAAGTGGAAAAAATTTCATTCTGAATTTGTGCTTTACTCCATTAGTCTTCTTAAATAGGTAACAAAACATTATTTTACCCATCGTTGTTTTTCAACAATGTAATTTTACAATAATTGACTTCAACTCCATTTCAATAAAAATTTAATAATTATAAATCAATCTTTCTACACGTGTCATAGAAATATTGAGAACATCTTGACTATCATCATATTTGGGCAATTCCACGGATAGCTGACTAACATTCACAAACGAAACAGCAAGCATTTTGTAACATTTAAAATGAAATGTAGAAAAATGTGTGGTAAAGTGAAGTAACGGGGAAAAGGGAAAATATTTTTAGTTTGTAGTACCACCCACCTAACAATATTTTAACTATGTTCTTCAAAATACAGTTGAATGTAGTCAAAAACTAAATTACTCCAAAGATCAATGGTGTCCAATGCACTACTTATTTAGTTAATATTAGGCATGTTTTGCATTTAAATGCTTAATACAGTAATAATTGTTAAGTGAACTTGGGGTAAAGTGAAATAGTTCATTTCTTTTACTTATTCATGCACGTATTAAATGACTTACGTATTCATTTATTAATTGATTCATTTATTGCTTTCTTAATCATTCAGCTTTTATTCCTAAATTTATTTATTTATATTATTTCATTCATTTGTTTCCTTATATATTTATTCATACGTTCACTTATTTTCTTATATATTCAATTTTCATTCAATATTATATATATATACAGTATTTCAGTACACTGTATTATTACTACTATTTTATTCAATGATTTTTTTTTCTCATATACAATTGGCTCTCTGTTTAACGACGGCTTTTTACGGTCCCAGATGGTTCACTACAGTGTTAAAAGCATTCTATTTAAGGACACAGAGCCAACTATATTAATTAATTACTTCCTTATTCGTTTATTGGTTCATTATTTATTCCCTTATTCTTTCGTTCATAGTCATTTATTTGATGAAAAATATTTTAACAGTAAAATAAAAAGTATTTACTTAGAAAAACACTTTGTTTTTCACTTTACCCAATACTTTGGAACGAATTTAAAATGCACAACTACGATGGGGCCCTCGCACGGATGCCTTTTCATCCATAAGCTCTTTTCTTTTGAATTATAAAGAGCATTCCTTGTAACGCCGAAACACCTGTCTGCAGTAATCTGCAATTTGTGCTTTTTGGCGTTCTTATTTCTTACTTTAATTTTCAGCACAAAGGAATTTATTTATCTTAATATTTTAAGCAGTACTGTTCATCTCCATGGGGCCCTAAAAATGCATTGCAATGGGACTCCAAAACCCGCCACTGCCCATACATGACGCAAAGGGAAACTGCCAAAAAAGAAAAATAATATTTTAGCACAGACATAACTTATTATAAAATGCATTGTTCTTCCTCTATGCACTGTAATTTTCAAAACAAATTTCTAATTTGTTTACTTAAAAGAAATAAGTTACCTTGAGTATTTAGCTTTGCCCCGCATTCCTCTACATTTTTTAAAACATATCCTCTCCTACTTTATTGTTTTTTTAAGCTGAATTTAATGGTACAATTGAATCCCCAAAATACGTTTTAGATGAGTTTTAAAAAGTATTAAACACATGGAAACTAACTGATATTAAAGCTATCTACGTTTTAGTTACCATGTTTTTAACTATTCGTTTGAAATCAACAAGATTGTAATTTTGAGAAATCATTTAAAACCATTAAATTAGTTGTAAAAAATGAATCTGGGGGAAATAGCTGTAATCGAAGTATGTTTTCTGTTGAATGTTACAAAATACCTATTCCTCTGCGTTGTGAATGTCAGCCAATAACCCATAGACACTGATGTATACGAACAAATGTGATGCTCTTTTTCGGAGTTTCCAAAGGTGAGGGCCGCAAGAAGAGACGAAGGGCTCATGGTTTCAATATATTCATTCCTCTGCGTTGTGAATGTCAGCCAATAACCCATGGACCACTGATGAATAAGAACAATTGTAATGCTCTTTTTCGGAGTTTCTTTAAGTGAGGACCGCAAGAAGAAACGATGGGCTCATGGTTTCAATATATTCATGTACAGTATAATAGAGACAGAGGCTAGACCACCGTAAGAAAACTCTAAATCTGCAAAGGGTGAGCGAATCGGAAAAGTTTGGGAATCCCCGCTCAGCATGATAAATTGAGTCAAATAAGCTTTCTCTTCAACCACTTAACAGATTCGTTTTTGCCCGATGGGGTTGTTTCCTTCGGTCAAAAGTTGTACTTTTTGTCACTGAAATTAACAGAATTAGCAAAAAAAAAAACATGGACTCAGAAAATACTTTCATTATCCCAATAGCTATTTTTTAATTAATTTTTTTAATTGTCCGATTCTTCAAACAAGGCGTGGTCTTGATGACGTCACAAATGATGCACTATGGCGCATCTTTCTACACATTTCCACGTTATGATAATCAAGAAGCGAATTACAACTGCGTTCTACGCTTGCTATCAACCATATCGTTGCCAATACACGTGAGTAAAGATGCGAATTAAATATTTTGGACCGTGAATGGCAACACTGAATGGCATTTCATCATTTGTGATGTGATCGGCAGAAGCGTTAAACGGTGAAAGAGCACTGATTTAAGTCATTTTTTAAAAATATTAAACTTAAAGAAATTATTTTAAAAATGGTCAGATTCTCTGCTTTTAAGCATGCTCTTTCAGAAAAAAATACTTCTAAAATTTTGGAAACGACCCCATTTTATGACCGAAAACAAGCGCTCTTTTTTTCTTTTTTTAAATAAATTTTATATTTTTGCCAGTTGTACATATTCAAATCAAGTTAAAACTGCATATCGTTTCGTAATTTTTATTGGCAACAAAAATAAGTCAATTGTATGTAAAGTTGGAACTAAATTGGAAAAAATGTGATAAATCTGAAAAAAAAAAAAAAAAGCTGTAGGTTTTGAATATCTTTCTAGCCTCGTTAACTGTAGAGAAGTCCGATAATGAACTTTAAAAATACAAGAATCTCGTAGGGAAATTTCAGATTCAAAATCTGATCCGATATCAGAGTTACATTCTGCTGTAAGCCACTTGCTATCCCCATTTTTTCCACACTTCTTTTATTTTAGCCCAAAATAAAACTGAAAAGAACCATTCGCATCGGTAATAGCACTGAACTTGCAAAACCTAACAAGTGCTTACCTAATTTACATGTTTAAAGAAGCAATAAAATCTTTCCTTGACCTGGTTTAACAATCCAATCTTTCTTAGATTTCTACTAAGACATTTTAGAAGTAATGAAAAGTTTTTAAAAAACATGGAAAAGATGACCAAGCTTCTAGAAACGCCCACAAACATATACTTGCTTAAGTTCAGTCTTGAAATTAATAATTTATTTATTTATTGTTTCATTTTTGGCAACAACTAATAAGCAAAAGTATGATTATTGCTTTATAATTACTATTATTTTTCATTGTTTTTCGCAACATTTAAAAACCATAGACAAATAAGAATAAGATCGTCTAACGTATAAAAATCTCCTGTCACGGTGTGTTTGAACTCCTCCGAAACGGCTCGACCGATTTTTATGAAAATTTTATGTGTATTAGGTAGGTATGAGAATAGGTCGTCAAGTATATTTCATATCAGTTATAATCAGGGTGTCAATCAGGGTGTCCCTATCCAGACCTTTTTTTTTTTGAAAATCATTGTAAAACCCATTTTTGAAATTCATTGTAAAAAACATTGTTGAAACTCATTGTGAAAACTATTGTTGAATATCATTGTAAAAGCCGTGCATAAATAAATTACAAACACTTTATTTGTAGACAAACAAAATATGGAAGCAAAAAAAAGAAAAAAAATATCTTTGAGTTGAGCGTTTTCCGATGTTTTGCCGGAACGTTGTGTCATTTTAACCTTTGGTTCTGCATTTGTGTGAAAAGCAGTGCGTGCCAAATTTTGAACGATACAAAAATTTTGTCTGTGTGTTTGTGTGTGTATTACTGTATTGAGAAAATGAGAAAATAAATGTTTTTTTTTCTTTTTTAAATCGATGATCATCGTCTGCAGCGCTCCATTCGTCTTTCTGTCAATGACCTCATCCCCACACACATACAATACTTTTGTTTTTTTTCTTTCTTTCTTTCTTTTTTTTAATTAACAACCAAAATATTCACTAGAAAATATTTATATGGTAGAACAACATTTAGTTTATGGTTTTTAATTCCTATTATAAGGGTATGTTAAAAGCCGGAACTAAAAACGGGGGGATTATTGTGGTTAATGACGGAGAAAGAAAGCAGAAATAGTCCTTAATAATAATAATAATAATAATAATAATAATAATAATAATAATAATAATAATAATAATAATAATAATAATAATAATAATAATAATAATAATAATAATAATAATAATAATAATAATAATAATAATAATAATTTCTTGTCTTATCACATGCTTTAATCTCCAGGGGTAGCAAGTCTATATGTGTTAAGCGTAAATACATAGTTAGAATTTTACCAGATAGGTGGCGAGAAAATATTTCACCATTTCACTTTGCTCCGCATTTGCCTATAGTAGCGGTACCCAAATATTTTCGAATCGCGGCACCCTTAGAATTTTCTCACGGCACCCAAACCTACATCTCTGTCTCTCTTCTATTACTTTTATTGACATAATGAACAGTTCGCGGCACCCTTTGCATCTCCCTATGGCAGCCCACAGAGTACCGCGGCCTCCACTTTGAGAATCCCTACCCTGTAAATGTTTTTTTTTTCCTTCGCGAAAACTCTTGCTCGTGCTTCCTGCATAATTTCAGAAGTCAAAGCAGTCGTGGCGCCATCTATTATGATAACATGAGTTTAATCTCCATAGTAATGTTTTTTCTATCTATTTATTTTTCATTTTTATTTTGTTTATTGCTTATTCAGTAATTTTTATTGATTGATTTTTTTTTTTTTTTTTTTGCAAAATAATTAAGTCAAAAATTGATGAGCTATAGATTTTTGAGTAAAATGGTCAGCTATGTATTCAATTTATCCGAAAACCCAAAGTTACAGTTATTTTTAATCCAGTAATACATGTTTATTAAAAAATATTTAGGAAGTCGTTATATTCATGTTCGTCAAACAAAATGATTTGTGACGCTTTTGCCATCAATTTTCCTAATTCTTAGCTCATTTTACATGTAAACAAACTGCTGCTAAACATTTTTAAATGGAAAAATAATGAAAAAATAAAATGAAGAAATGTACAGACGTTTACATAAAAATAATTGAAAAACTAAACCAATTTTAAAAATGGAGTTCACACAGAATAAAAATACGGAATTGTAGTAAGATCGTTAACTAAATTACGCCGGTTCCTAAGGATATGAAAAGATCCCCAAAAATCAAGATCCAACGAATTGGGAAATTTTTATATAATTTGATAAAAATTAAACTCAAAAGAGTGATTCAAATCCTAAGTGAAAAAAGAACATCGCTTAAAAGAACATCAAAACTATGTGAAAAAATAACACAGCTGAATAAATCCAGTATTGCTCATTGGTTTAGTTTTTCTATTATTTTTATGTAAGCGTCTGTACATTTCTTCATTTTTTGCTTTCTTATTTCGTTTTGTGATCAACTAATTCAAATTTGTTTATCCTTCACTCCATTTTTTTCTGCATTTTTCCATTTTTTACATTCTTTCGGTACATAATTTTTCCCGTCGGTAAATTCATTGCTAATTTATTCGGAGTTGTTTCATTTTTGGACAATTTGCATTGTTTATGGGATTTCTTGGAAACTTATTACTTAGCGGTTTTTTTCTTGATGGAATTATATAATAAATTTCGCCACCAGCTGTCATTTTGCCTTTTTTTTTTTGTTAAATTCCATTTTTTGGTATTTATACAGTCTCTTGTTCCACGGTGTTGCTTTCCTCGGAGGACTTTTTATCTTGAAGCTCACACTTCTTTGCATTAAAAAAGGTGTTCCTTGTAACACCGAAACACGTGTCGGCAGTAATTTGCGATTTTTGTGCTAAAACACGTTGATTAATTGATTCATTTAATTTTCAGCACAAAGATATTTATTCGTTAGTAAAGTTTTTTTTTTTAATGTTCTATTTTTTTTTTTTTTCTCTTCTTCCTACGACTAGAATTTTTACGCAGAAAAACTGCCTTTATGATGTTGAAAGGGTGTTTCTACTTCATTTGTTTGTTTGTTTATTTTTTATCTACTCAAAATCGAAGTTGGGAGGAATATTTTTTTGTAGTTTTGTTCTTCAATTTGCCTCTTTTGAAACTGCACGTTTAAACATTTTATGTAGTCCAAATAGATAGAAAGGTCGGTCTTTAGCGGTTGAAACTTAATAAAAAACACAGTACAACAATTTGTAAAACTAAATTTGATATCAATTCTTTATCATATATAGTTTTTTCACATGAGAGATTCGTGTTTTTACTTCTTTTTATTCTTCTTTTTTATTTAATTATTATTATTTTTTTTGAAATTAATTAACATATCACAATTGTTATATTAATTGTTAAAAACATATCACAAATCATGCATGTCAAAACAGATTTGACATGATTTGCAATCTTAGCTTGATGAGAGAAATTAATCTCATGCTAGAAACTCAATGTTGGTAAAGATGAAACTTCTTGTTCTTTCTTTCTTTCTTTCTTTTTTCTTTTTTTCTTTTTTTTTTGCTAGTTGTGTTTATTGCTGTAAAAAGATCATTTTCGCTTTAGACCCTATTATCATTTTGGGACTATTGTTCAATTTTTCGTATGTAACTTCACGCTGAGTTTCTGAATAAAATATTTCATACCCATATCCCTTATCCAATTCTAAATTTGAGCAAGTTAAGAAAATTGGTAACAAAAAAACTGTTCCTTTTTTAACTCAGGTTTCATTTGGCGATTTATGTTTTTGATATAATGCAACCTTTACCTTTCTGTGTAGCGAATTATTGCAATTATTATTTTAACTCATTCTTTATTCTTGAATCTTTATCTTTTCATTTGAACATTTAAATAAACTGGTATTAGATGGGTTCAAAAGAGAATTATTAAAGAATTCGCTTTCCACGCTTGCCTAGTAAGTTTAAAAGTCAGCAAACACACTTTGAGTTTTATTTATTTAATGGAGTCTACACAAAAAATAATCCCGCTCCAGCGGGGAAAGTGACAAAATTTTTAAAGGGGTCTAGGGCTACCTTCGAACAGGGCCGTCCGACAAATGCAACCTTTAGTTTTAACAGCGTACACCTTTTTCCCCAGTAGCATCTGCAAAGAAAGTCTAAAATTACGTTTTTCAAACTAAAAGCTGCAACACTTTGATCGGATCCCCCTTTTCAATCAGATTATTATTTTTTTTTTTTTGTGTGTTTTTTCAATAGCCCCCCCCCCCCCTTTTTTTTCTGGTTATGTCACAGCACGCAAGAGCAGAATCCCAAGAAATTTGGTAGGAACTAGACAAAGGAGAAAGGGGCCTTTAAACATTAAAATCCCAGAATTTGTACCTGCTTCAATGATACAAAGAAACGAATGCTTTGGAGACTTGAACACAGGAATAATTTCGTGCACTAATACAAAATAGAGAATGATTGCAATGATTCTCTGTTTTGTGTGTTTATGACGGTGCATCTATGATACACAAAATGAATAGGCGCTTCACGGCGCCCCCTCATTTTGTGGTGTCCGCTGCGATTGCGCCGCTCGCCCCTCCCCCCCCCCTCTCTGGGACGACGATGCCTTTGAACAAAGTTGAAAATCAATAAAACTGCCCTTTGTAAATTTTTATAAGAAGTCACCTACGGCGATTATCAAACTGAATGTGAATACAAGTTTATTTATTCAAACAAAATGCAAGCTGAACGAGTTGTTAAAATTACTCAAAGAAAGCTTTTCCTTTTATTTATTTGATTAAGACACACAGAGAAAGTATTCCCGTCATAGAGTTACAGGTGACAAAAGTTCAAAGAAGTCTTTTGCGGCAACCTTCCAAAAAAATTAAATATCTGCCAGAAAAGAAGAAAAACAACACCGCGTTTTGTTCATTTAATGAAAAAATCCCACAAAAAGTATCCCTGTCACAGCGCTGCTCCTGATTTTTTTTTTTTTTTAAGAATCTCCAATTGCGTGTTTTTTATTTATTAAATTTAAAATCAACAAAGAAAAAAAAATCACGCATTTTTATTTATTCAATCAAAATGCGTTTAAAACTCAGTCAAAAAAGTCTTAGGCTTCATTTTTTCAATTACAGCAGAAACTCTCAATAAGGGACACTAAGGGGACCGGATATTTTGTCCCTTAAATAGGTGTCACTTCTTCAGATGAATTGATGCATGCTGTGTATTATACCTAATATGATTTCATAACAAAAGTAAACTATTAACATTTAAGATGAAATGCTCTGAAAATGCTTCATATATGCTAAATAAAGTTCACAATTATTCAAATTTCAAAGCTTATATTATTTTATCAAAAATTTTGTAACGGCAAGTTTGTAGAATACAGTAATTATTTTGAAGTAATTCACTGCATAGATTTGCTTCATCTCATGTAATTTACAATGCAATATCATGTTAATTACAATTAGTGTTCACATTTTAAGTTTGATATACAAAGCTAATTAGTTGCTGTGCACTCTTCATCGGCCCTGAGCCTACTTGAATAAATTACTGAGAGGGCAAATCATGCATGCAAATTTCAGCAACTTTTTTACTTCCTTTTACAAAAAAGGAAGTATCGTATTCGCGAAAAAATTTTCACTCAAAATTCGGCCTTAATTTCCATTTTGCACACCCCCGAAATAATGTTGAGTTTTTTTTCAACCCGACCGCGCGCGGATAAGTGCCTAAGAACGTATAAACACCCGAACTATCCATTTTGACATTCCCCGAGTTAATTACAACGATTTTTCTCGTGACGTCCGTATGTACGTATTTGCGTATGTGCGTATGTATGTTGCATAACTCAAGAACGGTATGTCGTAGAAAGTTGAAATTTGGTACGTAGACTCCTAGTGGGATCTAGTTGTGCACCTTCCCTTTTGGTTGCATTCGGGTGTTTCTAAAGGGGCTTTTGCCCCTTTTTGGGAGGAAATCAATGTTAATTTCGATGTATACTCAAGTGGTGTTATAATTTGGCGGACACTAGGCGATATATCGCCGTCTTTTGGTCGCCAAGTTTTTGTTGCCAACTTGGCGACAAATTTGGCGATTTTTTAAATCTGGTTTCAATTTGGCCACTGGTGGTGATATTTAGAGAATAAAATATTGAATCACATTAAAATTGCCAATAATAGGAAAATTACATTAAAATTGGAGTAAAAGGAAGTCATGTGATGCACACATCAGCTTGTTTGATAATACGTAACTAGTTTCCTTCACACATGTGTTTATGTCAATCTTTCCTCAGTTAATTTTTAAAAGGAAAGTGAAACTTGAATTCCAGTAAATTTACTATTTCTTATACACTTATGCATTATTTTTTGTAATTATTTGCTCTGTGGCTGTCCGAAAAAACAGAGCGTCCCTTAATTTGAGGTTAATACGTGGAAATCCTTATTCAAAGGAACTGGAACCGAAAAGAACGTCCCTTAAACAGCTTAAATAGAGGTGTCCCTTATTCAGAGTTGCCTCGTAAAGGAGGCTCTACTGTATAATGGTACAAAAAACTATTATCGCCAGTGCATTGCCAGTAATAAAACTTTAAAGATTTCTTCAACGCGGCGACCTTTCAACAAAATATAAAATCAGTCCGAAGAAGGAAAAAAAAAAAACTCTTATATCTTAATTATTTAGCTGGCGTCCTGTGGCCATCGTCTTCCAGAATGTGTACCAAACGGACAAAAAAATCAAACGTTTCTTTGTTTTTTTTTCTAAATAAATACAAAACGCAGCTTTAGTTCCATTCAAAAAAATGGGAAGACAGCAATTTACAAAAGGCCCTGACAGAATAAGTACCAGAAATAGATCCACAACTACCTCATGAGAATCAAGTCCCTAAAAAACAGTCCTTCTAAAAATTCCTAACAGATAACTGTAAACTTTTCTTAAAAATTATTATCTATATTAACAACCATTACAGTCAGGGCAAAAGTTAAAAAATAGCTTCATTATAACAAGGACTCTTCTAATTAAAATCAACAGTCACTCGAAAAATCCTGATTAGAATGTCCCTGAAAAAAACAAAAACAGAACAGACAGAGTCATAGTGCCTCTCAATTCTTCATCAAAATAAAGGAAAACAGTTCAAATTTTAATCCTGTATTTGGTATTCGCAACCCCAGAGCTCGAATACGCTACCTTGCGCTGATTAACAATGCTAAAGAAAAAGGTAAAACATTCCATTCTACGCGTTTTCTTTGGGGCAAATTACAGGCTTCAGCCAGTTTATGGTGTAATGTAATTTCAGAAGAATAGAAAAGAAAGTTTCCCACAAATACGATGAAAAATTACTGTCATTCACTAAGCGTCAAAGCAAGTTATAAGTTACGGCATGCGTTTGTTTTACCTTTTTCATCCGCCATTAGACAGTGGCTGCAGCGCCCCCTATAGTTTATTGGAGTTGTGAATAGGGTCATCCGTAGTTTTCAGGAAAATGAAGATGTTTGTGATTTCATGAGTAGAAAATTTCGTGGATGTTGTATGGATAGAATCGAAAGTTGATTATTTACTTGAAATATTTTGCGAGGCTTAAATTAACGCGATTGTAGTTGGCTCGCCAAAATGAACAAACGCTTCGTAGCAAACAATGGTCCATAACCAATGACAGAAGCGTAAATGAACGTTTTACATTTACAGTTTACTTTAATATATTTATCGATTCAACGTAGTGATAAAGTTGAGTTCCGACTGCTGAGAAATAGCTATTAATGGTTTATTTACTCATCTTTAACTTTGTTTCATCAGTGTAGTTTGAGGATTTGGGTGTCGTCGACGTATCTTGTCATGGAGACTCCCGTTGCTGTTTGATTGATAATGTGGTAGAATTTTGACAGCCTACACACCGCTGAAAATTAGACATGAGCAAATGAGTTCTTCTCTCTTTTTTTACAATCATAAGGGACCGACTGCAAAGCTACTAGTGAAACAGAGATTCTTAAAAGCATGTTAATATTTTCAAGTAAATATACGTATCATTAGAGTATCAATTTCTAACTAATATCTATTGACGGTATAGCTAACCCAAGCATAGCGGAAGGTATGTGGGAGGTCGGAGTGTAGTCTCTGGTTTACGTTCTTTAAATACAAATCCATAGTTTAAGTTATGTGCTCGCCAAATTTGGCACGTATGTACTTTGAAGCCCTGGGGCTCTTGGAGTAGATGCTCCGAAGAATTTGAAGAATTTGAGGTGTGTTTGGGAGGTGGAGATTTGTTCTTGATAGGATTCATCCAGAATCGACTAACTCCCAAATATCTACGAGCGGATTATCCGCAAGTCAATCAACAATCGGGAACATGTATTTTCGCAGCAAAAAGAAAATACCAATGTCTTTTTTCTTTTTATCGAAAATTTATAAAATTAAACACGGTTGTTTTAGTTTTATTCATTTTTTGTGCTTTCTTCCTAGACCTTGTTCACTTGTTGTCTTCATTGAACACTTGCTCTTTATTGATGTGAAGTTCTGTTACGCAAAAATACGAAACATTTTTACAGTATACTGTTTTTATTCACTGCTTGAAGAAAGCATTCTGCATCATTGCAGCTAAGTTTTTGAGGAGGGACTATTTCTATGTTCTTTGTCCCTCGTAGCCTTTTTGCAGTTTATCCGCAGCACTTGTTCCACCCAATACCGCGGATTATCGGGAGTTTACTACAAAAATAGATGTGTAGGCGGTTGGTTAAGTGGATAAATTAATAACTGAATGAACACGGAAAGAAAAAACCGGGACCATGGGGATAATAAAGGAGCATATGCTAAGAAAGACTTCCCATTCTCAAGCTTGAAGCTTTATTGGGGGGGGGAGCAAAATTTAAACCCTTTTTTCGTAGATTTTTCACAGTGTAAGTCAAGGGGTATGGGGGGTTTTACTATCTTTTTTAACCTTTATTCCATGTATATTTGTTGGGATTCTAAGATGATTAAATGCAGTATTTTTCTTGACTCTTTTTCCTCTATCATGTTTCACAACACACAAATATGTTGAATACATAGATATTTTTTCCCTTTGAGACCATACTCTGGCAATATACTCGTAAACAGAGCTGAGATTAGGGGAGAGGGGAGACGCCGTCCCCCAAAATATATTGTTTTTTTTATTGTAAAATAATGTCAATGTGATGTAAAGAAGGACCTTTTCTGTTGTCGAGTCCCCCCCCCAAATCCAGGGGTGCCTACCCGCCTAAGAGTAAAGGCGAATCTCCTCAATATCGCGGACCCCCCCCCCCAACAGCAAGAACGCCCCGAATGAGAAATATACCCCTCAAAACAACCCCCCTAAAAATATCAATGGCGTTGTCTGTACCATTACCCCACCTAAGGAGGGCACCTCTGCTTAATCCAAAGGAGAGTTCCTCGAAATATTTTTTTAGTAATTAAAGCGCAACTTGTAAAGAAACCACAATTATAGTAAAATAATAATCAGTTGTTCTGAGATGATATAAACTTTGTATAACGTTCTATGTTAGGACAGATCGACCAGTGAATGAACACTTAAGCGAAATTTCAGTTTCAAAAATTCATAGCATTGTTAAAAATTGTAGTATTTACCATATGCACACAAAACACGATGATAAATGTAATTGTTAAAAAAAAACTTTTGTGGTTCTGCGTCGGAGTTTTTTTTTTGAGGGGGGGGGGAATAAAAAACAGTTCCTCGATCCAGTGAAAGAACACCTCTACCAACGGGAAAACAGTCCTTTTCTGTCCGGAAATGTGTAGAAGAGTGTTACTGCTGCCAATTCAGCTAACTACCAAACGGCACGACCTTGAGGGTCACAGATCTCTATGAAATTCTGGATTTAGGTCAGTTCGCACTAGATATGAACCCAAATAAAGCGGTTTGACTGCATAGGCCCTCGTTCGGCTGCAATGGGGATCCAAAGTTGCTATTTGATTCAAGAAAAGCAATAGTTTTTCCTTTGAAATTAAACTTTCTTTACCCTTTTATCGATTTGCATTGCCGTAAGTGTCAGTTAAATTCATTCACAATATCCCTCAACACCCCTAGAATATACTGACAAGAGACGTCGAATGTCTTCAGAGGGTAGATATTGTCCCAAAGTTTCAAATTCCAATAAAGACGCTATGGCAATTCTGGAGTCCTGCAAATCAGTGTAGTTCAGACCGCAAAAACTGGAGGTTTATGAATTTGGATAAACTTTTGGATTTAGGTCGATTTATACTGTTACAAATCTTGTAAATAGTAATTATTGTAGGAACGTAACCTGTAAATAGTTTCCCGTAATGAATATACAACCCCTTAACATATGGCTAAAGTATACAACCCCTATTCTTTTTATTTTCATTGATAAAGTTTGATAACGGTCTACGCATTTCTCGAAGCTGAAAGAATGTTGTAGAAAATTCTTGGATGTTTATAAAAGCCGTTAGCGATGGATAAACGGAGAGTTTCGATTGAGATTTTCGAACTGAGTGCATTTTTGCTCTGTTTATAGCGAGGCATTTCGCTGTGTTGTTTTCGTATTTGGAAGTAAATACGTGTGTAAACGTTGAGTTTACGGTGTTGTGTGATAATTGCTTTATTGCTGATGAATAATTTAGCAGTTGTTGACGATCTTTCCTGTACATAGTGTAAATAAATTTCCTGTGTTTTTATCAAGAACTGTGTCTTCATTTCAAGAAAGCGGAAGTCGCACCGAATCCGTTACAATTGGCGCCCAACGTGGGGCTTCTTCTGGACTTTCTTGGAGTAAGTGTGACTTTGGACATTTTTTCATAAAGACTGTTTGAATTTATAGACTTTGTTTTTATGGTGATTACTCGCGCAATGGATGACCAATTAAAACAACTTCTGGAAGCAATTAATGCTGCGAAAAGTGACTTGGCTGAAAGTTTGGCGGCTAATCAAGAGCAATTAAAAAATGATATGGCGGCAAATCAAGAACAATTAAAAAATGATATGGCGGCTAATCAAGAACAATTAAAAAGTGATTTGACTGCAAGTTTTACTGCAAATCAAGAACAATTAAAAAATGACATTGCGGCTAATCAAGAACAATTGAAAAGTGATTTAATGGTACTGAAAAATGATTTAGCTTCTAACCAAGAGGAAATTAAAAACGACCTTACTTCGGTAAAGACTGTGATGGAAAACAAATTTAATGAGATAGAGCATCGAGTTGATGCTTTTGATGAAAAATTTGAAACAGTAGAAAACCGTATCGCAACAGTTGAGAATCATGTGGATGAGAAAATTAAAGACATGGAAAGGAGATTGGCGACCGCGGAAAGCAGCTCTGTACAGTTTTGCGCTCCCACATCGGTTGCTCGACCGTCCATTAAACTTGCCACATTTGATGGGAAAACTTCGTGGCAGGTTTACAAAACTCAATTCATGATAGTGGCGGAAGCGAACGGATGGGACTCTGCTACCAAGGCCTGTCATCTTGCAGCATCCCTGAGAAGTGACGCAGCGGACATTCTTCAGACCCTTCCGGACAGCCAGCGCCTGGATTTCGCCGCCCTCACATCTGCGTTGGAGCTTCGCTTCGGTGAGAAGTGCCAGAAAGATTTCAGCCGACTCCAGTTGAAGTCCCGTTTCCAGAAAACCGGGGAAACCCTACAAGAGCTAGCGGCGGACGTCGAGAGACTGTCTCATCTTGCTTTTTGCGACTGTCCCGCGGATGTTCGAGACAACCTGGCACTCAACTACTACATCGACGGGGTTCGAGATACGGAAATCCAGAAAGCTCTACGGATGGCGGATGTCAAAGACCTGAGTTCTGCTGTTGTGTATGCGATGAAGTTGGAGGCCGCCCAGCAAGCAACCCGCAAGGATCGCCATTCAATCCGCGGCGTGAAAACTGATGAGCCTGATCCGGTTTCGTCACGCTTTGCTGAACTGGAAAAGCAAATAAAAGAAATTGCAGGAATCCTCAAAAGGACTTCGGCTCCCAAGTACCAAAATGGACAATCACTTAAGTGCTGGAAATGTGGCGGCGAGGGTCACTTACGTAGAAACTGTGAAGCTCGCCAAGAAACCAGAGGGAAGAACACCTCTCCCTCCCAGGTCCAGGAAAACTAAGTCATGGCAATCTCGCGGGGCGGAGGTCGCCAAATTGGAATGAGCCCCATCTTAAAGTTTTCCAGATTTCATCGACGAGTGGCGGCAGTAATGGACTGTTTGTTTACGCATACGTAAACGGGTTTCCCTGCGAGCTGATTATTGACACTGGAGCCAATGTTACGATCATTAGAACAGATTTGGCTCGTCAATTTGGACTCAACATTCTGTGGACGCCGCCCTGCGTTACCCTCCAAACTGTGACAGGTGACAAGATCGAGATTGAAGGTAAAGTAAACTTAGAAATTGTGTTTGGAAATGCCACTTACCATCATACGGCATTCGTTGCTGCTATCACAGACCCCTTCATTCTCGGATTGGACTTTTTAAAGAAGTATGACTTCAACCTCGACTTCAAGACAAATGAGCTGCACTCGATGAGAGAAGACATAGCCGTTTTCCCCGCAGAAAGTGATGTAAAATCCGCTCATCAAATAATAGCCCAAACAGATTTATCGATTCCCTCAAGGTCAGAATCATTAATACCTGGCTCCATTGAAGAAAGCAATAGTTTTCGATTTGGACTCATTGAATCCCCCAACCTAAACAATAATCTAAAAGGAGTAATGATAGCATCTACGCTTGTGGACCTTTCTAAAGATGTAATTCCTGTAAGAGTCGCCAACGTGAGTGAAAGGCCAAGGAATATTCGGAAAGGTGAAGTGTTAGCAACTTGTACTCCAGTAAACTGCATCATTAGAAGAATCAATTCCCCCGAGACTGTGTCTTCTGAGTCCTTGACATCGAAGTTACTTGGGAGTGCGCCATTATCGAAAGATCAAAGAACTGCTGCGGAACAATTGGTGGAGGACTTCAAGCATCTGTTTTCATCTACATCGGAGGATGTGGGCAGGACGAATTTAACGCAGCATAGGATTTACACTGGAGAACACCCCCCTATTAAACAGCATCCAAGACGACTACCGTTCGCCAAGAAGGAAGAGGTTGAAACCCTCCTGAAAGAGATGAAGGAGAATGATGTCATCGAACCCTCATCCAGTCCTTGGGCCTCTCCCATCGTCTTGGTCCGAAAGAAAGATGGCTCCACCAGATTTTGTGTCGATTACCGACGGCTGAATGAAATCACCAAGAAAGACAGCTACCCTCTTCCACGGATAGACGATACCTTGGACACTCTTTCCGGACACAAGTGGTTTTCGACCCTGGACTTGAAGAGCGGCTACTGGCAGGTTGAGATACACCCAGATGACCGAGAGAAGACAGCATTTACAACTGGACAAGGCTTATGGCAGTTTAAAGTGATGCCCTTCGGCCTCTGCAATGCACCAGCTACGTTCGAGCGTCTTATGGAGACAGTGTTAAGAGGACTTTCCTACGAATCCTGTCTGGTCTACTTAGACGATATCATCATCGTGGGACGCAGTTTCGAAGAACATCTGGCAAATCTTAGGAAAGTGCTGCAAAAGCTTAAGGAAGCCAATCTGAAGTTAAGCCCGTCCAAATGTAATTTGTTCCGCCGGGAAGTGAACTACCTTGGTCACATCATCTCTTCTGAGGGTGTACAAACCGATCCAGAGAAGGTATCTGCTGTCAAGAGTTGGAGTCGTCCCGAAAACATCCATCAGCTGCGAAGTTTCCTGGGGCTCTGCACCTACTACAGGAAGTTTGTAAAGGGTTTTTCCAACATTGCACGACCTTTGCATAAGCTGACGGAGAGCAAGCAAAAGTTTGAATGGTCCAAAGAATGCGAAGATGCATTTCTACGACTGAAGGAGGCTTTAACATCAACGCCTATCCTCGCCTATCCTCAGCCTGAAAAACCCTTCATCCTGGACACTGATGCGAGCAACGAGGGCATCGGAGCTGTTTTATCCCAAGAAATTGACGGAAATGAACATGTCATCGCTTACTGGAGCAAATGCTTATCAAAGTCGGAGCGAAATTACTGCATCACCAGAAAGGAGTTACTGGCCATAGTAAAAGCTGTCGAACACTTCCATCATTACCTCTACGGCCGAAAATTTCTGCTTCGGACAGATCATGCTTCGTTAACTTGGCTTTTGAACTTCAAGAATCCAGAAGGCCAAATAGCCAGATGGATACAGCGGCTCCAGGAATATGACATGGAGATCAAGCATCGAAAAGGGTTATCTCACGGTAATGCTGACGCTTTATCAAGGAGACCCTGTCCTGAGAACTGCCACTATTGTTCCCGAATCGAGAAACAGTATGGAACGACTAGCCCTACCGCCTATCAGGTGACAGTGGCTCCAACATCATCAGAACCTGATCCATGGAGTGATGACCAAGTTCGAAAAGATCAACTTGAAGACCCCGACATAAAACCAATTTTAGAGTTCATGGAAAGTGACAGTGGACGCCCTAGCTGGCAGGACGTTTCCATCTTCAGTCCTGCAACAAAAAGATACTGGGCTTTATGGAACTCACTCCATTTACGGAACGGCGTGTTACACCGGAAATGGGAATCTGATGACGGCAAAGCATCTAGGTGGCAGTTACTACTTCCCCGATCAAGGATTTCAGATGTTCTGCAAGAAATACATAGTAGTGCGACTGGAGGACATTTTGGTGTCTTGAAAACCCTCAATAAAGTTCGGGAGCGCTTCTTCTGGAGCAAGGCGAAGGATGACGTGGAGAAGTGGTGCCATTCTTGTGACGCCTGTGCTGCTCGTAAAGGACCGAAGAAGAGAAGCAGAGGGAAGCTACATCTGTACAACGTTGGAGCTCCTTTCGAACGAATTGGGATCGACATCCTGGGTCCTCTACCAAGAACTGCTGATGGGAACAAATACATTCTTGTTTCCATCGACTACTTCACCAAATGGCCGGAAGCATATCCCATTCCAGATCAAGAGGCTACCACCGTAGCAGAGACTCTAGTCCAACATTGGATCTCGAGATACGGAACACCTTTGCAGATTCATTCCGATCAAGGGAGGAATTTCATCTCTGCTGTGTTTAAGGGCCTATGTCAAATTTTCGGAATTGAGAAAACTAGGACAACACCACTACACCCACAATCGGACGGCATGGTGGAGAGATTTAACCGCACAATCCTCAATAATCTCTCGCTTATGGTCTCCAGAAATCAACAGGATTGGGACAAGAAGCTGCCTTTGTTCCTGCTGGCCTACCGCAGTGCTGTCCACGAGACTACCGGATATGCCCCATCTCAGATGCTCTTCGGACGAGAGCTTCGGCTACCTTGTGATCTCGTCTTCGGTCGTCCTCCGGATGCGCCTTCATCGCCTGAGGAGTACATCCAGGATCTCCAGGCCCGGTTGGAAGACGTTCATAACTTCGCACGAGAGCGAATCAACATCGCGGCGGAGAAGATGAAGACCCGATACGACACAAGGTCTACTGGACATGAATTCAACGATGGCGACAAGGTTTGGTTATGGAATCCCATCCGACGGAAAGGTCTGTCACCCAAATTGCAGTCGCATTGGGATGGACCCTACAAAGTCCTTAACCGACTGAATGACGTCGTAGTGAGGATCCAAAAATCACCTAATGCAAAACCTAGGGTTGTACATTATGATCGGTTAGCCCCATACTATGGCCATAGTTCATGAGTATTACGTAAACAACCATGGTTGATAACATAAAAGTTGTAGATAATTTTTGCTTTTAATGTTTAGTAATATTTCTTGTTATTATTGTGTTTTTTGTATCTGTTAGTTATTAATTAATGTGTATATTTGTAAACTTGTTATAGAAGTTTGGCACCCTTTCTGGGGATTGTACTGCCCGGGACGTGCAGTCCTTAGGAAGGGGGCAATGTTACAAATCTTGTAAATAGTAATTATTGTAGGAACGTAACCTGTAAATAGTTTCCCGTAATGAATATACAACCCCTTAACATATGGCTAAAGTATACAACCCCTATTCTTTTTATTTTCATTGATAAAGTTTGATAACGGTCTACGCATTTCTCGAAGCTGAAAGAATGTTGTAGAAAATTCTTGGATGTTTATAAAAGCCGTTAGCGATGGATAAACGGAGAGTTTCGATTGAGATTTTCGAACTGAGTGCATTTTTGCTCTGTTTATAGCGAGGCATTTCGCTGTGTTGTTTTCGTATTTGGAAGTAAATACGTGTGTAAACGTTGAGTTTACGGTGTTGTGTGATAATTGCTTTATTGCTGATGAATAATTTAGCAGTTGTTGACGATCTTTCCTGTACATAGTGTAAATAAATTTCCTGTGTTTTTATCAAGAACTGTGTCTTCATTTCAAGAAAGCGGAAGTCGCACCGAATCCGTTACAATACTATATATGGGCCCAGGTAAAATAGTGTGAGTACATAGCCTATAGTTCGGCTGCAAGGAGGGTCTAACTTTTCTGGTTTGGCCGAGGAACTGTTATAGTCTTTTCTTAGGGTTTTGAAGTTTTAGCACAATATTTGCTTTCCTTACATCTGTCGCGTCTATTGTTAGTACAACGTAGGGGCGGTGAAATTTATTCTATGCTGTGAATGCATCCAGTTGGGTAATACCGCCATGTAATATCAAGAAAAGAGTAAAAAGAGGTAAATTTCAAAGAAAAAACTATTGCATTCTGGACCTAAACTAGAAACTTTGGACCATCATTACGGCCGAACTAGGACCTAAGCAATAAAACTGCTTTAGCTGGGCTCATATCTAGTGGGAATTAACCTAAATCCAGAGTTTCGTCTAGATCCGTGACCCTCAAGGTCGTGCCGTTTGGCAATAAAAAAAATTTTAAAACCTTATTTTTTCAAAAAAATTATGAGTTAATCATTCACTGGTCGGTCTGCCACATGAAAATAACTTCGCAGACATTCCCTCAGAAAGGCATGCCACTTTACATGCTAATCGTCGTCAATCACTTACTATTACGGGGTCAGGGCAATCGCAATTACAGATGCTAATTTCTGCTTCATAGCCGGTATTTTCGGCAATCAGGCCTACCCCGCTCTCTATAACAAGCAGCAAGAAGGAGAAGAAAAAAATCTCGCCAACTTTAGTAGTACTGCACGCCAGCCGAATGGAGGTTAATTCGATGTGACCATCATCAGGATTCTTATGAAAGTTTAATATTTTTTCAGCCAATTGACTTTTGATGCAAATGACTTTGCTTTGTAAGGAGAACGGTATTCTTCGGTAGTGTGTTGTTAAGCGACAATCAATCAACCGAGGTTAAGTGGATCTGACTTAATGTAAACATTTTATTATAGGTTTATGATGGATTGTTTCAGGGGAAGTTTCAACGTGCCTCCTTTTCAGTAATTATGGTAAACTTTGTGGCTCATGTTTATGTGACGAAATCAAATTTTAGATATTCTAAGAATGTTCCCAAAACATAAAAATTGTTTCATTATTAGAATAAATGGTACAGTTTATAAACATCCTTGATAAAAATTGAAAAAAAAAGTGCCTGTCTTATTAATTTTTTCATGTTGTAAATTTTAGAGCGAAAAAAAAAAAAAAAAAAAAAAAAAAAAACAGCTGATGTTCTTTTGTGCTCCTGTTAGAATATATAATTCTTAAATTCTTCTTCTCCTTTTTTATTTGTTTATTTAGAGCAATCACATATTGATGGAACCACACTTGGTCAAAGTTGATGTTGCTCTGATTTTTTAGATTACCATGACGACGAAAATAAGTCTAGCTCGTTGTTTTTTTTTTTAATTAAGAGGGCTAATTTTCGTCGATGTAGTTCTTTTGCTTTTTCGTTCATTCATGTTTTCCCAAAGGCTAAACTCAAGCAAATTTTACATTAAAAATCGATGGAGGGGGGGGGGCTTGTGTAAAATCACCATTAAAAATGTACGTAAAGATGTAAGTTTAGCCTAATTTCTTTTAAATTCAATATTTCGAGATTACTGATCCTTATGGTTTAAGATTGATAAGAAATGAAAATATCACATCGATGTAAGCTGTAAATATCACTATGATAAGTATACGAGGCCAAATTAGGCTAAAATACCCATATCTTAGTTTCTGCTTCCTAATTAGCGTTTCTTTTTTTTCTTCTTATGGACGTGTGTCGTATCATCTAGTCTAAAAATCTCCAGTCATTACACGAAGGGTGCGAATCTCTTCTCCACTCCATTCGATTTGTAAAAACAAGAAACACAATGAGTATTGTCCTATCGCAATTCGTGATTGCGAAAAATATTATTTGAATTCAAGACGCCAAAATTCAAATGATTTTTTTCCTTGTTTTTGGAGCAATATTTTTTTCTTGTTGTTCGCACTTTGCACTTGGCCTGCTGTTATACCTTTTGTATTTGTTGCTAGCATTTTGCGCCTCACGTTATTCACTGTAGCGTCACCAATGAGATTCGTGAGGCTCTGAAAATAAATAGCAGCCTCTGCTTTTTTCACATTTATGAAAACTTTATTTTTGGGCAATTCCATGTGACGGAGCGGGACATTTAGAGTAGTTTTGCCAGTAGATTTTCTTTCTTAAATACAAATGAAACAGGGTAGAAAGTTTCGCTTTTTTTTTCTGGCAAGGTTTGGCATAAGAATTACGTAAAACATTAAGAGCTATTATTTTAAAATAAAATACTGGAAGAAAATGCAATAAAATGCCCGGTACGGAACGGGACTCGCTTGAGTCCCGTTCCGTCACAGGCATTTTTACTGCATATGTTCAATTATTTTCATCAAAATGATTAAAACTTATAACCTTTTGCGCAGTTCTAATGAAACAAAATCTGTCTACAAATCTACTCCAAATGCCCTGTTACGTCAAACGGAATGGCCTGTTTGTTTATTCTTTTGTCGTTTAATTTATTATTTAATTAATTTTATTTTGTTATTATTATTATTATCCTTTTTCTTGTTTTTTCTTCTTGTTTCTCCCCCCCCCCTTTTTTTTTTGCAAAAGATGCGCCTCAATTTATTGATTCTGTTCATTTATTTATTTTTATTTCGGATATTTCTTTCGAATTAAGAATTTGTCGTAGTTATTGTTGAATTTTAAATGCTTAGATACAATAGATAAATAAATGATTTTTCTGTATACTTCTATATTCTTTCGCAAGTTCTTTCGGATTGGATGTTCTTTGAAGGGCGCAAAATGTAAGGACGAAATGCAGTCTCTGGATTTTATAATCAGGCTGTCGGCATAATGCCGTGCTGAGCACAAAAGTCGTATCTACTTTTTTTCAAAATTGATTCATTGTCAAGAAGGGGTTCTTTATAACATGTTTTACCAGTATGCAATGTTTAATTGTCATTTGTGTATGGGAACTATTTTTTTAAAAAATTCTAAAAAAGTGGATTTTTAATCAAATATATGGAGACGTTAAACTTTAAATAACAGTTTCTCAGTTTGAGCTCAGCTGCAGATACGACTTTTGCGCTTATCACGGCAGCACATTGTAATGTATAATTAATTAATTTCAGTGCCGGTGTCAGTTGACACTCGGCAAGCACTCAGGGGTTCAGTTGCGCCTTTGAAGAGATGTATGAATTAAGAAATGTATCCAAGGATTCATTTCTTAAATTATATTGAAAAGAGAAGATACATCCGAGGGAAATTCAATTGCTTTTAAATGTAAGAATTCAAATCACTGTAGTACTAAGCGTACTTACAAGTCAACGCACTTTTTTTCTTTTCTATTTTTAGAGGAATTTTGGGAAATTATTATTATTATTATTTTTTTTTTGTTTTGTTTTGGTAATATGAAGAAGCGCTGGTCCCAATTATCTCGGTTAGTGGGGCTCTACCCAAGGCTGCGAAGTTGGATTTGGACTGATTTTGGAGCAAAAGAGTCAAGAGTCGGAGATGAAAGTAGAAAGCCTTAACATTCTAAAAGAGTCGGACGGAAACGGTCAGTTTCTCTCCGAGTTCGCAACACTGACAGGACTGTGTCTCTTCGCCTACGCAGCCCTAGCTCTATTCTTTTATGTATAATTTTTAAATATTTAGGATGAAAAAATATTCGCAAAAACGATAATACTAATTTCATAAGCCATTACTTTTGAAAATTAAAATTATTGCATTGAATCATCCAATTATATTGTTATTATTTTAATTTCTACGAATAAAACTATTTTTTTTTTACTAAGCATTTTTCAATTTCTTAAATCAGAAAAGTCAGAATTTGAATATCTTTGATTTTTAAAATTTTTTGGTTCTCAACATTTAATGCTAATAGCCTTTTAGATAAAAGATTTTAATATTGTCCATATTTTTAAAAAAATTTCTGTGAAAAAATCTGCTTGAAACGAGACACCATGTTAGTTTAAATAATACTCTACAGTGAAATATAGATGGCAGCACTGAAAACAGTCAAAGAATATCGAATTTCAAGGATGCCGCAAAAAATAATTAAATATAACAATTCCTGAAAGTGGGGTATGAAATATTTATTATCTCGCTTCAAAATCAAAATCAACTATAACAGCTTGATCTCACCCCCACCCCTTTTTTTTTGGATCGAATTATAATTACAACACAAATAATAATAATGATAATAAAACCTACCGCATTCAACCTCTGAAATTCAATTGAATTTTGAAGACTAGAATGGGGTCGTTTCCAAAATTTTAAAGGTACTTTTTTCTGAAAGTGCATGCTTAAAAACTTAGAATCTGACCATTTTTTAAATAATTTATTTAAGTTTAATATTATTAAAAAAATTACTTAAATCGTTGTAGGTGTTTTTCCTGAAAAAAAGTCATTTTACACGAATAAAAAAACCTTGTTTAATGTAAAATCTGTTTGCGTGAAGCCTTTAAAAAATAAATAAATAAACAAACAAATGAACTCGAACCGCAGACAATTTGTAACCATGACACGAAATTCATCTCCAAAGAATTAAAAACAACCATCTAGACTTATTCTCGTGTCATAGAAATTTTAAAATCAAAGGAATAGTGACTACAGTCAAGTGAGAACAATCGGCAATTAGTGCTAGGCTATTTCACGTTGTTATTTCTTGTGTTAGGGTAGAGCGAGGTACGTTTACGAGGATTTTTTTCAATGAATTTTCTAATTTTTAATGTTTTAACCTAGGAAATTTCAGACAGTGTGGTTTTACGAAGCTGATATTAAAGTCAAAATTTATATATTCAGTTGTTGCTCAGCTTGTGCTTTTAACCGTAAAAAAAACGTTTTTTTTTTTTTTTTTTTTTTTTTTTTTCCAAGTCCAAGTCGGTTTCGTAAACTTGCCCCGACCATGGGGCAAATTTACGCATCAAGTGGGGCACCTTTACGCTCATTAAAAATGATACCAAGGAGTAAGGGAAATATATATTTAATCAAATTTAAATGTTTTATTTCCCTTGAAACATTTAAAAAAAAAAAAAAAGAAAATCGAAAATAATTAATTAAAGAACATTTTATAGGCTAACCAGAAATCATAGGGCTTACTGATAATTAAAAACAGAAAATATTTAGTCGTTTTCTTCATCATTGTCAGATTTTACTTACAAAAATAAAATATTTCTTTTCGCATACTTGTCGTGGGATTGCGTTTTGACATCTAAAGCATTGAACCCTGTCTCGTCCTTTTCCCGATTAGTTATGTGTTTTCAAACAATACAATAGAAGCAAGCACAATTTTCTACTTCGTAAACAGAATCGTTTACTAAGTTCCATTTCAAAGAGTGTACTAACTTTTTCCCTGTCGCAAGCTTTTTTTTCATACTGTTGATGTCTTCTATTTCTGCTTCAATAGGAACTTGTAAATTTTAAAAGTAATTTCTCCTTTTTGTTTTGTTCTGCTTATTATGTTTTTTCTTTGTAGCTTCTAACTGCTCTTGTCTGAGGGCTTATTTAATCAGTGTATCAGTTAGGATTGTGAACATCTTTTTTTTTCCTTTTCTTGTTCCTAAGTTTTGGTCCTAATTCTGAAATGGCCTCAGTTGGGGTAGTCAGTATGTGACGATGTGGAAGGCCTACTGGAAAAAATACTTGGATTATCAATAAGTCTTTTCCTTATTTTAACATCTAACGTGGTTCTGTTAGTGTTTTGAACGTAATGTCTTACCATCTTTAAAGTAAAGAAAATGTATTACAGGCCGAATAGTGTATAAAGTTAACGCAGAACAGGCATGAAGACAACACTATATGATTGTACGTTATAGGATACGAATCTTTTTCTTAATTAAAAATGAATGATGAGTTTTAAAACTAAATAACCTGAAAATATTAATGGTGTGAGACAGTACAAAGCGAAAAAAGCGTCCGGGGTCCGTTTGGAAGTAAGACAGAGTAATAAGATACACAGTAAGAACGTGCGTAAATGTGCCTCGATGAAAATGCGTAAACGTGCCCCGTCGGTAAGTTTGGATTTATTTTTAACGTGCAACAAAATTTAATAATTTTTCCTGTCCAAACAAACCCGTTTCTCAAAAAATGATAAAATTCTGCTAATTTTTATATATATTTTTTGTTCTTAACTAAGTATTATTTATTCATAATAAGCTATAAAGCGTTCAACACAAAATTTACTTAACTTGGTAGAAAACAGGTTTTCCTATCCGCATGCTAAACTGAAGCTCAACTGATGATCAAAAACTTGTGAGAATATTTGCTAAGGAGCAGCATCAATCTGGTATGACTGTTGGAGCCATAGATCTTTAAAAGGGATAGATGGGCCTTTCTCCTACAACGCAACGTATTTCGCCCGGAGAAAGTGGGGTCATCATGATTCTTCCGAGAATCACGTGATCAAGGGACATCGTGTCTCCCTCTTCTCGGGCAGCAGTGATATAACAATGCGAAGCGCCGTTAAAAGTCTAGGATTGTCTGAAGATTTTTCATTATCCTTATGTGAGAACTCTCTAAATTTGTGAATCTGAGATTTTCTAGCGAAAGAGGGTTTGATGAATTTTATTAAAAAATAAAGACATAGTGAGTAACAGAAATTTTTCTTTCTGCTAAAGGCAAAAAAAGTTCCCATGCAGAGTCGAAATTAAGAATATTTTAAGCAATTTACTATAGATACCGAGCATTATATTAAATCACTAAAAACAAGCGATGGAAAATTAGTTATAGTATGTCCGCGAACAACTGGATTTTTAGGTTTCCTAATTTCTATGAAAAATGTGCTGGGAACATATGAAAAGTATGTAAGTGCCCGAATTCCAGTTCTAAACTGCGTAATGACTTATAAGCTTACTCAGGATCACCTTGAAACTTTTTTCAGTGCGATCAGGTTGTGAGGGCGGATTCAACAATAATCGTCGGATAATTTCGAAGTGCGAATAAAAGATTATTCATTCATATGGAAATTAAAGAGTCCAGTTCTTCAAATTGCGCTGATTTTGACAACCTTCAAATGCTAAGATTAAATTTGAAACGTAACAAAAATGCTTTGAAAGAAAGCCTTTTCTTCCGATTCCTTTGACGACGATTTGGAAAATTCAGAAATCATCTCAATTAACATGACGCAGTATATTAATGATGTTTCTGACTACGCTGGATTTTTTGTCCGGCAAGTGCACTCTGTTGTGAACTGCGACGACTGCAACGCAGTCTTAACTACAACAAATCAAAAAATAGACCTAATAAAATTTAAGAATATTGGGACACATTCAAGTATGATAACTTATTGCAAGATTGCAGCCATTGAAATATGTACATTTGTGAAGAACACTTGAGCGAGAATGTGAAAAAGTTTTGGGAGTAAAACACAAATATATAATGTTACACATGAGACCACAAGAGTTATATGAAAAATTTCGAATTCCGTTTTTCTAAATTTAAATAAGCATATGTTGGAAACAGAAGCAGCAGATTTTCTCGTTAAAAAGTTTATAAAATTAATCATTACTAAATATTTAAGCGTTAGAACGTATCGCGCAGTCAATTCAAACAATGAAAATAATTCACAAAGACCAATAAGTAGGAAAGTAACAAAATTAATATTGTTAAGGGACAATAATCACTAATTTTCTTCACCCTCGAGTTTAAATTGTCAAAATTATCATAGTCTGTGGGACGAAAAAAGAAGAAGAAAAGAAAAATTGGGGAGGGGGCGAAAGACAAATGACCATTCATGTAGTTTATAATTGCAAATAACTTATTTTCTGAGTACTTAAAAAAAAAAAAAAAAACACTGAAGTTGCTTAAAAATTAGGAACAAACCAAAGTTATTGGTTTGGCTAATATCGTGTTGGTGCGAAACGCATGCGAATATTAGAATATTATTTAATTGAGTTGATATTCGATACTATTTACATTTGTATTTCTAATTGGTATATGGTTTTAGATCGGGTTTTATGTTAAGTTGTTGCACTGGCTTCAAAAGTTGTAGGGAAAAGCACGCATTGAAACTATTTATCTGTATTTGAAAAATTTGATTGAAATAAAAGAAAATTTATAAGGTCAATTTTTGTTTAAAATTTTTGAATACGTCTTTTTCTACTCAGTATTTAAAGCACTTGAAAAAAAGTTTAAATAGCTTGTGCGCCTGCTTCAAAAGTTATGATGGGAAAATATGTAATGGACCATTCCATGAAAAAGCTGTCATTTTGTCCCGCATTTCATTAAAAAGTAATAACCTAAAAAGGTAACAAAGAACATTTTTGCAAAAGTACAACAAATACATTTGCGATTTCTTAATGAAAAAAAAAATTGTTACCTTTTTTAATTCTTACTTTTAGTGAAAAATATGAGGTGTTACGTGAGGGACAGAGTGTTCCGTTTTTCTTTAATAATGGGTAAAATGCTTTAATTTAACCCATGCTTAAAGGGGGGTTTAACCCATGCTTAAAGCATTTAACCCATGCGCAAAGTGATTCTCTTCGATAAGGGAAACAGTTTCTTGCGAGGGGAGTCCCTTGATCACGTGATGTCCAATGGGGGATGTTGACGCGCGCTCTGAGGAGAAAAGTAGGGAGAAGGCACATCTATTCTATTTTAAGATCTATGGTTGGAGCTCCAGTCATAACTCGTTTTGGAAAAAGGGCGTGCCCCATGCGTAAACGTGTCCCGGTCTACCTTACTCTTTATGCACAAAAGTATTTATTTAACTTAATTCGTGATTGTTCAAAAAATAAATAAATAAATAAATAAAATAAAATAAAAAACCTGTGACCCAATTCCCCTAATGAACTCTAATTCGAATTCTGAAAATTTGAATTCAAATTATGTTTTTCGCAATCACGAGTTGCAACAAGACACTACTCATTAGAGTTATTGCTTCAAGAAACGGCTCACCCCCTTCCCCCAAACATATCCTTCCTCCTGGGAGGCTACGTGTGTATAGTTGAGTGTGTGTGCTTTTGTGTGTGTACGTAGGCGTATGTATGTGTGTAAAGGCGTGCGGGAGTGTGTATGCGCATGAGATGGACGCTTGGGCGCCTCTGCCCAAGAGAAATGAATTACGGGGGATAGTGCTCAGGACCAGAGGAGCCGCGCCGGTGGGCGGTGATGCTGCAGACGCCCCTGGTCCAAGCTGAAAAAGGAACCACAACATCAAGTGAGAACAATAAGCAATCGTGATTGCTCAAAAAAAAAAAAAAAATCAATTTCCATCAGGGAGGTACTTTGGTCAGGAATACACGGGAAAGGAGGTCATTAAGAGGGGCCAATGTTTTTCTTGTTCTTCAAAGTTTGACTGATGCTTCGGAAAATTTGGGCACAGATATGAGTGGAACATTGCAGTTGTTTATCTCTCTTTTTTTTAAAAATGCCTAGTACAGTAGAATCTCAAAAATCCGAGGCGATTGGGACTCGCCCCACCTCGGATTACTGAAAACTCGAATTATCCGAAAAATTGTATGGACTACATAAGGACATGCGCTGTTTACTTCCTTACGCAATGAAAAAGAAATATTCTCTCCTCCAAAAATTTATCACTCAAATATCCATATAAATTTATGTTTTAATTAACCCTAAACGAGTTTTGATTAGTTTTTTTTTTCTTTTTTTTCATGATGTCTGCATGTAATTGTGTGTAAACTTGCAGGCGACCAAAAACCGTCCTTTGACCATCCTCGAATAAGTTTTGTCACGACATTTGTTTCTGCATGTGCTCTACGTGTATAAAATTTCGTATATACGCTTCGTACAGCGTCAAGTTTTGCATTTCCCTTTTAAATTGCAATCGGATGTTCCAAAAGAGCTGTTTGGCAAAACATTGGCTTTGAGGCAAAACAATGTTTTAATTTCAAGTTATTTTTTATATCAACCTACTTCCTCCAAAGCATTTTTAAACCTTTCAATTTATTTTTACTACCTTATTGTACAATTTTAGAGAAGTTCTACATAGTAAAATATTTCAGTTTTCAGATTAAAACATTTTTTGTCTATAAAAGGTATACCTTAAAAATATCAATAAAGCACCTCAGATTAAGCGGAACCTTGGACTTTTGAGACTCGGATTTTCAAGACTCTACAAGTTTGATTATCGTCAATTCGCAACTCCAACAAACTATAGGGGGCACTGCAGTCACAGTCTAATGGCTAATGGCGGATGAAAAAGGTAAAACAAACGCACGCCGTTGCAGAAAATGCTAATAAGCCTAGTAATTTTTGTTTGTACGCATGGCTTTTTTGTTTTATTTTTCTTAAACTAATTTTTAAAGTCTTGTTGATATTCTGGCCCACGTAGAAAGAAATGAGAATTCAAGAAGCATTACTAAACGTCAGAAATTAATGCAAATTACGTAGTTCTAAGCAGCCATTTCCACGGTGTTGAATTCGATATTTATCAATTCTTGAAGGAACTACATTTTTATTGTGACAAGATTTAATGCTAGATAATTTAATTGTATGATATTACGTTTCATTATCAAAAGTGGAAGATGATACTTCGTTGTCTTGTTTGGCAAGCGTTAATTGTTTGACATTTGTAGCTGAGTTATTTCTCAAATCGTCGAATCGGTAAATTTTATTTTTTCCGTTCCGCAAGTTTTTAATTTGTCGGTTAAATGATTTAATTCCGTCACGCTGTGCAAATCATCAATAAAATTCTCACGGATACATGGTGGTAGTTTTCTTTTTAATTGATCTTCCATTATTTCTTTAAACTTATCGAATTCTGTTTATTCTTTCTACCATTTTAATCCACTTATGATAAAAAATAAAAATGGTTTAACTGACACGCAAAATCTCGCCAAGGGTAACCAAGGGCTGTTTGCTCGCACAATACTAAAACTATAACCCTAAACAATTTGGCGATAAAAATTCTCAGCTTTTGTTTTTGTTAATTCTAAACGTTCTTTCTCGTTTAAGCATTTTTCATTTCGTTCTACGATAATGTATTCAACAAAATATTTTGCATAGTACTATCCATTCCAACTAAATGCTGCAGTAAAAATTAATTACTTTTAAACTAAGCGGAGATTTAAGCTCTAAAATTTTTCTGCTAATGTTATCAAATCCTTCTTTCGAGCTTAAGATTAAAAAAAAAAAAAAAAATCCATATTCTTACAAATTCACGCAAAACAATAAACAAAAAAAAAAAAACCTTACCTGATATATCGTTATCCTCTTTCAAAAAAAAAAAAAAAAGCATCGAACACAGCAAATGCGAAGTTTGTTAATCCAGAGTTTTCTTGTGTTTACGCACGCTTTACCCATTTACGACAATCATCTCACTTTTTAGAGGGAAAAAATGAAAACTAACATTATTTTGAGAAGCTCGAGAATACCATTAAGGGATGAAACAATTTCAGTTGCTGAAAGCAATCTAAAACACATCGAATGCGTTAAGAAATACTACTAACGAACTGCTTGTGTTTACCAACAGACACACGTGGAACGCATTGTTTTAGTTTTTCGGCAGTTTTGTAAATCACCGCAAGGTAGCGTATTCGAGCCCTGGAGTTGCGAATTGATCAAAATGCTGAAGAAGCACGTATTCTCGAAAAATTTCGACAAACAAGGTCAAGGTCAATACATAGGTTTAATTTTGTGTGTGTGCTTTTGTTACTCAAAATACTTCCTTTTACTTTTTGCTACAAGTGGTTCCTACTGGTCAGTAATACTTTATGTCTCAAATACTTTGACTACAATGTATTCAAATAACTTAAGTGCGGAAACGCAGAAGTGTTTATTTTATTAAGTTAGCATGGCGCATTAAAACAGCAGATCTATCCATTTCAATGTCGAACAGTCCCATTGTATTGCACCGGAAACTGCAAACGTAAAAATTTTGATGACTTACAGTTGTATTGTTTCAGAATAGAAATTTAGTTCGCTCGATAGCTAAAGGAAAAGTTAAGTATTTCGTGATTAGCAAATGAAATCACCTACATTTTTAGATTATTGATCCTTTAAATCGTTGCTTTCGTCTTTTATTCTCATGGCATCAAAAATTTGCGGTGAAATAGTATTTATAATTAGATTCTGTGAAACCAAGAGAAAAATAAAAAGATTCTAGACTTCTGTAATTGATGCTGAACTTAAGTAGTGTTCCCTCACAAAATTTTACAAAATGTAAAATTTCTCCAGAAACTTTTACAAAATGCAAAATTTCTCCACAAACTTTTAGGGATTAAACATTCATTCTACTATTTAGTGAAACACTATTGTTTATAATTTAGATACACAGATGGCAGCAGCAGTAAGCTGCAGTTAGACCCACCTAGAAGTTTGTGGGCAATGTTCTTTTTAATGTTCCGTTCATCACAGGATCGTTCATTCTTTTGAACCGTTCATTCAACTCGTTCATTCTTTTAAACCCTTCATTCAACGCGTTCAGTCTTTTGAACCGTTCATTTAAAAAATTGTTGCAGGTGATCTCTGAACGACATACTCACGTACATTCGAAATGTTTCATTTGATCAGTAATATTCGTTGAAGGAAAAATTACTAAAATCATCTAAAAATAAGAAAATATGTCTATGAAAAATGAATCAAAAAACCTTTTTTTAGGTTTAGATGTATAAAGCAATTATAGTTCATTTTGTAAGACATTTCTTAGTTGCCGAATGGTAAAATGTGTTTTCCATTCCAAAAATTGCAGGTTCCATTTCATCATGTCACAAAATTAAGTTATTAAATTTTACTATATAAAAAATAAATAAACTGTTTGTCAAAAAACTCAAAAAATTTCAAAATTGAACTTACGTGAAACAGGGCACTAGTTCTAAATAGAAATATATCTTCAAGTGTAATATGGTCACAGGTGAAAATAAAGCAAAAAAAAATTTAAATGTGTACTTTAGATTACATTTAAAAAAATGTAAATCACGAAAAAAATAAAAGTGAGAACTATTTAAAAAGTGGGAAGGAGAAAAAGGCTGTAATATTAAAACACGAAAACACGAGATTTAAAAAACGTTTATTAAAACCGTGTTATGTTAAATATACATAAACTTAACAGAAATATAATCATAAACGTCTTTTTAAATAAAAACTGGTGTAAGTTGTCGAAAATGACCTTTTTTGCCCCCAAAACAAAAATCAGTCAACCATGACATCTACCGAAAATAAAGAGAGAGAGAGAGAGAGGTGCGTTCCTTTTCAAATATTTTTATCCCTAGCCAGCTATAGCACTGTGTACGTACACGTAGTATAACCAATAACGAAAAAAAGTAACAACAAATATATTGGTAGCTCAGCCGGAGTACCAGATAACTTAATTTAAAAAAAAAATGAAATTCACCTGAATATTAGGGAGCTTCAAAATTATTATTTCTCAGTACCAATGAAAACATTGGAAAAAAAGAAAAAGAAAAAAAAAAAAAAACGCGACACGTTTTTTAATGGGGGAAAAATTAGACAGTAATAATCCTTATTAAAAATCTTTGGGTATTGAATGCAAAATCAGCGACTTGGAAAGCGCCAAGTTAAAAATAGAGCCAAATCAATATAGATGGTAATTGATAGGAAAGATGTTACAGAAGACAAAAGGATCGCCAGAAAAGTGATTTAAAGTATTTTTAGAAATAATTTTGGTGACAGAAAGAGTGAGAAAGGTTTTAGCAGGTGTGTCGACAGAAAGTGGAAAGTCCAAACATCTTGTTAGTAGCCCAAACAAGTAAACTTTACTTGTGGATACATTGGAAAATTACTATAATGAACTGCAGCGGTGAAAGAAAAATGATGAATAAAGCAGGAAGTAAAGAAGTTTGAAAAGAATATATTGCACTGCACTGAGAAAAGGGGAAATTTGAGATTGTAAAGAAATAAAAAATTGAAGATGAATGTAATTCAAAAATGAAAAGCGATTTCATCACAAGTGCATCAATACAATGCTCAATACAACTGCTCACCGTTCAAAAGAACGGTCGTTTCATTTTTAGGTGAACGAACGGATCCGTTCAGCTTCATTATTAGTAAAGACA
The DNA here is from genome assembly GCF_026930045.1 of Uloborus diversus. NCBI lineage: Eukaryota > Metazoa > Arthropoda > Arachnida > Araneae > Uloboridae > Uloborus > Uloborus diversus. The sequence goes on from NC_072731.1 coordinate 147,414,597, forward strand.
ATTTCACAAAAAGGGAGAAAATAAAAATACACGATTTTTATTTAACAGCTAAAATATTTTCTTCAATTAATTTTTAATAAGACAAAAATGCTTGGATCGCTCTAAAATAAAGTACGATTTTCGAAATGTTGGAAAAAATCTAAATGAAACAAACAAAAGGAATAAAAGACGTAACCATAGCAACAAAACAACACTTTAATTTTAGTTGCAAAAAAAAAAAAAAAAAAAAAAGAAATTCCATTCATCTTTGAATTCTGATTTTGTTCTCAAGCTCAATCATTTAGAATCTAATTAAACGGACTAACAAAATTAAGAATCTAGGCTTGAATAAGGTAAGCTTCTCGCTTCGGTTTTCTAAAAGCAATTCTTACAGCTCAACAAATATTATCTTATGCAGAAAATTCCAAGCTTTTGAATGACTTAACATGAATTCAAATGACTTGAAAACTGTGCGTGAAATATTTCTCCCCCCATATCATAAAATTTACGTGAAAAATTAACTTAAAAATTGGAATAGATAATAACAAAATCGAATTTTCGAAAAACACTTCGCGGTGCACATACTCCATGCTAATAACTAATTTGCGCCAAATTTGATAAAAATTAGGCAATCATTAATATCGAAAATTTTTAGAATTTTTTTAATTCAAGTTTCTTACATTATATTGGTTGCTAGATGACAGTTAATGGAGATGAGTTTTTTTTATAAATTTTCTTAGAAGATCTGATGCATGCAGCTTTAGTTTTATTTATTCTGAAAAAGAAGATGTTGCATTCGAGTCGAAATTAGGTGTCAGTAAGCTCTTTCGTGCCTCGCTCAGAAGAGGCACCTAGAGTTGCTTTGGAAGTAAATTTTACTCCAATGTTTTAACAGTCATAATCTCTGCTGATTCAATTAATAATTTATACCATTTATTCAGAAAAATTATTGCCGATACCTTGTCATAGCACCTCCTTAGACATGTAATTGTTTCAGCATAAACTTTATAACGTTTATCCTCTTTGAGTGAAACCTGATGAGATAAAACTCCCTGAAGTGGGGGAAGTTTGATTCACTTCGGAAATTCTTGAAAAATCACAAGTAAAAATGTTCATACATAGGTTAAAAGAAAAATAATAAGGTTAAAAGTTTCCAATTTTATTATAAAACAAACAGCGACGATTAGTTACAACCATCGCAATCTTTCGACAAATTTTTGATACATTTTTACTGTATGCACCTAGGGCGCTTTCCACTTCGTTTAAATTGACCCTTTAAGATATTTTTCCGCAAAAAAAATGTTTAATTTTTCGGTACTAATTTTATTTTTCGTTTCTAGTCCTCAAATCAATAACCACTAAATATGTTTACCAATTGAGTCATGGTGGTAATCGGAGAAATGCAATCAACTCCAAAATTCATTGGTAAGTGAACTAAATTCGGAGTCGATTGCATTTCTCTGATCGTCATCGTGACTCGGTTGGTAAGCATAATTGGTGGTCAATAATTTGAGGACAAGAAACGGGAAACGGCCTAGGTACCGAAAAATCGAACGTAGTTTTTTACGAAAAAAATGTCTTAAAGGTCAAGCTAAACAAGGTGGAGAACGCCTTAAGGGCGAATTTCGGTTTTTCCGGAACTGCTTCCACAAATAGCGTTTGTCTGATGAGTATAAATTTCGATTAAAGAAAAGTTATATAATGCCTTAATAACACTCTTTTCTAATAAGTTATCTCCTCGTAGTTATGAAAATATCTCTTAATTTGTAGAATTCATTGGAGAAGACTAGCCAAAATTTATTTCAATTTACGTGCATCATTCAAATTCAAAAAACATCGCAGAAGATTGAAAACACCCATTTCACGTAAGTTGGTGATGAAACGGTTATTAAATATCCCAATTAACAAGACGTGCACAGAATGAAAGGAATCTATAAATTCATCTCATTCGGTCTACCCTAGATTCTTACTAATAAGATATGTCTGCGCATTTAATCTTCTCTTACATGTTAAACTACAGCCCCCTTCACCTCAAATAAAAAATAAAACGGCTTATACTTCTCCTACAACCAGATTTTATTATTCTATTTCTTTTTTCTCCTTAGGCAGCATATCTACTTTTACAAAAGGGTACAAATTGCCTGGTGCCGTGTTGAATACGTAAGATAAATGTCATTGCAGGTAACCATGGAAACAAAGCATCGCACAACCCTAGTCCAGCAACTATACCTATATTTCCCCTGGGGGCATAAGACAACGGCAATTAGGCAAAGACATAACGCCCATAATTAAAAACGAAAACCCTAAACGGGTAGGCTAGAAATGAAAACCATTTTTAACTGCTGACCTGAGTTCAATTGCTGTCAAAGGATCGTTATATTTTTCCGAATTTCTCCTCTTCACACGAGACATTTATTTTCGATTGTATTGATGGTTCGTGGCAACCTCATGATGATATATATGGCTGTAAAAGATATTGAGCGAAATTATCTTTCATGTCGATAAAGGTATAATGGGGGGGAAAAAGCGATATATTCTTTCATGGGAAGATTAAAAAGAAGTTGAAGTATTATTACAATTTTGGATTGTTTCTCAGATATACGATTTCCAGAAAAACGGATTTTATTTTTCATCTGTGCTCTTTACCAAGAAATAATTTTTCAGCCTATTATTATTTGAAAGCATTAAGAGATCACGTTCTTTGGGACTCTGAATTTTTTTGTTATTCAGGAATGGAATGATAGTAACAAACTGAAATTATTGAAAGGTGATTTATATGATACTTTAGGAGAAAGTGATTTCATAGAGATCGCAGTTTTTAATTAAGTGCATGGTAATGATAAAAGGAAATTAAAGTAAAGTACGCAATTGTGACTTTAAAAACTATACTCTAAACAAAGTCGAATAAATGTACATAAAAATCCATACCCCTCTCTCTCTCTATTATAGGGGGCTTATGAAGCACAATAAAGTATAAATACGGCTAAAGAAAAACTAGGACTGCGGAATCGGAGGAAACATGGCCGACTCCGACGCCGCAAGAACTGGCAGAGTTTCCGACTTTGAGGGAAAAGGACAGACTCCGACTATTGAAATTTTAAACTTTTGACTCGTGACTCCGACTCTTACCCCAAAATCCGTCCGATTCTGACTGCTCCGACTCCACAGATCTGGGAAAAACTACTTATAACATAATTATTTTCATGTTTTTTTCCTCATATCAAAAAGTTTTCCACTACGTTAATACACTTACTACCTATTACTACCTACGCGCACACCTATAATAGTTCTGACAAAATGTTGAAAGTTTTCAATTTCGTCCGAGGTACTAGCACACAGCTCCTAGGAGGTTATATATATATATATATATATATATATATATATATATATATATATATATATATATATATATATATATATATATATATATATATATATATATATATATATATATATATATATATATATATATATATATATATATACACTGTTAAAAAAATTTCCTGAAAATAACGGATAAAGTACCGGCAGCAAAGTTGCCGTAAATATTACGTTTCCGTTAAATTATTTTCCGTGAATTAACAGAAGTTCCATTTCTCATTTCTCCGTTTAGTTCTGTTCTTCCATTTATAAATTTTCCGTGATTTAACGAAAATTCCATTTCTCTTCTTTCCGTTGATCTATTTTTCCGTTTTTAAATTTTTCGTTCATCTATTTTTCCGTTTTTTAAATTTTCTGTATCTTTACAGAACTTGCGGTTCTTGATTTTTCGTTGCGCTATTTTTTCGTTTCTCATTTTTACATATTTTACTGAAATTTCACTCTCGTTTTTCTATATTATGTTTAAAATAATATATATTATAAAAATAGTTAACCATTCAAAAACTATTATTTTTTTAATTTGTATTTATTACTTAAATATATTTTAAGTGAAATTTTTGCTTGATAACTTACCTTTCAAGCATCTATCTTGAAATTTGCACCTTCAGATGAATAAAAATAATCGAAAAGTACCAGCAAGGAAATTAGCGGATTTGAATATAACACCAATTTTTGATGCTGATTACTGCTCGATATTTTCTTCCACATCTCCTCGTACATATTCTGGCATGGCATGGAAAAGCATACATGAAAAATAGAATATTTTTTTTGCAGAATGAGTCAAATAAAATACCATTAAAAACCGGCTGACTTTATCTTGGAATAATATACCTGATAGAGGGTACCGCATACCAATTTACTGTGTTTAAAAACAGAATCATTGACATACACGTGAAGAATTTTTTGCTCAGATGATGTATACCCCCCCCCCGGTGATTTCCGCGTTAGAGCAAAAACAGTAACTTTATAATAGTTCTATAAATTCTAAATCAGCTACCATCGGAATTCTATCAAATGCATATTAGCAAGAAAAATACATTTGCATATTAACATGTTCAAAGATATTCTACAATACTTACATGTGACCAGCGGTGCTAAGTTTAAGTGTCTCCATTGCGTCTGTACACAAGTAATCCAATAGCCTTTATTTTAAATGAATAACACGAGATTCTAAAACTATTCTCACCGCTAGAACACACAATATGACTAACGAACAGAATTGTTCGAAGTATTGAGCAAAATAATACACCGCAATAATATTCTAATACTGACTCAGTAAAACTCACATCAAATCACCAGGGCGATCAAAACACAGCTGCCTATCTGAAAATGGCGCAAACATTTTTCCAAACTTACAAAGTCCAAAGGCGTAAAAACAATTTCGACATACGAGTATATTACTTTCCAGGCATGAAATAGCAAGCTATCTATTTTGTCTTCGACATCTGAGTTGTTATTCTAAATAAGCTTTTAATTAAAAAATGTAACAGTGCGATTTAATAAGCACTATCAAAAAGCGATGTTTATCATAACTTGAAGGCTAATCAGGATACTAACAAAGTACAGCACAGCGGCAACCCTAGAAATGGAAAAATTCTGTTTTCGTTACTTCCTTTCGTGATATTTCTGTTTTTGTCAGGAAAAAATACGTTTTGAAGCATTACGGAAATATTCTGTTAAAATCAGTCAGAAAACTACCTGAACTTTCAGGTTTTTTTTAACAGTGTATATATACATACATACACACTCAAATTTTAATTTTCAATGGTAGCACCACCTGGATATCTTTAACTAATTTTGTACCAATTAGGAAAAAAGCTTGACGAGATAAAGATTAAAATAAAAGAAAGAATTATGTGAAATTAAGAGTTTTTTTTTTAAATACATTTCCTTTATGTGTGTGAACTTTATAAGCACTCTGAATTACAGAGAGTGGTTTTGAAAACGTCATCGTGCGATTATAATATTTACTGCAAAAATTGCTTTTCAAAATTGGATGCATTTATAAGTCAATGACAAAATGTAATTCAGAGCATTTCTTAGAAAGAGTAGTGCGATTTGAAACATTTTTATCTATTGAAGCTTTAGCAGCAGAAAATGGTGGCTGACACACGATTCAAAGACGGAAAAAGAGAGAAGAATAAAAGAGACAGCACTTTGTTTTTTTACGAAAGTATTTTCTTAAACTAAGCAATGGGGTTTCAGTTTTGCTGGATGCGTTAAGGATATTTTATAAATTTTTCTTCCGAAGGAAACAAGAACGACTATTTTAAATTTAAGTACAACTAATGAAGCAGTAAGAAGCAAAGGGATGTACACTGCTCGACATTGCAAATGCAACACCAAGAAGGAGTGATTAGAAAGTGATGAAATTTGGAAAAAAGTCACAGACAGCAAAGAATAATAAATGATCTTAATTTCAAAATGATAGGCAGAATACAGAGCGAGAACGGCGTCGGCTCAGTAGGATGTAGGACCACCGCAGAGAGCGATACACGAAGAAACACGTCTAGGCATAGAGTCGATAAGGGTGCGGATAGTGTCCAGAGAGATGGTTCTCCATTCCCTTTCAACCATTTGCCACAGTTCGTCTTCTGAAAGAGGCAGGGACAGAGTCTGCAAAAGGCGTCCAATCACATCCCACACATGTTCGATTCGTGACAGGTCAGGAGAGTATGGTGGCCAGGGACGCATCTGTGTGCCTTGGAGAGCATGTTGACAGATGTGAGCGCTGTGTGATCTGGCGTTATCCTGCTAAAAAATTGCATTACGTAGCACTTGAAGGTAAGGGAATGCCACCGGTCGCAGCACATTATCCAAGCATCGTTGGGCCGTCATAGTGCCATGAATGTGAACTGGAGGTGATATGGAATTTTACGCAATTGCGCATTAAACCATTATGCCACGTTGTCGTGCGGTGGGACGTTCCAAATTACTGCCGGATTAGATCCTTCTCCACGTCGACGCCACACACGTATGTGGCGCTTATCACTGGATAAGCAGAAGCGGGATTCATCTGAGAGCACGACATTTCGCCATTCTATCATCCACGTTGCTCTAGTCCGGCACCATACTAAACGTTGCTGTCTATGTTGTGGGGTAAATGGCAGTCTTCTTAGCGGACGCCGTGATTGCAGACCACGTGCGACCAAACGACGGGAAATGGTTCTGGTTGACACGGGAACATTCAGGGTATCTTGCACCTGCTGCAGAATCGAGGAATAAGTGACTTGTGGGTCTGCTACAGCTTGTCGGTGGATGCATCGATCCACCCGTTCTGACGTCCCTCTGGCTGCCCCTGCACCCCTCAAACTTGCCACATTTCGTTGTTCCAACCATTTTCGGCACAGCCGATGCACCGTGCTCGCATCCATTTGGGTATATCAGCTGCGATTTGACGTACGGACCAACCTCCCTTTCTCAGTCCGATCACCATACCCCTCGTAAAATCGTCTATCCTACTGGAAGTGCCTTCGTTGAGGGCGGCCTGGCATTCTCTTGTGTTACACGTATCCTCCAAGACAAAAACAAAATTTCTTCGATAATTCTCCAGTCAGAAATAACGACACGATATTGCCATTCTGCAAGTTCCTTCCCTTATATCATACTTCACGTGCGTCGGAGAGCTGCGCATTTCATATCATTTACATAACTTAGTGATGTACGTCTACTCTAAAATTGGCATAAATTTCTGAACACTCCTTCTTGGTGTTGCATTTTTAATGTCGAGCAGTGTAAGTGACAAAATTAAAAATTAGAGATAACCAGTACAAATGGTAGGTAAATCTCTAGTCAGTGTTGGGGCAAAAGGATCTGAATTTTAAACACGATTTACGCGAAACTGTAAATAGACCACTTAAATCCCTTTGCTTCTAACTGCCACAAATTACAGAAAAGATTGTAAACTTAATGTATGAGTTTTTTTTTTTTTTTTTTTTTCTTTTTTTAAGTTATATATTAAAATCCAATGAAAGGAAATTTCCTAGTAAATATAAAATAAATGTTAGCTTATTTGTTGTGCATCAAAACTACAACCGCACGTTTTCCTTAGTAACACTTGAACAAGAAATTGTAAGGAAAATAACTAGATAAGTTGGAAGATTTTAAAGTGAGAAAAATAATATGGAAAAGTGGCATTGAAGATAGTAGATGTGAATATAATCTTTTAAAATATATTTAAAAAAAATTTTTTTTAATGGACTTGGAAAAAGAAAGTAAAGAGTTTAAACAATAATAATAATTTCCAAGGTGAAAAAAAAAATATTTCGCGTAAAATTTCTTTTTAAAAGTTACAGTTCCTTCAACCACTACCAACTAGTCATGTTCCGGATATCCGTATCCGTATCCGCGGATATTCGAAGGAAAATAAAAATCTGTATCCGTATCCGTATCCGTTACTTTTTTGACGGATCTTAAACGGATCATTTCTATTCTAGAAATTTTTAAATATTTGAATAAAAGACTCTTTAATTCCGCTTAAATTAGGTTTTATTCCCTATTTAAATTATAAGGTATCATTTCAGAAGTCAATTTGTACCCCCCCCCCCCTCCCGTTGCAAAAAAGAAGGGGAAATAAGTTTTAAAAGTGTGTATCAGTGTGTCTTTTTATGGAATCGTAGCTCCCAAACAGATGAACCTATTTTGATAGTTCATTTTTCGTTCAAAAGGTGACTTGATCGAAAGTGTTCTCAGCTTGGCCTCGTTTTTGTAGAACTTTAATTATCGGAGATATTAATTAAAAACCGATTTAACGTTTTTCACAATTATGGTAGTAAAAATTTACCCGTTCGTTAAAAATGTTGGCCCTAATTGAAAGAACGAAATTTTCTGCGTTTGATATTTGTTTGAAACTTCCAACTTATATACAGTAGGAGCTATAATCTTGTTTAATAAATTTTAAATGCGCTTCTAAGCCTTTACACGCGTGATTGGTAGCAATTTCATTGTCGGAAGATAAGGAGAAAAAGCTCAATGATTTAAAATTTTTACCTGCTATCAGTTCATATTTGTTAACAAATGTGTGTTCTGACCCGCGAAATTCATCCTAATATGAGGTCGGCTCTCTGGGACATGTTTTGTTTTTTTAATTTTTAATTTAATATTAGTTTTTGTTATTGATTTGGGGTTTCTGTTATTCTTCATTTTTGTTTTTCTCGGCATCCTTTAAAAAAAGTGAGACTAAATTATCTATTTACTGTTTCTAAAGGTGTTCCCGGCTCTGTATTTCGTCGGTCTTAGAAGTTCGGTGGAATGGGTCAGCGCTGCATTTATGCTGAAATAAAGTGGGAAAAATTATTTCTAGCCTGTCCAGTAGCAGCTTTACACTCTTGCTCCTGTATCCTACATCTACCGAGTAAGCTAGAAATAATTTTTCCCATTCCATTTAAGCATTGATGCAGCGCTGACCCATTCCTTCCAACTCTCCCTCAATTTTAAAGGAGATTTCTTTAAATAGTATAAATTATAGTTTTGATTATATTTTTGCCGCAGTTGACATTTTGTGAAGAAACTGCCATTATTCTGACAGGAATACCTTTCGTAACAAATTTTTACACTTGGATGGTTAAATTGGGTTTAAAAAAAATTGAGATCCGTATCCGCGGATCTACTTTTTTAATGATCCGGCACATCACTACTACCAACGTTATTAATTTTTCTCTAATTCTCTTTCTCTCTTCAGTAAGTTTGAAAATTTGCGATGGATAATTGATATCAAAAATTTGTATTTGAATTATTGGTAGATTAAATAAGAAATAATGTCAAAAAGCACAAATTGCAGATTACCGCAGACACGTGTTTCGGCATTACAAGGAACGCCTTTTTCAATGCAAAAGAAATGAGCTTTTGTCAGATGTCTTTTCATCCATACGCTAATTAGTAGTCCTTTACACATGAAAAAATGTTAAAAAATGCAAGAAAAGTCTGAAAATTTAAGAAAAAAAGAAGCCCGGAGCCAGAGTTGGCAAGTTTTCTAACGACCCCAGCTCGACACATTTACCCTAAAATCAGTCCGACCCAGACTCAACAGCCCTTTTTTTAGCGCAAAACATTCCTGTTGTTTTGCTAGATATGTTACTGGCACAAATTGGGCGCATTAAGTGCCCATTATTTTCCAAAATTGTTTCTGGATTGTTTTAAACAACAAACAAAGGATATTTTTTGTCAAGGATGCCCATTTAAATATCGTGGCACAAATTAGCTTACGGATTCGTGATATTTAAAGCTGGTATCGAACTTCACTTGAAATAAAAACTTTAAAGAAAAAAAAACCTTCGCTTAACTTTAGAAACGCAGAGCAATATTCAGATCCAAAGCCGATCCCCGAGGCTCATCTATTCCATTAAAAGCACGACAGATTGGACCCTTAACAAGTAATAATGGTCGCGTTCTTTCAGCCTCCTCTTAAATCTAAGAGCCAGTGGTGAGTCTTATCAGTCCCAAAATGAAGTAGGGAGTTAATAAAAGAGGAGTACATCATAGCTATCGCACGTTTTCCATCACGCCATGACCAAATGAGATCGTAACCAAGCTGGGCACGTCCCTGCTCCAAGATGCCTAATCGACCTAATTCATGACATCTCTTCGACGAAGGACTACAACCTCTCGTGGAGTTTGTTTAGGGAAAATTCTGGTCGATCTGTAGGGATTTTTCAAACTTACTTTCCCTTGTTTATGAGGGGGAGAAGAAAAGTTTTAAAAAGTTCCGGAGAGCTTGGAATGAAATAATGTCGTCTTATTGTGTAGACAGCTAGTGTTGATGATACAAAATAATCTACATGGTATTAAAAAGGGATGTGTGTATGTTCCTCATACAAATTGTACGACATTTTCCGTTAGATCTTTACCAAATTTAGCACAGGTCCTTTGATGCTCAAGAATTCACATGGGGGGGGGGGGGGGTCGTCCATCAAGTGGGAGGTGAATCCCTCTCCCTCTCAGGTGGGTTTTCGCCCATTACTAGCAATGACTAAACTTTCAAAATTAAAAAAAAAAACATAGCGAATATAATTTAAATTTTGATTTATAAAATTCCTTCTCCTACACTAAAAATTAGGGATTGCAATACCGGACCAAAAATGCAATACGATATTCAGTTTTTTTTTTTTTTTTTTTTTTTTTTTTTTTTACGTGATACCGGAATACCGGTATTAATACCGGTATTAGAAATTTCCTAAAAAACATTCAAAAACAAAATGTTTCGTTGCTACATTTTATTATTTGGTGCAAAAAGTACATTATTTACTTGTGAACAAATACAAAGTGAAGTAACAAATATCATAATTAAATATCAATAATAGTAAGAAACACAATGCAATTATTTAATTGTCACAAAGCCTGTAGCTCATTTTAGCGAAAAAATTTCCTGCAGTTGAAAATATTCTTTCTGAATTCACGCAGGCCGGTGGTACTGTTAATATTGCGAGATACACCTCCTGTAATTGCCTCGAAGTCCTTCATTTTCAAATATTTCGGTCCTTGTTGGTTTTGAAAAAATCATTTTCGTCAGTGTGGGTGTTTCTTTTGTTTTGTATGTAGTTTTTTTTAAATGATTATTATTTACAGCTAATTGTTACCGTTCTTCGAACGACAATTGTTTTCCAGTATTAACATCATCTTCAACGATTCCCTCTTGGTCAGAATAGGTTCTTGCTCGCTTTTTGTTAACTCCTTGGTTTGAAATTTACAGTGAACTTAACTATATTTAATGCTGTTAGCTTCTTTTATTCGTTTTTGCTTTCTTTTCGAAGTTTTTTACAAAAATGTAAATACCTGAAAATATATTCCAACTGATTATGCCTTATCTCTTTGCAAATGCTCAAGACATAATAAATGTTACCTCGCTTGGTATAAAGCTGAATAGCAAAACAAAACAGCACTCTAGTACCGGCGACAACAAATTACTGTTTGTTGTACTAACAAGAAAAGGTTTTTCTCAAAATTCAGTACAGTTGAGACAAATTTAAAAAAATATATATATCAAAAAGAATTGCTGCAATTGATGGTTGGAATAAATTGTTTGTAGCATAAACACATTCGTAATTACACTTAAAATTAATTTTCACTAGAAGGCAAGTCAAGGAAATGAAGGGGAAAAAAAAACGTGGTTCACATAAACTCATGAAAGTGCGATTCGTTACACCATGTGGTGATGAAAATATCATTTTGTAATCGTTCCTCTACTCTTATTCATTGATTTGCTATTAATTTATGCTTTTTAAAGCCAGATCTTTACTTCAATAGATTGATTTTCGTACTGTCTCATCGAAAAAGAAAATTACGTTTAAAATAACAGTAGATGTGTAATTAGTTAAATTGAAAACTCTTTAATTAAAAACTACCTATTAATTTTAGCTAATACTGAAAATAACGGTACTCTAGCCCAGCAAATACCGGTATTAGGGAATCGCAAAATAGTTCCAAATACCGGTATTGGGTATACCGGTATACCAGTATTGCAATCACTACGAGGGATGCACCGATCAGCAAAATGGCCGATTACCGATTAATTAACTGTTGATAATCGACCGATTAGTCAGTTCTGGCCGATTAATGATCATAATGATTATTTTAAATGCTGCCAATGCCTCCATCACTCTTTCTTTCTTTCTTTTTTTTTTTTTTTTTGACTTTAGAAATCGTTAACAGTTTATTTCCGTGAGACGATTTTTCACCTCTCTTCTAATTTTCCAAATAGAGCTGGCGCTGTATGGAGTTGAGTATGCAAAATATGTGGACCGCATTCTATAAATTGTTTTGAACTCAGAAAAGCTTGCAGATTACGATTATGGATGTTGCAGGAAGGCTTGTTGGTCCATTAATTTTTTATATTCCGCTCCCTTAGGTAACAAGTAAATGAATTGAGCAAACTCATCTGAACCATTTTTAATGATTGTCCTCGTTACAATGTCCCGTTGTTTCTTAAAATTTAAGATATTTAAAACTAGGTAATTTAAAATAAAGCAAAAAAAAAAATTAAAAGAATAATTTTTGATGAAAAAATTATTTAACAGCGAAAATTAAATTTTTACATAGGTCTTCAAAAGCAAAATATAAAAATAAATATTTTTTATTTTGACAATCATTATTGATGCATTTGCCAAATATTTGTCTCAAAGAGATAAGAGAGAATACAGTTGATAAAGATCATACAGGCCTAATTGAAAAATACACTACTGGCCATTAAAATTGCTACACCAAGAAGGCGACGTGGTACAGACATGAAATTTAAATGACAGGAGGAAGAAGATGTGTTATGCAAATGATTAGCTTTTCAGCGCATTCAGACTGCGCAGGCACCCGCAGCGACACCTACAATGTGTTTTAATGAGGAAATCGTACAACCAATATCCCACGTGCAAATTCAATTTGAAAAATTTTTGTGGGTGCCATTGGATACACATCTCGGTCACCTCTTGTTCGTATTGAAGGCACTATGAACAGTCGGTGTTACATTTCTGATGTGATACAACCCGTAGAACTACCCTTTAGTCGAGCTCTGCGAAACTCTACGCTTCAGCAGGATAATGCACGAACGCGTGTGGCCGTTATTGTGCAGACTTTCCTTGATACGGAAAATGCTTGACTGATGCCATGGCCAGCACCCGGAATTGTTGATTCAACCCTGTAAATGTTCATCCAACTGTCAAACGAAGGCTCGTTCTTGTAAAAAATTACAATTAAATTTTATTTCGCTTTGTAAATGCATCAATGATGTTTGTCAAAATAAAAAAGATTGATTTTTATATTTTGCTTTTGAAGATCAATGTAAAAATTTGATTTTTTGGCATAAAATAATTTTTTTCAACAAAACGTATTCTTTTAATTTTTAATTTTTTTGTTTTATTTAAAATTTTCTAGCTTCAGATATATTAAATTTTAAGAATCAACGGGACATTGTAACTACGACAATCATTAAAATGTCTCAGATGAGTTTGCTCAATTCATTTGCTCACATGGTGCGTTTCAACTCGTAAGCTGAAGGCAAAGCTTGGGTATAAAGCAGTAAGTTAGCGCCTCTAAGCCAGAGCTGAGGCAGAACTGTTTATTCCCTATTCCAGACTGATGAGTCCATACAAGGAATGAAACTCCACGGTATATTGCATGCATGCATTACAACCCTTTAATTTGATAATCATGTTTCTTTTCGAGATAAATAAATTACGATGCGTAAAAAATAATCAGCATTCCTATCCACATAAAACCAGATTACCACGGAAAAATAAAATTCAGAGCACAGCGCTTGAAAAAAACATTCGAAATTGAATGTAGCATCCTTTTCAGATTCAAAACACGTGATGACTCGGGGGAAAGGAACAAATCTGAGAAACATAAATACCTGTTGCAGGTTGTAGGCCGTAAAAGAGGCCGTTACAGATAACATGATGGAAAGCCTGATAGCAGAGGAGGCAGTGTTATCAGGCTCTTTTAAAACCAATGGTGACATTGATGGACAGAGCATCGCGCCACAGCTCTTGTCGGGATCTCTTCGGCACTTGCTTTTGCTGCCGCCGTCTACCGGCAAATGTTCCTTTAATTGGTCAAACGTGAGGTTCAAAAAATTATGAGATAACTCTCGAGTTAAAGAATCGGTAAAAAGTTGAAGCTGTGTGAATTTTTCAGCAATTATAATATTCATAAGTGATAAGAATTTTTTTTCTTCTTCCTGAGATAATCATGTAATACTGGAGAAAAGTGAGATGTACACTGAATACCAGATTGTTGAAGAATCGGTAAAAGAGTTGAAGCTGTTTGAATTTTTCAGCAAATATAAAAGTTATAAGAAAAAGATTTTTTCCCCCTAGTCTCAGATAATCATGTAATTGTGGAGAAAAGTGAGATGTACACTAAATACTAGATTGATGAAGAATAGGTAAAAAGTTGAAGCTGTGTGAATTTTTCAGCAAATATAAAACTTATAAGAAGAAAGATTTTTCCCCCCTAGTTTCAGATAATCATGTAATTGTGGAGAAAAGTGAAATGTACACTGAATACCAGATTGTTGAAGAATCGGTAAAAAGTTGAAGCTGCGTGAATATTTCAGCAAATATAAAATTTATAAGAAAAAAAGATTTTTCCCCACAAGTCTGAGATAATCATGTAATTATGGAGGAAAGTGAGATGTACACTAAATACCACATTGCTGAAAAATCGGTAAAAAGTTGAAGCTGTGTGAATTTTTCAGCAAATATAAAATTTATAAGAAGAAATATTCCCTCTCTCCCCCCCCCCTAGTCTCAGACAATTATGTAATTATGGATAAAAGTGAGATGTGCACTGAATACCAGATTGTTGAAGAATAGATAAAAAGTTCAAGCTGATTGAATTTTTCAGCAAATATAAAATTTTTAAGAAGAAAGATCCCCCCCCCCTTAGTCTCAGATAATCATGTAATTATGGAGAAAAGTGAGATGTACAATAAATAGCAGATTGTTGAAGAATAGGTAAAAAGTTGAAGCTGTGTGAATTTTTCAGCAATTATAATATTCATAAGTGATAAGAATTTTTTTCTTCTTCCTGAGATAATCATGTAATACTGGAGAAAAGTGAGATGTACACTGAATACTTTAAGAAGAAAGACCCCCCCCCCTCTTAGTCTCAGATAATCATGTAATTATGGAGAAAAGTGAGATGTACACTGAATAGCAGATTGTTGAAGAATAGGTAAAAAGTTGAAGCTGTGTGAATTTTTCAGCAAAAATAAAAATTTATAAGAAAAAAAGTCCCCCTCCCCCCCCAAGTCTGAGATAATCATGTAATTACGGAGGAAAATGAGATGTATGCTGAATACCAGATTGCTTCTCAGCGAAAGAGACATTGTCTTTTAAAAACACAATTTTCTAGATTTAAAAAAAGCATCAAGTTTAAGTCGTTTGCTTAAACTTGATGCTTAATAAAATCAGGGGATACAATTAATTGATAAGGGTTATCCCTTCTTAGAAGTAATTAATTTTTATCGATAAAAAAAAGGAAGTAAAGGGGAAAAAAGAGTAAAGCCTTAAAAAAAGAGAGAGAGAGAGAAAAAAAAGAAAAAACACAGAGTATTAAACATTTCAAAACTGGGAAAATGTGTAACAAAGACGACCTCAATCTACAAAAAAGCAAGCGCGGTTAGTTGAAGAACGTGTTGTAATTGCAACTATGCAAAACATGAATAGCATTATTGTAATGAATTAAAGAAGTATCAATTCATTTAGAAGCCTGTTTAAGTATGATCAGACTGGTTGCCTATTAATTATTACTGGCTAAAGTAGCTGCATCTATAATCCTTTTTTTTTTTACTGAAGGCGCGCACCTACTATCTATGTACTTTTTCAAGGCTATCACAGCCGTAATCAATCTTTTCATATGTGATCAGATTGATAATCGATTAATTATATATAAGTAGTCGTTGAAATCGTAATCTGTTATTTTTTTACTTCATTTATTCCACTCTTCCTCTGTAATCACTTTTTGTAATCACTTTTTAATAATAGTAAAATTATTGTAATCGTCTCGTCCAACACTACATTTTAAGCTGCGATAATTTAGTATATTTCTGTGAGGGCTGCAAAACAGAAGCAAATCAACGACAGAAGAAAAAAAAGAGCCTGATGTTTATCCGATACGAAAAGATTTTTTGTACGAACTAGTTTTTTTTTTTTTTTTTTTGACCCTTTTTTTAGCTGGTAGTTTATTTTAATGCAGAAATACTAAAGATTTCACAAGTCGTAATAACTAAAGAAGGGGTACCCACCCTTCAAAAAACCATGCCGCATTTCCGTCAGATGATACAGAATGGACTTCTCCATGGACCAAACCCCTAAAAATGAGTCAAAGATATTTTGAAACACTTGGCATGTCATCCCAGTGACCCTAGCGCCAACCAATTTAATTGTTTTTTTTCAGTCTTGAATGACACAGCAAGCAGTAACAAAACTTCTATAATTTCGTCATGATGATACTGAAAGGAAGGTTGTGTGTTCAGTACCCTGAGCCCAACGTAACTGCTAGAGACCAACCTCAGGACTTTCGGGCGCATGAATTTTACGAGCACGTGCTCTGTATGTACCCGATGGGTTTTTGGTAGCGTCGAGCTCTGTACCTGAACTCTTCCGATTCCGAGTTCCTGTCCAATAGGCTCGTACTCCTTTAAAACAGCCTCTCGAAAACTTTAATATGTTATTCTACGCCATGACCGAGCACCGAACGCCCTCGATGAAAGTAATGATGTTTAGAACGTTTGAATTTAATAAAAATTTTCAAACTAACTTTGTCAAAAAAAAAAGAAAAAAAGAGATTAAACGGTAAGCGCAAATGTTACACACTGAAGACAAAATTGACGAAAAATATTGCTAGTTACTGGAAAAGCTGTTACGACAGATTTTGTTTCTTTCTTTTTCTGCTTGAAATCTAACAAGTTGAGAAAGAGCCTTCGTTTTTATATTGCCCAGGCTCCAGATGAGGATATTTTAGGGTAATGAAATTATTCTCCGCCAAAAATAAATAAATGGATCAAATTAAGTAAAATTAAAGTACAGGCATTAGTTACTTCTAACACAATCATTGTTAATTATTCTTCAATATTTTTCCGTTTATTGAATGCAGAATGCTAAAAGTTTTTAAAACATTGAAAAACCACTAGCGCAACCAGAAATATCTTCTGGAGGGGTTTTTCTTTTGATTACCTTGGAGGGTTTTTTTTTTCTCGATCAAAACAGTCCTTTCACATGTATAAACTGCTGTATGAAAATTCGCATTTATGCTAATACCAATGCCTCTGGTGAGTGTTTCCACTTCGCTGCGCCACTGCATCAAGCACAAAACTTAAGACTTCTTCGTGAACATGACATAATTTCATTAGGAATTCTATTGCAAAAAAGATGAACATTTCTTTTCTTTCTACTTTTTTTTTTGTGCATCCTGTTAATGTGAATCTATTTACATATTTCATTTTAGCATCTTTTACTAATTGTCCGTTTTAAAATCTTTTTTTTTTCTTGAAAATTGTTTGAAGACACTAAACTATTGTGATTTTTATCTTAATCTTCACAAACAACTCTTTAATTTCGTTCACATTGGTTATATGTTCTTTTGTGGTCTGTTAGAAGCAAACAATTTTGTAAAACTGCTGAGAAATTGCTTTGCGTCAAAAATAGATTGCTTCCTCCCAAAGAATTTTTGGAAAGAAGGTTTCCATCAACTTGAACCAAGCGAATATCTTCGTTTCCTATGCCATTTTTCATCGTTGACTCTAGAAATTCGCTTTTGTAAAAGAGAGAAAGAAAAATTCAAAGAATAATTAAGTCTATAAAAATGCATTTCGAGAAGATAGAAATTAATTTTCTTCGCTCCTCAAGAAAACAATTACAAGATTGTCTTCATCTGCAAAAACTCCCTGTTGAGGAACCCTGTCCTTAATTTCATTTGTGGCTTTCTTTTCGACAAAGTTCTAGAAGCAATTTCAAAGTTGTGTGACTTACTATTAATGTTCTGTTGTTTAAGTCGGTGCAAGTTATGAAATTATCACTTCTTTCAAAAAATTTACTAATTTATACGAAAAATGCAAAATCCTTGTCTTCAGTTGAAATTTTCTCCGCTGAGTTGCTGGAAGTGATGAACTTGAGATATTTGCAATGCTCGTCAAAATTATTGGCGAAGATCGTTTTTGTAAAAAAAAAATTCATGTGTAGCGTAAAAAAAAAGAAAAAAAAGTATTAGTTCTGAAGATGTACAAAAAGTAAAATTTTTATTTTCATTTTTTGTAAAATACCACACAGTGGCGCAGTGAAGGGGGAGGGGGGGGGGGGGGTAAAAACACATCCCAGAGGCATTGGTTTGAATATAAATGCGTATTCTACGTATTCTAATACGGCAGTTTAAACATATGAAATGCCCAGTTTGATCAAGAAACCCTCTCCAGAAGGTTTTTTTTTTTAAATCACAAAACCCTCTCCAAAAAATATTTTTAATTTGAAAGAAAAAAAAGAAAAAAAACCCATCCAGAAGTTATTTTTGATTTGAAAAAAAAAAAAAAAAAAATCCTATAGAAAGTATTTTCGATCAGAAAACCCTCCTAGAAGGCATCTGTGATCAAACAACCCCTCCAGAAAGCATTTTGACCAAAGAAACCCTTTTTCTGGATGCGCAACTGCAACCACAAATATGTGAGCATGCTGAAAACACATTAATTTTAGGTTTTTTTTTTTTTTTTTTTTCACTTTTTCAATTTTAGAACTATTATATTTTATTTATTTAATTCACATTGTCTAAAATACCTACGACGATTGTTTTTTAACTTTAAATTAGTAGTTTGTTTTTTCAAGAATTCATGTGTTTATAACTCACGATGGGGTGGGTGGTGGGGTAAAACCGCACCTTTTAACACCGAAGGGAAATGAGACGAAACAGAGTTTGTACTAGTTCATGTAGTGGAATGGGGGGGCATAGTGAAATAGTTAAGATAACTTATTTTTCCAAAATGAATAAATTGGAAGTTTGTTCTGAAAATTAAACTTGCATTGAAACAGTATTTTTTATTTCTGGCAGTAAGCTTGTATCCCCCAAAAAAGGTGGAATTTTTTCATTTCTTTTTCTTTTTTTCTTTTTTCTAGAACAAAGTGAAAAATACATTATATTTCTCATGAAATATTTTTAATTCGATTTTAAAGATATTTTTGATCACTGAAATAAGTAAATAAAAGAATGAATGAAAAAGATGAAGAGGAAACGAAACAACAAACTAATAAATAAATAAATAAATAAATAATTTAACATATGAAAAATAAATAAATGAGTGAATGAAATTGTGAATGAATAAGGAAATAAGAGAATGAATGATTAAATAAAGGAATTATAAAATGAAAGAATGTAAATGAAATAATTGATAAATGGATACGTAAGTGATTTGATAAAACATTGAATAAGTGAATGAAATGAGCTATTTCACTTTGTCCCGTTCACTTTGCCCCACATGACTTGAATTACTGTAAAAAGCATTTAAATTACAAATTGGCATAATATTAAAAAAATAAATACTGCACCGAGTATTAGTAGGTCTCAATTAATATTTAAAATGTTAATAACAGGAACTGCATCATTTAATAATAACAAAAATAATTATTGACTAACATCAAAATGCTACAATTATCATTCTTTGAAGATTGCTCGTATTACCATACTCCTTGATTTTCAGAGTTTAGAGGTTGTTTTGCCTTGACTGAAATAAACTACATGTGATACTATATAGTTTAAATATTACTAGATAGGTGGTAACAAAAGCAGATTAAATTTTTCCATTTCACTTCCTCCATCTATTTCACTTTATCCCACATTCCACCAGCATAGATATTTTATTACTATTATTATTTACTATTTGTCAAACCTTGCAAAAGGACTGTTTTGCGCTACCGTTGACGCAAAACCGGGTCCTGGGTGGGGTAAAACCAGATCCTACATAATTTCAATGAAGAAAAGCCTCGTTTAAAAGTTGAAAAGAAAGGGGAAAAAAAGAAAAGAAAAAAGAAGAAAATAAATAACGCACTATAATGACGTTTATATGACTGCGCACGGAAGAAAAAGTTGTTGCTTGCAAAATCCGAAAACAAAGTGCCATCTTGCACATCGCAATTCAAACCAGCATTAGGGACTCATCCATGGCATTTAAAGCAATTTAACATCCACTTTCTACGTAATGATATAGGCATTGCAAAACATCCAGGTTTCATCTTACTCATCGTCAGTTTAACCGTCACATTTCACAGACGTTATTACAGGAAATGCCGACTTTGTTTTGTCTTTGGCAACTTTCTTCTTCTCCTTTTTTCCTTTATTTTGTTTGATTCACGTAAATGATAATTTTATTTTTAGTGCTTTTAGAATATTTTGCCTTTTTTTTTTTTCAATCAATTTTCTTTCTTCCCTTTTGCTTGTGGTCCTTATTCGACTTTTTTCTCTTTTCATCTTAATTTAATTTCTGCTGCGAGCCATAGTTACTCTTTTCCTGTTTCTTAAGTATTTAGATAACAACTTAAAATAATGAACTTAATGTATAAAATCAAATTTGAACTCTTCCTTTTAATTTCAAATTAAGTTATGTTCATTTTAGTTGAGACAAATCAGGTTGTTTATAACTTTTAAAGTGTCAAAATTAAAAAAAAAAAAAAAAATCCAAATTGCTTCGTTTTGATGTTAGTAAATTCAGGCCTTTTCCTTTTCAGAGTTTTTCAAAAAATGACTGAGAAAATATTATGTATATGCGGTTTTGATCCCTTTCCTACCATAGTGTGCGATTTTTCCCGTCAGTATGTAACAAAACAAATTTGGTAATTTTGGGGCTATAATTCAAACCGTGGAATTTCATTACTGTACTAAAATTCAAAACAAATTCTGTGAATTCATACGTTTAATTATTCAAAATAAAAGTGTGAGTATGAAGTCATCTTTTGAATTTGAAATTCAATTTTTGTCCTTTTAGTTGAGTTGAATGAAATTATTAATAACTTTTAAAGCATCAAAAATGTATGCTTTTTCAATATTTAAAGCTGTGATTTCTTAAGAGAAAACATGCCTCTCACGTAAAAAAAAAAAAAAAACTGATGAAATGGATACGTAAAAAATAAATAATCAAATAGATAAACTAGAACAAACTTTAAAAGATGCAAAAGCAGTTAATATATTAGTTTTTTTTCCCCAAAAAATTCCTTAACCGCTTTCAAAAAAGAAAACAAAAAAAAAAAAAAAAAGGAAAAGAAAAGAGAAGAGGAATGAAATGCAAAAGCACGTAAAAACTACTTTTATCAAAAAAAAAGGTGTAATTTACAGCTCTTTATTTTCTGAAAAAATCAAGTGACTCGGATTTCATTTTTCTCCCGTTACCAAAGATTAAAATGAATAAAAAAAATTAATGAATAAACAGATAAATTTAAAATAAATTACTAAACTTCAGAAAATACATATATGAATAAATTTAAAGCCCTCTCAAATAAATAATTTTCTTCAAAAATAAAATCGTTTGCAGTTGTTTCTTTCTGTTAAAAAAACACTTAGAGTTTCCTTTTATTTCCCGTTGCTAAAAGTAAAATAATTGATAAAAAGTTTAGGATGAAAATAAAAACAACTCTTCTCAACAATCATCATTTCGCAGTTTAAATGTTTGCGCTCTGAATTCATTTCATTTTAATTCACTAATATTTGTCTCTGACTTGCGTTAATGTTATGTCTATGAGAGATGGTATTTCGATCATTAAGAGCTTTTTATATGGTTATTGAACTAATGCATTAAGAACATATTCAGAATCTGCAGAACTGATACTTGTAAGCCTATGTCTATGTACGACATATAACTAGAATTCCCAGACGCACCGGTTAGACCGGAACAGCCCCGGTTTTCAAACAAAATTCCGGTATCCGGGCCGGTTTACTTCACGTCCTGGTAAAAGATAAATTTGATTACAGATGACCAAAAAAGTCTAAAAATAATTAACTGTGAAGGATTATTTAAAATAACAACTTTGTCATTTCTGTACTCTCAGAGTCAGACTGACGCAATTTCGAAAATTGCAATTTTCTGTTTATTACTACATTGTACGTAGAATCTTAGTCCACATCGAGCCATGTAAATGTAATTCTAAAAAAAAAATCCTTTGTAATTTTTTACCAGTGTTAAGAGAGCGCGTGTCCTATTCTTAGCATGTGCCAAATATTTTTTCCTATCTTCCTGTAAAGTAGCGATTATGTGAATTACGTTAGTCTGACTCTGAAGTATAGATTTGTAACATCGACCTGTAAAACTCATAAAGGGTTCGTTGGAGAGGATTTTTGCAACAAGATTTAAAAAAAAAAATCTAAAGAACTCCTGCCCAATGCAAAAAGAACATGCAAATATTGTTCAAATTTTTATTCACCATTTAAAGTTTTCCTTCTGATTAAAGTTCCTTAAAAATATTATTATGTAGGAAATAAAATGTTTAAATGCCTCTGCTTGCGTCAATGTATTTAATTATTACCACTGGTTCAGGCTCAGAATCAATAACCATTTATTTATAGCATTGAGAATGAAGTATGCCGGGGTCTCGGTTGAACATTTCAGAAATCTGGCAAGCCTACCTATATAACTTTTCTTTGATTTATTTACTTGATTTACCAGCACTATGAGAGAGTGATTCCCTAAATATTTTTTTTTTTCATTTTCATTACACTAGAACACATTCATGTACCGTTTTTGCTTTGTCAAATTAATTCCTCCGATGTTTTAATTGTAGCCTAATTAACCGCATTTCATTACACAACATAAATTTAAAAAAAAACTCCTTCTCAGCAGCTACATTTATTCGCTAATTAAAAGAATCATGAAATTAAATAACTTTCTCTTTAGGAAAACTAATCATTCGTTACAGGGCAGTTCTCGCTCAAACATTCGCGCATTTATTTCTTTTCATTATATTTCATTTTCATGCTTCTCCTTTTAAAACGAGGGGAAATATTTTCATCTGCGAACGCGGAGCATTTTGTTTTTTCTTGACTTATAGTTCCGACCTTAAATGTCCTTCATTAATCTGAGTAAAACTCGTGGAGAAACGAGGGGAAAATTTAGGGATCAAACGTAAGTGAGGTTAGGGATTAGGTGCTCGACCACGAGCTTAAATTTACCTTCGGCAACATCGCGGTGAATAGAGTGGAGTTTTTTAGAACTTTTTATCAGCTTGACTGTCACTTTTGATTACGTCGAAATTTTTCATTGTCTAACGCTCGCTGCCGCTGCTGGAAAAGCGAAGTTAAAAGTGGAATAGTTATGACAGAAAAGGACCAACGTTTATTTTGAACATTAGCACCGATGTTTTATGTATGTTAAAATGTATGTAATAAATGTGTTAGGCGATTGAATTTATTAGATTTTTGTTTTTAAAATTACTATAAAATATGCAGCTAATTTTATGTAAAATTTAACTTTTGAAGGTCATTTGAACAATAACGCACGAAGCGATTTGGACGGATCTCAATCAATCTGGTCGAAAACAGCTACTAAAATTCCGTTTTATTTCCAAACCAGCTTAATCCATTGTTCTACTGTTTATAGCGACTGTGAAAACGCACGGATAACATCAGCAGCATAATTATAGCAAATTACTTAAACAACTCACATTTTTGATTGTATTGGCTAGGCTAGTACATGGCATAAGATTGAGATACCACATGAATTTGACTGGGGGTGGGAGAAAAAAAAAGTCAATTTACTTAAAAATGAGCTTAATCCTTTTTTTTTTGTAAGGAATTGAACCAAACTGTTAATTTTAAAAAGAAAAACAATAAGGAAGTACACTCTTAACGCTAATGGTATAAAATAGCTATCTGATTAATGTTTAGAAGTCCAAAATCAGTTTTTTCCTTAGAGACCATCCTCAAATCATGTTACGCTTCAAAGGATTGAGGTCGTGAATTTGTGACAGTTTGTGGCGCAAGTAGGGTGACAAGAAGTGTGAAATCACAAATTTTTATTGTGATATTCTTAAGAAAAATAGTGTGACATGTTACAAACGAAGGAGAGTGGGTAAGGTGAAGTGTCACTCTTCGTGAAAAAGATGGTTGGGGTCAAAAATCTTGAAAAAGAAGTGTGGCATCATTTACGCACGGCCCTTTATTAGTTTTCATTTACTTATTTATTTTCCTGATTTTTTTCAGATTCAATTATTTTTGTCAACATAAGTTTCTGTTCTTGACCACTTTCTCGCAGAGACGCTTTGAATTAGAAAGGTACTGCTAAAAACTTCGGAGAAGTTCTTCATTTTGAATAAAATTGTCAAGATTTTGAAAATACACATGTTTAAGCGTGACACATCATTACATTAATTACATATTTATTTGAAAACTAAAAATTTAACAAAATTTATTTGACCAAATTGAAATTTTGTCACATAATGATATGTCTGTGGGTGAGTGTGTTCTCATGTACAGGTATAAATGTACTTATACTGTGTCTGTCCCCTTACTTTTTGAAAACGAAACACATGGCAGAAAGTTCGTTACATTAAATCGCATGATAGAGACCTTTTATTATACTTAATGCTATTATACGCATATAAAAGCAAATTTTACTCTGAAAAGCATTAAATATCACATAAAAATTACAATATTACTTTTTATGGATTATGTCTATCTATAAAGTTTATGTTTCATTACGAACGAAAGCAATATTACACTCCACGGTGGAGCATGCTCTCAGTGTCTGAAATAGCTCTCATATTTATTTCAAAATACAATGTATATAAGGGTTCCCCCCCCCCCCCAAAAAAAGGTCGATTTTTCAAGTCGTACACCCTCTTCTTTTTTTCACTTTAGGTTAAAACAATTTTTAAAAAAATTTCAATTAATTTAAACTATTGTAACCCGTGCCGACTTGTGCCCTAAAGTGTAAACCTGCCCTGTGTCCTAGGCCAAAGTAAAAAAAAAAAATTTTTTTTTTTTTTTTTTTTTTTTGGAAGTTTGAAATTTCATGTGGATAAAAACGTTGCACTTATAGCCTCACATGTACCACAAAAATATTTAATAAATTAAAAAATATTTAGGCGTCCAGCAGAAGCCAAAAATTTATAATTTTGTTCAAAAAATTTAGTTTTTCGACCTATCTTTTAAAAAAATTTATGTACATTTAAATGGAATATCAAGTTTAAAAATTATTAACGAACACATTTTCAAATCAACATTTGCAAATGAATAAAAAGAAAAATAATATATTTAAAATGAAAAATTTAGCTTAAAAATTGGAAAAATCCATATTTTGAGTACCATGTTAGAGACTTAAATATTGCAAGAGAGCAAAAATTTCTATTTAACGCTAATTATCGATTTTACTCTTTATATAATTCAGATTGATAACTTCTTAAAATTTACCTTACATTCTTAAAAACATATATAGAAAATAATCAATTTTTCGATCTATCCGATATGTTTCGATTCCGATTTCGCGGATGTATCCGCGCACGGCGTGCGCGTGTGCGTCTACATTATCTAGCTCTGCTTGATAGCATGTTCAAGAATCATTGAGGCTGTAAGGGAAAGCAATGGAAGACTAATGTAGTGGACTGAAGAAGATGGACAGTGCAATGCAAGTAGGTAAGTGAGTTTTAAGTATTAAGCCGAGATTCACTGCTTCGAGAGATTTTTTTTATTTTGTTAAATAGAAAAACAAGTTTTATTTCGTAAAGAGTCATAAAATGTGTGAAGAAAAAGGAAAATACTTACAAAACATACACACACACACACACACACCTTATTTGGAGGCTTTTTTTAAAGGAAATTCTTAAAAATACTTTTGTTTGAGGGAAAATTCGTAAAATGGAGAAATTCACTAAATAGCTCAGGACTAAATAGAGGAGCAGCACACACTCTTTCCCTCTCTCACTCTCTCACACACGCACTCATAGGGAAAGTTAGAGGTACCTACTTTCTGTACATCCAGCTTACCATTCTGCATTGAAAAGGGGATTCCTTTTTTTTTTTTTTTTTTGATCAAATAGCCCTGTTTCCTGATAGTCTAAGAACAACTGTTGAAAGAAAATAGATTGAGTTTATTTTTCTTTCACATATTTTACTTGGCAGGCCAAAACATGCAACGCCCCCGTTTTGGGCAACTGTCCCCTATGCGTGGGGGAAATAAATCCGTAAACATCTGGCTGTGCACGTAGTTATTTACCCATCTTCAAAATGGATAATATTTTGCTTATTCTGCCTTTCACGAAAGAGGAGGACTCCCCTCCCCCTCTCCAATTAAACAATGGGTCCTCTGAAGTGGTTTCCCCCCTCTGGTTCCTTTCCACGAAACGAAACGAGCACCTTAGTTGATCCCACTTAAGCTCTAAATTATTATGCAATTAAGAAAAGGCAGGCGGCAAGGAAAAATTTAAAAGGCGGTAAGTTCTTAATTTTATTACAAACTGCGCCCTCGCGCAGTGGAATGAAATACCCACCAAATGAACGGGCGAGTTTTTCTCCGCCGAAATTAAATTTCAGTCATTTGTGTTGCCATTTCAAAAGTAAAAGAAACTCTTTGACGACGAGTTTTAATATTCGCACTTACACGCTTTAATAGCGGTAAAAATATTCGCCGAAACGACAGCGACGGAGGAATTTTGTGTCGCGCTTAAGTTCCTGTCATTTCTTCGTTTTTTCTGCATCAGAACCTTAGTCTGTTGTTCACTGCAGAAAGTTACAGACTTAATGAGTTTAGTCAAAGTGCTTGATGAATAAACTGGCGAATGAATTAAGAATTACTTAAAAATGGCGGGAATCTTAAGAGCAGCGCACGCTTAATTAATTTTTAGAAGATATTTTATGAAGGCTCTTTTTCAGTTTTAAGTCTTAAAACAAATAGAAGTTACTATATAAAAGATGATAATTGTTTTGACGGTCATTTATTTTGCTTATTCAGTTAAATTATTTTGCATTTACTGAGTTATAATTCATGTCTTCTTTGGAAAAGATTAATACAACATCATTATGTTCAAGCTAAAATTGCGCTATATTTTAAATGAATTAATTGATAATATCATCTGTGATTTTCTTTACTTTAGTATTGAATGACAATTCAAAAAACTTCCATTATAAATAAAAGAGTTTTTGACAAATTTTGGCAGTTGAAAAGTAGATTGGAAGGAAAAAAAAAGTATTTGCCGACTCCCGATGTTCAAGATCTTAAAAAGGCAAAAAATCAAAGTTCACGAAATCTAAAAACTTAACTGCTTTCATTCAAAAACTAAAACTTGTTTCTGAAACGTATCAAAATGTAGATTAGTGTTTCGCGTCCGAATATTCATTTAGTTCATTTATTCAAAAGGAAAACTTTCATTGCTTCTTTCAGCAGTATTCTGTACTTGTCTTCAGATCATTACGTATCTTGAGAACCTAGATTTGTGGTTATGTGTGTGGAGAGGGGGGGGGGACTTTTTATTTTTCATTTTCATTTTTATTTTACTTATTTATTTATTCATTTATTGTTATTATCATTGTTATTTTTATTTTCATTTTTTTTGCTGTGAGGGCATCAAGGTAAATTTTCAAAAAAGCCTGAAGTAACACAAGAGGTCCATTGCACAAAATGTCGAAAACGAAGTCTCTGAAGACGTACTTGAGTACATTTATATAAAGTTGAGAATTGTTCTTTTAAAAGTCTCGTTCATCAAAATTGACGTTTCAAAGTCTACTCTCTTAAAAAATTCCAGCGATTTCAATTCAGACTGAGTAAATTTTCACTCCTTTCCAGTTTCGAAAACGCACTTTCCTTATAGGAGTGAATTTCATTCCTTTTGCGGAGCGGTTATTTTCTCTTCTTTTGGATAAGTTAATTTCACTCCCTTTTGATAAGTTATTTTCACTCTTTTTTAAGACTAAATTAATATCGTAAAAGAGTGGCTGCTTTCCGTTTTGGAAAGCTGATATTTCACTTTTTTTAGAATAAAATAGGTAAAATCATTTCACTCTCATTTGGTGAAATTGTTTTTTAAATGTGTTTTCATGTGCTTATGCTGTGTATTTGAATTTAAAACTGTTTTTAAAATTGTTATTTCATTTGAAAAAAAAAATTAGTTTTAAGGTTAAAAAAATGTGAAAAGAAAAAAACCTGTTTTTAGAGTTTTCGAAGGGGATGCACAAAAACTGCATGGTAAGTAGTACGAATAATTTTCTTTTTTATTAAAACTTTAACTGATAATATTTCTTGAACTACTCGTATATCGTTACAAATCACCCACTTGCAATATACGTACATTTCCGATTCTAAAGATTGAAATAAAATTTAAAAACCCACACAGTTCCAAATAAATAGATTTAAAATTTTGAAACTTTATATTGATATTCTCAATGTGCCTTTTAACATTAATAATGTTTCAAAAGTTAGATCAGTCCAAATTAATTTAAAAAGTCACTCATAAATTATGACAAGATACGTTTTGAATTCAATTTTGTTTCTTCGGGGCAATTCTTAAATTACGTAAGGACAATTTTGGCAATTTTTGACCTTCCCTTCCCCCTATGTAAGGGTCTGTAAGATTCCTCCCCCCCTCCCATCTACGTAAGATTCTTTTTTTTCTTCACAATAATAAAATAACAAGTATTATATCACTGGGATTGTTTTTAAATTAACTATCATTATTATTTTTTAAAAATCTTTTTGAGTAAAGAAATGTTTACTGTAAGGAATCTAGACCGAATGTTTTTTCGACAAATAATTTTTGTATCTGATGCGATAATAATTAAAAATAAGACATGCAAAACACAGAGCGATTCTTTTATTATATTTTACACGTTTCATTCTTTGAAACACTAGTAAAAAACAGCTCATCCTATAATACATACTTTTACCTTCCTGAAGCAAATGAAATATAATATTTGCCAAAGCACTTGACCGCGGATTTCTAATATAAAATATCGGCTTGGAAAATACTACGTAAGAATGGATCTAACCCCCCCCCCTCTTCAAGCAAGGGTATGTAGAGAATTTTTCACCCCCTCCCCCTCAGGACCCTTACTTAATTAATGAATGGCCCGTTACACATATGAATGAGTGTATTATACAAAGTTTATGAAACTCTTTAAAGTTTATTATACACACAAACAATATTTGATTAATTTAAAATATACGCAGTGGTTGGAGCTCCGACCATCGGAGCGGATTCGGTATCCGACCTATAGATTTACGCATGGTCGGGTCTGTAACACCTGCCTAAAATATATATACAGTACACACACACACCAAAGATGGTAACGACTGTTTCAAATGTCATATTTTTGATTCGATGAACGAAACAAAATTGTTGATGAAAGTTTCATTAATTTGGAAGAAAAAGTTACAAAAAGTTCGCCGTAACATTGCACGTGGGTGATTTGTAACGATATGCGAGCAGTTCAGGAAATATTAACAGTTACAAGTTTTAATGAAAAAGAAAATTCTTCGTACTTACCATGCAGTTTTTTGCATCGCCTTCAGAAACCTCATTCGGCAACAAATATTGTTTTAAATCATTAAATGAAGACATTCAGATAGCGACATCCACTTGGTACTCGCGACCAACGTTAGTTAAGCCGAACATGGGGGCATAGAAGATTCTCCCTAAACAAAATCACGTGACAGAATCGAACCAATGAAAATGTTTTTGAGTCCTTCTTTTAAAGAATGTTTTTATTTTTCGCTCATCCAAAGGAGTGTTTCCGAATTTCACGCGAACAAGGAAAAGTTTTAGTCTTGGTTTTTTCGTAAAGCGTCTTTTTTCAATAAAACTAGCACTCAGAAAGAATGAACACACTCGCAATAGATTTCACTCCTTTTAAGAGTTATTTTTTCGCTCTTTTGAATTAAGAGTGTAAGCAATAGAGCAAGTCATTTTTTTTTTTTGTCTTCAACTAATTAAGTAACATAACACATAAAAATAATACAAATTGTATAGCGTAGTAAAATCTAGATGGTTAAAGAGAAAATTTTATTCAGTAATTTTTTATCTGTAGCTAATCACGAACTCTGTAACAGTACCACTTTTTCTAAATACTTAGAGTTCAACGAAAAAGTATTTAACAGCAATTATAAATGTCGGGGTATATTACAACACCGGAACTGAAAGCAATTCTGCAGAACAAATACTTCATATTGCAAAAATGTTCAAAATCGGATGGAAAGTTAAGATGTTGAATGTTTGAAGCAAAAATAAAAATGAGTCAAAAAATACAAGATGTAACTTTTTATACGGAACCCTAGGTCCCCTAACTAATGTTTAGAGAAATAATCTCCAATGAAAACTATTATTGTCACAAAAAAACCTGACATTTGTGCGACCAAAACTCAAGGAGATATTCCATTTCAAAGTTTTAAGCGATCATACAGAAGATGAGATTTGGATCTTATCGCCCTTTCAGAAGAATGATAGGTTTTCAAAGGAAAAAAAAAACAAAAAATGCATTTTTTAAATTGTTATTCAAAAACAACCGCAAATGTTATGCCAGATACGCAGAAACACACTACAAAACCTCGAACAATTTGAAAAACCACACTCTATTCATACACATAATTTTAAACACTTGTTAACCGCTATATTTTCCCCCAAAAGGTGTTATTGACGGCGAGTGAAAAGTGGTGTAAGTCACGAAACGCTGCGTTTCATATCCCGATGAATATTGGTCGTACCAATTTCAAACTTTTTGTGTTGGAATTATTTTTCAATGGAGATTAATTCCTTAAATAAAAGTTAGGGGACCGGGGGCCCGTATAAAAAGTTAAATTTTATAGTTTTTGACTTATTTTTATTTTTACTTCAAACTTTCGACATCTTAACTGTGCATCTGATTTTGAATATTTTTGCAGTTGGAAGTATACATCTAGGACTAAGGGTTGCAAAAATAAAGGTCTTGCAGGTTAAAACGGAACACCCTGTATATCTAATAACTATACATATACATGTTTCAGTAAGTATTGACAATTAAGCCCAAAGTGAAGTACATGACATTCTCTTCAGACTTATTAATGTCCAAGCAACTAAGTTTTTTTTTTTTTGCAAGCTCACTTAAGAACTTCTTTTTGGTGTGCCCTTATTTCCGTGCAACAGAGCCCTGGCAAAAGCATCAGGGTCACTTATTCATGGTTACTGATATTTGATTGTACTCGACATGCTAACTGGGAGGAAAGAAAGATCAATGATAGGAAGAACTAGGGAGGTTTGAGAAACGTTTTGCAAATTTTCCATTTATTTCTGACCGCTAAAAAATTCCAAATTGACGTTATTCGATATCTTATAATGTCTGGCAACTTTTCATATTATTTTTTTTATAACATATTATTCTTTTTATTTGTGATATTTCGAGAGTGTCCGAGTCGAACCTCTGCTCTCCAGGAAGGTTTATCTCATCATAAGGGGGGGGGGGGGGGGTTGGCCCACAGAAAGTAAAAATTATGTATAGAAGTGATTACATTTGAAAGAAACGTCAAAAAATTCATTTTCAAAGCAACTCTCTCAGTGTCCGTACTGATCATTGGAATAGGAATTTTATTGAACTGTTTTGGACAACATTTCCTTTTTAGAAAGAGTGAAACTGAAGCTATATGCCTCAGATCTTCTAAGAAAACTTTAAAAAACGATGTCTATTTACTTTCATAGAGAAGTCAACATATTGCAAAAAACTTTATTTGCTTAATAGTTTTACAAAAATTCTACAATTTCAATGATAAAATAGTTTGGAAGAATTTAAAATCCTTTGCTGCATCACTTGACTTGAGGTGGCTGAACAAAGGTTTACTAAACATTTAAGATTCCCATTTCTTAAAGCTTCCTCAAATACGTATAGCAAGTTTTTCAGACACTACTTAGTGTCTCCTGTTAGCGTCCCGCACCTGTTAGTGTCTCCTTGATGGTTTGACGTATGTCTTCCAAAAGGCATGGGGATTGTTTTACAATCACAATAAATTCGTTTCCACCTAAATGACTTGGAAATATTTCCTCAGAAATCACGTTAAAAGGCAGATCCTAAATAATCTTGTGTTTTCTGAGACAGTATCAGATAATGGAACGTGATTGAAATGCGAAATGGTCGCTTATGGTAACTTAGGGCAAGTTGCACGCCATTTCTGCCTTCATAGATAGAAAAGTGGTGCTTCGGTGATCACTGAGTACTGCTAATGGTGAAAGAAGGACTGATACGCTCTTTCCATTTGTGTTATCTAATGGTCACTCAAGGCATAGCCTTATCCATTGCCGTAAATCTGGAGGAAGACAGGAACTTTTAAAATCTTAGCCGAGGGGATGGTTTTGATCTCTTCAAGAATCATGTTTATTACCTTTTACAATGGAATATTTCGTAAACAATAAGTGTTTGTTTGTTTTTTATTGTAAAAATATTTCTAAATGGCTATTCATGTACGATCACCTATGAAAATAAACGTAAAATGAAAAACTGAAAAGATATTGGAAACTAAAAAAAAAAAACTTTCTCATGACTACTAAATTTGAAAAATAAAATCGCTCTTTTAGTGGTGTATATGTTACTGTGAAAACAAAATTGAAAAATGTCAACATTCACCGGTGATTTATCGGAAATATTCAATGTTTCGCTGATACCTTTGCTATGTGAATGTTGATATTCACCGGCGAATGTTAACATTTATCAAATTTTGAACTTAGCTGAAGCATATACGTGTGTATAAAACATGTTATAACTTAACTTCTAGCGACAACTACTTTCAAAAATTAAATTATTTTATTGCTTTAGCACTTGTATTTTTAAGAGTACATAAATCGTCGGAAGTGTTTTTCGTACCCGTTTTGCGTGCTTATAAGTTACCATTTTAATGAGCAAAATTTGTTTCTCCATTCTTCGCTCTTGCAGGTTTTTTTTTTTTTTTGAATTAAGAACGGGAAATTTCAATGGATTGAATTTTAAAAAAATCAAGTCTTTGAGAAAGCTTTTTTTTTTATTATTTTCAATGACAAATAATGCAGTGTGAGGCAAAGGGATGTAAGTGGCAAAATTGAAAGTTTAGAGATGATCAGCGCAAATGGTAGGTGAACCTCTCCTCTGTCTTGGGGCAAGAGAGTATTAATAGCCCTGGTTGGTTGATGTACAGCATGATACGGTAGAAGCCTGGTGCCGCTGCTGTACAGAATTATTTAATTAAAAAAAAAT
Source organism: Uloborus diversus (assembly GCF_026930045.1). Lineage (NCBI taxonomy): Eukaryota > Metazoa > Arthropoda > Arachnida > Araneae > Uloboridae > Uloborus > Uloborus diversus. Next base: position 147,447,588 of record NC_072731.1, read on the forward strand.
CCAATGAAAGTCTACCTAGGAAGTTATCTTTTAACGCGTTTCACTCAAAACTTGGAAATGCCCATTTACAACACCTTGCTTCTCACTGCCTCAAATATACTTATAACACACCTGTTTGAACTTATAAGAAATTCTATCGCTTTTAGAGAATCGTTCTCATCAGAAACTGACAAATTTTAAAAAATCTTGGAAACTAAAAAAAAAAAAAAATATATAGGCATCAGAATAATAATTTTATAGAGTTTGTAGGCATATTCAATGCAGTATGGCTTCTGAGCGATTCTTGATTTCTTTGTAAGGCATCGGAGCTAACAGTATGCATTTAAGTGGTAATTTGGAGCAATGCATAGAATAAATTACTGTTGGAAAAAAGTAAGCTGAGTTATGTCATTAGAGTGTGACGACTAAAAAAAGCACAATGTAATGAAAGCTGCAGCCTTGCCTTACTTAACACTTTGTACACTTAAGCAAAATTCGGCTACTCCGGCCTAATAATTACTTCCTCTTTCAAAGAACCCTCATCCCTGATAAATACAGGTGGTCCACACCAACAAAAGTGCCGTCCTCTATATTTTCGGAACGAGCTCAAAGTCAGTGTCCACTATTGTTCTACGGGGTAAAAACTGGAGAGAAGGATATCCTCCCCCTTGACCACCACTCCGGTGTATTTGAGAATGGTGATCGTCCTAATTATCCCTTCCCAGCGGAAGTCGAAAAGAGGGAGTGGGCACGCCGCAGTGGGTCCTCTCCAATTTTCTCCTCGGTCCACTCATCCATTTCGAACCCCGCTGTCAGTGGGCAGTTAGTGTCCACTTTGTGACGTATTGAGTGAGACGTCTACGCAGGCGCCGAAGTGAAGTGACCGCCGAAGACGAGAAGAAAATTTATCGATAGTAGAAAGAGTTTTATTTTTTTCACTAGAAGAAAAGATTTGAATTATCTTTTTGTCGTATATTTTGTATATTTTCTGTTTTCTGTGCAACTGATTATGAAGCGTGTTTTGTTTTTAATAGTTTTCATAGTTAAGTAATGTTCACAGTTAAGTAATGTTCACAGTTAAGTAATGTTTCACAGTTAAGTAATGTTTTTATAAATAAAAGAAAAGTTACCCTGTTAAGGTTAAACTAAAGTAAAATGGAAAGTAGAAATAAATTCTGAGAGTTTCAAACTTAAAAAAAAAAAAAGTAGCAAATGCATTGTCGATTAAAAAAAAATAATTCTTAAACAATGCCGAAGAAAATTTCAGAAACGCAATGAAATAGAGTTATTCATTTTTCGACAACAATTAAAATTTCCTCTTCCCTTAAATATATCAACATATCAAAGACAAGGTTGAAACTGAAAAACATTAGGGGGAGGGGAGATTTCGTGTTGGCAAAAAGTAGGGGACAACAGTAAATACAGTTGAGCCACGAAATAACCAATGAAGAAATTCATAACCAAGTATTTTCTACTTCATCTACTAAGTAAAATATTTAGCAAAGCATAAACTGGTACATCCAGGCTTTAACTTCTAACAAAGAAAGAAGGTTTCTTCCAAAAGAGGTGCCCCTATAGTCTTCAGATTAATTTGCAAGTAGAATAAATTTCATCTAATCAATAGAAATTTGCTGCAAATGAAAGATAAATGCAGGAACGAGGTTCTCTTAAGCTACCATAAAAATTAAATTCTGCGAACATCCATACAGGAAACTAAAAGGGTATTTGAATCGATTATTTCACAAAGGGCATAAGTCACATTTTTTTTACAAATTCAGTTACCTGTGGTTTTCCCATATTTGTATGTAGAGAAATTGACTAGTGTAGCAGGGAAGTCAGACATAGTACAACAAAGCACTTTATTTAGGGATCACATTTTTCGTTTAGTGCAGAGAGGGCATAAGTCTCGAACTTATGCCCTTTCTGCACTAAACGCGAAGGAAGAAATAGTAAGACGCAATGGCAAGATCATAGAAGAACTAGATTTTTTGGCGTAATGAAGTAAAAACAAATAACTCCTTTGATCTGGCATAATTTTGGTAATGATAGGTTTATCAGTTCGGGGGGTTGAGAGGGGGGAGGATTCAAGATCACGGAATCGGAATAAAATTCGCTAATTTCTCATGGACTTTACTAACATCACTCTAGGAACTGCGAAAAAAACTGTAGGCTTTCAGTGCGATATAATACGCTGGTCAAAATAAGAACATCACTGCAGGAAACTTTTTCTTGAAATAACAGTAACGAAATTTAACAAGATTGCTGATGACTTTCCTCTGAGAGGACATTAGTTTGTCCCTTGCGACCGGGATTTTGGGACAGTAAAACGAATGTTGAGCAGATATGACAGATTACTACCATTTGAAATCCAATCTCTTATAAGTGAATTTCTGAAATTACATCAAGATTCACCGTCAAATCTGTTGAAATGAAATCTGTAACAGCCAAAACAGATGCCCTTCATTAGACTTATCTCTCAAATTAAGATTTTGGAAAAAGATTCTACTGGGCGACAAATGTTTTCAATTATCAGCATTCATGATGTTTAAATATTTGAGAGAACATTAAAGGAACGGTTTCATGAGCTATTTTATAGACTGTTTTCAAGAGAATATTGCAAAGTAACGCCTGTCGGCTGAACTTCCTTTGCCAATATTGAGTATAAAGGGAACATTTTCATACTGTAGGAAGAAATAACAGATATCAAGATGATTATTCAGTGCAATTTTGAACATAGTCATACTAATATGTTCATCGAACTTGGTACACAAAGCTAGACAAAAGAAGGGTAGAATAATATTTCCATGTAGGATGTATTTGATGAATATAGATATAGTTTTATATACACATGTAAAACACTTGCTTTTTTTCTCATTTTGTTGGTTTTTATGTATTTTTCAATTTTTTACGCCAGACTTTCTTATTTCACAAAAACAGAAGACGAGAGAAAGAGGAAAATACACGACGTATTTTCTTAAGATGATGAATTTATGAATACGGACTTCCCTAACTATTTTTGTCACTTTGTTACATTATATTTTTATGATCATAAATCAGTTTGAAACAAATCTGTTTTACTTGATTTACATTTTTATCACTCTAAACAGTCTTTCAGGATATTTATTGCAGAAAGGACATAAGTCCAAATTAAAAATAATAATAATAATAATTTCAGGGACGAAATGAAACGTAATTTAAGGTGAGGTAATGATCCTACTTGTGGCTAGATTAACCATAAAACTTTTTGAAGAATTTAGTTCATTTCTGAATGAAATAATCAATTTTTATTGATTCCTCAAAAGTTGCATTAGTGGGACTTATGCCCTGTCTGAAATAATCGATTCATTTATGTCTCAAAAACAGTGAAATCCAGTTACAACGAACATGACAGGACTGCAAAGTTTGTCGTTGTAACGAGAATATCGTTGCAATGGAATTAACGCGATGTAATGGCAATTAAAACGCAGCTGAATTTTATATCGTGGAAACAGATATTTCGTTGCATTAGTATTCGCTGTAACGAGATTTTACTTTGTGTACATTTTACTACTATTCACTGAAATAACTACGCGCATACAAACAAAATTTCATTTAACGTCGGTGATGTTGCTTCCAAAACAAATATTTAGTCACTGTAAAAGTTTACACTTCGTTTGGAAAGGAAGTACAAGACTCTGTGATATGCAGGTAGTTGTATTTTTTTCGTCAACAGAACTCATTATCACGGAACTCCTCTGAGAACGTAATATCTGGTTAAGTATTTTGAATAAATAAATCCCATTATGTTTCTTTTTTCATACTTTTTTTCTTGTTAAAAAGAGGCTTAAAGATGAAAAGCATGTTTGCAGAAAACGAACCGTCTTTATATTTGGTGAATAAAAAAATAAGTAAAACTTGTTTCGATCGAAACTGATTACATAGAAGAAGATCGTAAAAGAGAAGGCTAAAATTGAGCTGGAAAAAGAAAAAAAATATGTTTGCTTGAACCACAATGAAATAATGAGAAAAGTTTCTACTCTTTTGCTATGTGAGAATAGCGGTGGAACCGATCTTTGGGTGTTGCGGCCGAAGAACAATGGAAACAAGGACTACATTGATTACAGGTTTCGAAACGTTTATAAAATTTTTGGGCGGGCTACCAGATTGGGGAAAAAAGCGACGAATTAGGTTCAGAGGAAAAAAATTTTGTTTGGATCTTTCTGATACGTAGCTGAGCTTATTGTCTTACCAATTACAAAGAAACCCCAATTTTACGTCCTTCGAATATACGTTTTTCTTACATTTTACGTTTTTTTCTTCAGGTCCTAGTTTTTCCTCAATCAGAGTTCTAGTTGCCAGAGCAGTAATAAAAGATTGCGGCAATATTTAAAAAAGGTATATTGACATTTTTGATCGGAAGAATTATTTTCTAAAAGAATCTATATTTTACAAACAAAAAAGAAAAATAAAAACCTAATTTTTTAAACATATTTTTATGTTTTGACTCTACGACGAAACTTCAAAAAGATGCAAAGCTGTAGTTTTTCTCTAGTTTAAAGAAAGTTATGACTCAAAAATGTAATTACAACAATCTAATTCCATTTTAACTATTTATGAATTATCTAATTTAAACTATTTACGAATTTTTACTGAACTAACACATTTATATATCTAACTATACATACATAAATTCAATATTTGTTTTATTTTTCTAAGTCTAATTGTCGTAGTAACATTTGATTACCAGAGAAATTTGGCTCGAATTTTACTCCCTCACAAATCGTGAGGATACATGGGCTCGGCAGGAAGGAAAATCTCTTCTGGCAACCCCTCCCGCAGAATCGGAGGATGCAAATGACAGTGTGGCAGAAGATTTGACTCTGAAGCGGCGCCTTCTGCTAAACAAGGGCCTAATGTCATTTTTGTTTAGTTTTCCTCCTTACCTGGTAACTCATTTTTGTTTAGTTTTCCCCCGTGCCCTGTAACTCATTGGAGCATCGCTTGTCGCTCAAATGCTCAAATTAGGGGTAATTTAGCGAGGGGCCTGCCCACACCAATAAGTAGCGCTCTTCACTTTCTTTTCTCTCTCTCTCTCTCTCTCTTTTTTTTTTTTTTTTGCATCACAAAGACATAAATATACTGAAAATGATAGACGCTTTATATGAAGCGTCAGCAAGTTCTTATTTTTTTAAATAAAAGAGTTGTAATAAGCTGAAATAGTTTTGAAAAATGATTCTGTGTGGGTTTTCCTCGCACTTGATTACTGTTTTTGTCTTTCTTCCTCTCTCTCTCTCTCTTTTTTTTTTTTTTTGTGGAGGAAGTAATGGTGAGGAAATATTCAAGGAAACTGAACTCCATAAAAGAATAAATAAATAAACAAAGACATTTTTTTATGCGGAGCAACACAATCTGCGTAAAAAATATATGTTTTCAAAAAGCGATCGTTAAGGTCTTAAATTTTTCTGGCTCTATCAACCGTTCACGCCCAGCCCAGAGAAAGATTGATCACTCAAGATAATGTCTCATGCTACATTAAGAATATAGGGTAGACCAGGTTGACCAGGACACGTTTACGCTAGGGGTACGTTTACGCAGTGCCCTTTTTTCAAAACGAGTTATGACTGGAGAGCCAACAGTCATACCAGATTGATGCTGTTGCCTAGAAAATATTCTCACAAGTTTTTGAGCATCAGTCGAGCTTCGGTTTAGCATGCGGAGAGAAAAATCTGTTTTATACCAAGCCGAGTAAATTTTGTGTTGAACGTTTTGAAGCTTATTGTGAATAAATAAGTTCTTTGTTAGAAACGAATAAATATATATAAAAAAAAAGCAGAATATCCTTTTTTGAGAATTGTATTTGCATGGACAGTAAAAGTTATTAAATTTTGTTGCACGTTAAAAATAAATCCAAACTTGTCGATGGGGCACGTTTACGCATTTTCATCGGGGCACATTTACGCACGTTCTTACTGTGTCTTACTACTCTGTCTTACTTCTAAACAGGCTCCGGACGCTTTTTTTGCTGTGTACTGTCTCAAACATTTAGTATGTTCAGGTTATTTAGTTTTAAAAATCGCCATTCATTTTTAATTAATTAATAGATTTGTACCCTAACTGATACCATTTGAAAAAGTAGGACCAAAGCTTTGAAACCAGGAAAGGAAAAAAAAAGAATGCTCACAATCTTAACCAATAATCCGATTAAAAAAGGACTCAGACAAGAGCAGTTAGAAGCTACAAAGGAAAAAACAAAATGGGCAGAACAAAACAAAAAGGAGAAATTACTTTAAAATTTACAAGTTTATATTGAAGCAGAAAAAGAAGACACCAAAGAGAAAAGTATGTAGCTAAAAACTTGCGACAGGGGAAAAGTTAGCACACTGTGTAAAAAGGAAATTGTGAACCCTTCTGTTTACGAAGTAGAAAATGGTGCTTGCATCTATTGTTTGAAAGCACACAACCAATCGGAAAAAGGACAAGACTGGGTTCAATGTCTTAAATGTCAAAACGCAGTCCCATGACAAGTATGCGAAAAGAAATACTTTGTTTTGTTAGTAAAATCTAACAGTGATGAAGAAGATGACTAAATAGTTTATGTTTTTAATTAGCAATAAGCGATACGATTTTAGTTCAGCCTATAAAATGTTCTTTAATTAGTTATTTGTGATGTTCTTATTTTGAAAGTGTTTTAAGAGAAATAAAACAATTAAATTTGGTTAAATATATATTTCATTAACTCTTTGGTATCATTTTTAATATGTGTAAACGTGCCCCGTGTTCGAGGCAAGTTTACTCAACCGACTTAGGACTCAAAAAACATTTTTTCGGTTAAAAGCACAAGCTGATTAGTGAGCAACAACTTAATGTACGAATTTTGACTTCATTAACTACTTTATACAATCACAATATCTAAAACTTCCTGTTCAAACATAAAAATTAGAAAATTCATTGAAAAAAATCCGCGTAAATTACAAGTTTCATTGCTTGTTTTAGCTCTAAATAAAAATATCGATTGTTGAAAAAAAAAAAAAAACTACGAACATTAAATGGACGCCATTAATGGTTTTTGGAAATGTAATGCCATACATCAATTATTAATTAATTTAATTATAAAAGCATAAAGTCCAACATTAAAATATTAGGTCTGGTAACATTATAAATATCTTGCAAAGTGTTGCTGCGCAGAATTACACCACAAGGACTGCGAAGAATTGTCCACAAAGACACACATTTTTCTATGCTTCCATGCTGCTTGAAACGTTGCCGCAAAACGTTAAAGTGTGACTACTTTACTTTTGCTATGAATACGAAAAACAATCCCAAAATGTGAATGATAAACTACAATAAATGAAATAAAGGTGGTAAATTTGCAGTTCCATTTTATTTAACATGAAGATTATATCAGTACGAACGGCTAAAATGTAATCGTACACTTGGAAGAAGTGGCGCACACAAGGGGGGGGGGGGGGATCCGAACCTCTCCCATACGTTCTGCTTTTTTCCCTGATGGATTACGATTCTATGTATTTTGTACGTAGAATAATTTCAACCAAAGATAACAATAATTTCAGCTCAAATAAATGAAAAAATAAAATCCTCACGTTAAAAGATTTTTTAAAATATTGTGTACTTTTCCTATAACGAATTGTCTATAAGAAGCAGAATGGTGGATATAAATGAATATAATGTAATATTCATGTTTTTAGTTTTGTAATTACAGATTAAAATGAGATTCTATGAACTTTTGAATAAATTTTTTAATTTTGAGAAAAGTAAAAGGGCAAATTATTTTGCTCTCTGGTTAATTTATTTAAGTAAATATATTTCATTAAATAATGTTAATTATTTATTCAATAGTTTATTTTTTTGCTGTTTTTCGTTCTCGGGAATTAAAAGAAATTTGGATTGCATACTTTATGTTTTTTTAATACTTTAGCGAATGAGTTCAAATAAAGAAAATATTAGTCTTCAAAAGGTATTAAAAAAAAAAAAAACTGTGCCTCACAATTTTCGCAATTATTTCCTCCATTATTTTTCTTTTAATTTTTTTTTATACATGTTTTGTAACGCTTATCAGTTTATTATTTCTTAAAGTTATTTAGTTGAAGTTGTTAAATTCGTTTAAATGTCGATAAATTTGTACGCTTTTAATCGTCCCTAAAATGTATGAATATTTGCCACAAGGAAAAAAAATCCGAAATTCTAATATATTATTAAAAAAAAAAAAAAAAAAAAAAAAAAAAAAAAAAAACACATACACTTTTCAAATCAAATATATACAGGGCATTTTATTACAAAACGACTGGAGAAGGAATGAAAGTCATTCTGTGGCCCATTAGAAGACATAGTGACTGTTTACGGCATTATGGCAATTTGAAGAGTTCATGCCCATGTTTGGCACAACGTACGTAAACTAGCAAATAAAGTTCTTATTCATAACTGTGGCAACAGAAACATAGATTCAGCGGAGAAACGAATCTTTCATCATTCCTTGGGGTGGGGCACTTTATCGTCAAGCATCTTTTCGAATGTCGCAAGGAACGTTTTCCAGACTCCTGGTTTCCCGGACCTCACAAGGAGGGGTGGAAAACCTTTTTTTATTTTATTTCTTACTTTTTTTTCCACGCCTACTCAAAGGAGGAAATTGAGAGAAATCGCGATTTCAGGGTTGCAGCCACAACTGTTGAAGGATTGACGACTGTTAAGTGAGTGGCGAGAATGCGTTAAAGGTTGTGGCTGTTGATAGTAAAGCAGCAAAGTGATGTTTTTATTTAAATATATTTAAACATAAGGCAATTACTTCGTAGATAAAATCTTTCTCAGCGTTGAAAAATGAGGCGCTATCGAAATTGTATCTGTGGATAAGCTATACTTTTCTCGCATGTGTGTTTATTAGCTTCTATTTTTAACCTAGATCTGTCTCAGTACGTAATTATGTATATGTGCGTTGCAAAAGCGAGGCTATGGAAATGCTGCGACTGTACTTTAGGTAGGAGTAACCTGGCGTGATAAAAATGCATTTCAACGTAAGCATGAGTAGCAAGATATGTGTAAAGTCTCTTTCAGTTGACCAGAAGTGCTTATCAAAAATATACCGAAATGTATATCAAATATTTAATTTTAACTTATGCGTTACTTCCAGTCATGTCCCTCACATTGCAAACCTCCCAACATTTTGAACATGGACGCTTTTCGAAAACGGACATAGCACACTTTTCAACTTTTAGTAACGTGGTTCAGCACACTTTTCCAACACTTTTAGAAGCACACCTTTTCAACATTTTTGGTAACGCATTTGAGAACCTTGTTTGAACACTGACACATGTCCCTTTTTGAGACCACTATGTAGCACACTTTTCGAGACACATTTTAGAGCACTAATAGAATTCTTCTCTGATCGCAGTGCAGCTGATAAGCAAAAAAAAAAAAAAAAAAAAAATCTGTTGCGGAATTGTTGGCTCTGGCACGAATTTTGCAATCAAAAGAAGGATATCACGAAAGACTGATTTTCGGAAATTTCTCAAATTGAAAAAAAAAAAAAAAGTGTTTTTGTTTAAACAGCTGTTTTTTATGTTTCTTCCAAAGATTTCAAGCTTGAGAGAGGGGAAAAAATTGATTTAAACATTTTTTTATTTTGAAAGTTTCGAAAAAAATGTGCAATTTGTAAGTATGGAAATAATTTTGGTTACCAAAGTTAACTGAGCAGCATTATATAACTTGAGTTTTTGTCATACTTTTTCTCTGCTGCGTACTTCAGTCTTATTTGTGCACATTCATTTCCACATCACTCATTCATAAATTTGAGAAATTGAAAGTGCGCTCCAGACTCTGTTCCAAGTTTGAGTTCAAAGACGTAAAAAGTGTCTATACCAAGAATATCGAGGACATAAATTCTGTAATTGTTCCGAGAAAAAATGTATAGTTGAAAAATTAATGAACAGTAGGGTGGATCGGAAAACTTTTTTTCTTAATTTCAAATCTACCAGGTGAAGAAAAGTTGTCCACAAGGACTAAACAATTAAACGTGAAATTCCAAATAGGTCAGATAAAATCGTCGTTTACATAAAATCTTCATGCGCAGCCTTGCATCTACAGATTCAAACAGAAAACTTTTGGGTAAATAATACAGAAACCTCTGATTTGATATTGAAATTATACATATTTTCTCGTGACTGAATCTTGGTTAAAATGAAGCCATGTCATTCTTCTTTTTCACAGGCTTTACTTGCTGATTCTGTTACTGTTTTAACATATCGCTCTGTAGCTTGAGTATGACTTGGAAGGTAAGAAATTGAAATATTAAGCCTGCATTTCTGCCCCGAAACTGCATTTAAAATTTCATGATCTGCAATGTTTTTCGTAATAGGTGGCTCATATTTTTCAATTTCTTGCCAGTTAGCAAAGTTTGTGTAGGGACTCTAGATTTGTGTAGTCATTTGCATCAAATTTGAGGGCCGGAATAAAACATTTTCTCACCAACTGTAAGGAAATTATTAGTTCTCTTGCTTCCGTTATTTTTCGCAGGGCCAGTTGCCGTACGTGGTATCTTTCATGTCCAATCATTGTCAGTAAAATATTTTCTTGCTATGCGAAGAAGCTGTTCTTTGTATGACAGGATCGATAACATTTTTCAAATCCTCTTTCTCGATTGATTAATAGCATTCCAATTCTCACTTGTAGCTAGAAACTCATATAACTCCTCAGTTTACGTCAAAATGACCACGTGCTGATTTGAGACTCTCAGTCCTAGACTGGAATGGTGTTGGTCCCTTAAGTCAAAAGTACTACTTTTAGTCACTGAACTTGATAGAATGAATAAAAGAAATAACATGGACCTAGAAAATACTTTCATTTTCCCAACAGTTTTTTTTAATTAATTTTTTTTAAATCTCCGATTTTGAAAACAAGGCGTGGTCTTTATGACGTCACAAATGATGCAATTTGGCGCATCTTTCTTTCGCTTTTCCACGTTATGATAATCAAGAAGTGAATTAAAATTGCGCTCTAAGCTTGCTATCAACCATATCGTTGCCAATACACGTGAGTAAAGATGCGAATTAAATATTTTTCTCCGTGAATGGCAACACCGAAGGGCATTTCATCATTTTTGATGTCACACGACAGAAACGTAAACAATAAAAGCACATCGATTTAAGTATTTTTTTAAAAATATTAAACGTGAACAAATCATTTAAAAAATGGTCAAATCCTATATTTTTAAGCGTGCTCTTTCAGAAAAAAAAATACTTTTAAAATTTTGGAAACGACCCCCTTAGAGATTACTTGCAAAATAATTTTTGAGAAAATGAGTCAACTGTTCGATTTTTTGACATTCTCGCACTCGTAAAAACGTCAACCCCTGGCATGAAATGGTGTAAAGGGACGTTACTCTGACAATTTGAAAAGCATAAATATAATGATTTCCAACAGTTAAAAATCCACGGGATTAAACTTTGAAGTGTACCATAAGAGTTGAGTTTGGAAGCCTGAAACTTGCGAACCTCGTATGGATCATTTGAACTGCGCTTGTGACTCTTGAGTATTTCAAAAAAATTAAAAAGTATATCTTCGAGAGTGCCATTTGTCAATGTTTTGAGTATAATTTTTCACGTTAATTCATTCTTCATATTTCAAAGTATTATAATTTTCTTGGCCAAAGTAACTTTGTTCTCCAATGCTTTTGTTCACACTTTTTGCTGTGGCTTCACATAGTATCTCATTCTAATGAAAATGAGATGGTTAACTAGCGAATCACGTGATCATTTTTCTTCCGTGGCGGGCATGAATGTTTTTAATCGTATGAAGCAACTTTTCCACCCGTTTTCGATTCCAAAAGTTAAGATTTTTGTTTTTCATTTCGTGATGAAAAGATACTATTTCAGGGCTCGATTTGCGAATTTGGGCCACTATGGCAACATGAAAATTTTATCGGACTGTGATGTTATTTTACATCATAGTATTTCGCTCCATTGGGTCCCTTTTTTCACCCTAGTAGATTTGAAAGTCATTAAAAATTAATGTATTCGTAAAGAAGAAAAAATGAATTTTTGCGCTCAATTTGCGAATTTTCTCTGCTTTGCGGAGCATGAAGTTTTGATCAGGGCCGTCCCAAAGGGGGGGGGGGGGCGAGCGGGGCAATCGCCCCGGGCGCCACGAAATGAAGAGGCGCCGCAAAGCGCCCCTCATTTTGACGGAACACGAGAACATTCACACGAAAACGACATTTTCATGAGGGGCGCCTTGCGACGCCCCTTATCGTATAAAATGCCCCGATTGCATGAAATTAGGGGCGCCTTGCGGCGCCCCCTCATTTCGTGTATCATAGATACACAATCATAGACACACAAAACAGAGATATATTTTTTCCTAGGGCTTGAAAATATTCCTCTCTCTAAGTCTCCAAATTATTCGTTTCCTTTGTATCATTGAAACCGATACAATTTCTGAGAATTTAACTGTTTAGAATCAAACAAAAGGCACTTCTCCTTTGTTTAGTTCTTACCAAATTTGCTTGAATGTCAAAATTTTGAAACTTGGTTTTAAAAACGCAATTTTAGCCTTAAAAACGCGATTATAGGCCATGTTTATTGACGTTACGGTAAGGGAGGAGGCTCAGAGACTGTTTCCGATCGATTTTTTTTTTTTAAATATATTGAAATCAAATCCTTCTGCTCCTGCGAGTTTTCGAAATTGAAGTTTCAGAAACGCAACTTTAGACAAACTTTGAAGATTGTATGGATTGGAGGATCTGGAGCATTTCCCAGGAAAATTGTTCAAAATTGTGATTCAAAAAATTTAAGCAATGTTTTACATTCAGGGGCTACACAACTTAATGTTTTTGCAAGTGTCGTTTAAAAACCGATTGCTTGTGAAATTAAAGAACGGCGGCATGGGGACCCTTGCACGAATATTTTCTTAAATTCGAGTCTTAAAATGCAATTTGTAAGGCCATATTGTGTAATGTTAAAGATAGTGATTTTTCGAAATTAGAGCTCCAAAAACGCTATTCTGAGCGATTTTCGATGTTGTTGAGTATTTGTGGGCTGCTCCCTAAAACTTCCAAGTATTTGATGCAAAAGAATAACATCTTTGCTTATAACATGTATGAATGCTGGTATTAAGTTAATACAAGTAAAACCAAAAAACTCTTAAAAAGAATCATTGGATGAGTCCAGATCGAAATTTAATTTTGATGTAATTTACTTCGGTAAATATATTTTCTATTTATAATTAACAAATTATTTATTCTTGTTCTTAGTTTGATCAATATGAATAACCAACTCTGTTTTTTATTTAGTGGGATAAGATTTTACTAGATAAATATTTGGATTTTCAACATTTCCATTTTTCGAAAAGTTTTTGGGGCATTATAATATTTTACAAATATTGGAATTAGATTCATTGCTTGTGTTTTAATTTGTATTATGCATAGCTCTCTGATTGTTCTAAGAATAAGTATGTATTATGCATTAATGTTAGAACTAACTTGATTTTTCTGTGTGTATAAGGGGGAGGGGGGAGCGCCAAGAAACTTTCGCCCCGGGCGCCGTCAGCTCTTCGGACGGCCCTGGTTTTGATCTCACCAATTTGAAATGTCACGTGTAATATTTTAGTGCCAGTAGACAATTTTTCTCACCCTTGGTCGATTTGAAATTTCGAAAAAAAAAAAAAAAAAAATAGATCCACCCTAATGAACAGTGACTATTCTGACAATAATTGTGTCATACCGTTGCAGAACAGACAATTTGTCGCTGTCAGAAAAATCGGAATCTATCGATGAACAAAAGACGATTTGCCAAAGTATTACAAATGTCAGTTGTTGTTGTTCTACTAATAAAAATAAGTCCCGAAATATGGATGAGACCAATCAATTTATTTCGAATTTCATGTGTTAGGAAAGAATAAAAATGAATACGGAAAGATGCAAAATAGGGAACATAAAGAGCAAATACTTAGCTCCCTACGGAATCATTTGGGCTCACCAAATACTTTTATGCTTCCAAATGTAGATAGGAACGAAGAAGCAGTGCATTCAAAAGCGTTAAGAAAGCTAGAGCAACAATCAGTATTTTCAAACGCAAGTGCATATTCTGAAATATTTAAAAACCTTACAAGACTATTTTTTCTGTCGATCGTTATTTTTTCTTAATTTAGTTGCAAAATAAACTTTTTCCAACTATTAATTGGTGTCCTAAGCTATTATCTCCTTCCTGAAAAAAAGATCAAAATTTTAGTTGTCCCACGTTAGAGAGGAGGATCCCTAACGTGACGCATACATCTTATGCAATGTCATGTAGGTAAAGTGCTAAGGCTCTTCCTAAATATGTAATACTTCGTTCAAATGGAAAACATATGATTTCTATACTGCTAATGTTAAAAGCTCAAAATTGTCCCAAGTATGGGCACTTGACTGTACATAAATAACCTGAAATTATCATGATTTATTTTTATTACAAATTTCTAGATAAAGTAGTTTATAGTCCCGATAGTTTTGTTTTTCATGTTAAATTTTCCGTGTACCGATAGCTACAATTACCGACTATTGATTTAAAAGCTACTTGAGATGGATGAGGGATTATTAGAAAAGAAAGACAAAAACGAAAAAAAAAAAAAAAACCTCCGAACTGAAACGTGGGGATAAATCTCTTGCAGAAGGGTTAAGATCTTAGTATTCAGGTCTGACGAATGGTTTTTAAGAAAAAAAAAAGAAAGATTCCTCAAAAAAGAAAGAGCTTCAAACGATTTTGTTCTCGACAGAATTTTTTTTAAGGGGGTTAACTTTTTAAAAAATGTTATAAAAAAGCAGAAAAATAAGTTACCTTTGTTTTATCTAAAAATTGTTTCTACTTCATTTATATATTTATTTGTTTGCTTAAATATTAAAAAAAAGGAATAATAAATTACTAAATAAACAAACAATTAAAAAAGAGTGTTTGAAGAAAGAACATTAACAGTTGTTATATTTAATCAAACACAACACCTAACCACTTAAAAAAATTAAATCGATATCATTTTTAGTATATTAACTGGTTTTTTTTTTTTCGTTTTTTTCGTTTTTTTTTTTTTTTTTTTTTTTGTTAAAGAGATAAATTTTGGTTAAAAAATAGTTTTGAAGTTCAAAACAAAAGGTATATTTGAAATAATTCGCATCTAAAATCAATTGAGGGAAAAATTTATCTGATGTCCAAAAATCAGTGTTAAATGGGAAAAATGAGTTCTTTAGCTATCGACGGAACTTCTTGTTATTTTACGCTACTTAAACAATTAAATTTTAAAATAAATGAAAGCAAATTTGAATAATTTATAAATGACTTTAGTGTTTTTTTACGTCTATTTTAAGCGTCTGAATTTAATTTGACAGTATTGGTGGTTCCCTTTTTTCCTTTTATTATTATTATTATTTTTTTATTATTATTTTTTTAATTTCATTTGTATCCTTTCGTTTAGTTTTATTTTCCTTTACTTCATTTTTATGTTTCCGTTTTTTCATTTTGAAATTAATCGATAACAAGTACTTCCAAGTCTGGGAAATAAATCAAACAACTGATTTCAATAACATTGAATTCATTTTAGAAAACTAACTGTGTTTTTCTCCCCCCCCCCACACACAAATTTTCTCATTTTTCCCTTTATTTAAATTTTTTACGTTTACTCTTTTTCCTATTTTTCTTTTCTTTCTTTTTTAAATTAATAAATTATAAGGACCTCCAATTCTGCAAAATCGATCAAACAAAACGAAACTAACTTCAATAAAGATGGCTCGCTCGGAAAGAGAGCAAGGTAAAAAGCCTCCTCTGACATCAATAGAGGAATGATCAAGCCCCCTCGAATGCCTATTTAACGAGTGATTTAAGCGGTTTTGTTGCGAATCACAAAAGCGGTTGCGGTGGCTGGATCACTTAATAGATTAGCGCGCTGATCCCGCTGGGATCCTCGGCCATTTAGGGGTACCATGATGCTGCTTTATTTTTCCTGCGCCCAAATGGGGCGACTGGGGATCGTTCGAAGCTTATGAATGAGGATTGCCCATTCGATAAATTGGAGAAGCCTTTTTCCCCCCTCCCATAGATGAAGGAAAATGTGTTGTTCCTATAGAGTCTATTGATTCTAGGCTTGAAGAAGAAAAAAATGACCATGCACGGTATAAGCATTTTTCTGATAATTCTAGTTTCCAATTTAGTGCATGCTGTTCTTAGTTTTTTTCTTTCTTTCTTTTTTTTTTTTTTAAAGGGGAAAGGGTAATTCAAATTCTGGAACCGAAGTCAAAATCAGAGAAATTTTAGAAAACGTCAATAGCTTGTAACACGAAAGAAATAAATAGTGATGATATAAATATATAGTGATCAATAGTATGTCTAGGACAGTTTCGAGGTTATATTAACTGAACTACACACTAAATGCAAATTATTTTTTATTTTTGAACAATTTAAGCTTCGTGAAAAACCGTGAATTTTCTAGGGGAAGGAATAATGAATTACGATGATTGTGCACTTAAAAGTAAGGAGAATCATTTTTGGAAAAAAAAGAGGGATTGGATGTGTTGCCTTTGTATCATTTTTCACTACATTTATATAACACCAGTTATATTTTATACTAAATGAAGCTTAAGGTGCTTTCCATTGTAACTTTCATCAGCCACCACATCCTAACAAATTTAGAAATTAATGACGTTCATTCATGGCAAGCAGTTTTGTTTTTCTCAAAATTCCATCAATATTTCAATAAATCATTTCTTTAAGACAAACACTGTTCTTAAGTACATTGAGAGTTTCTTTTTATGCACCTTCTCCCGATCCTTTCTCTATTTTTTTTTTTTTTTTTTTTTTGGTCTTTTCCCTAGTTAACGTTCTTAGTTTAAGTTATCTGATAATGAATATTCATAATGGAAAATCTTGTAGACCGCTAAAAGCTTTTTAACTTCAAAAATATTAACATTTTTTAACTTTTGTATGAATTTAATTATAACTTCCTGAATTTTTAAAAATATATTTCTGATCTTCCCAATTAGTTTTAAAATGTTCTTTTTACCGCATAAATGAACCTTTTATTTAACTTTAACACCAAAATAACACTATATTTGTTACCTCTGATTGAAAGTTTCAACGTCTTCCCTTCTCTTTGGAATAAGGTAAGTGTTTCAAATAAAGCCAACATAGGGTTCAGTGCCTGATATCTCGCTCCTTTAAGGTTCAATCTACTCCGATCTTTGTACTTTCATCAAATGACTCTTAAACTATAAAAATTAAATCATTCCATGGGAAAATTTAAGTTTATGTTATTTTTAGCAGCAGTAATAAAATTTTTAAAAAAATAAAGAAGTTCCGTCCAAAACTAAACAAACTCACTTTCCCGTATACCAACGTCAACTTTCGAATATATGTTCTCTATGTAGTAAGACTGCAATTATGTCAAACCTTCCCTTCTTAATATTCTAAAACGATTTCTATAAAAAAAACATGACTCACTCATCTGATGCAATGGATACGTAAAAAATAAATAAACATATAAAGTAGTAGCAAAACTAAGTAGTATACAAAGTAATTAATAAGTCGTGTAATCTCTCCTACCATACAACCGGATGAGAACAGTGAAACATCTCTCCTAGGCAATAGCTTCATGAGAAACCATTTAAATCAAAATTATTTCTCTTCATAGCCATTCTTTAAAATTTAGAGAAAAAGTATGAAAACTATCGCACTCAGTTTAGCTAAACAGTGCGTGGTAGCGATACTTTATCGCAAACGCTCTGAATAACCATAATACACTTTCCTCTGCACACTCGAATAATACTAGGTTAAATTTCGGCACGCTTATCCAATTATTACCTCCCAAACCCCCTTGAATGCAATCTCTCCGTCTGCGCAATTTCTACTCGCTTTACCAAAGATCAAAAATTTCATAGCAACAATAAGTCAAATTTATTTATTTATTTATTTATTGTAAATTCGCGTTATCAATAAAATTAAAGACAGTTTTTTTTTAAATTAAAAAGTAGTTCACCAAAGATTGAATGAACATGGAAGTCCATACATTAACGGAAAATTAAAACCCGAATGAATGTTCTCCTATTTCATGGGGAAAGTATTTCATTGATTTATTGGGCAAATTTAATGTAACAAATAAAATAGGATTGATGTAATATTCTTCACTCTAAAAACAACAATTTCAAAAACAACGAAAAAGTACTCAAATTTGAGCGTATCGCCGAGTTGATATGGCTCCGACGATGTGGTTTTCAAATTTGCGGCAAACAAATCCTCATTTTTGAAACCTTGCACTTATGAATGAAACAATATGTGTAAATTTTTGAGGCATTTGTGCTCATTTTTGAGTATGCAATAATTTTAAAATTTAGTATCAACCAAGTTATGTAGTCACTTTTGAGTATGAAATAATTCAGCACACTATTTGAAAGCATGGGTACTCATATTTGAAACACAAGGTTTCAAGAAAATTTAAAAGCATGAAAGTACTCAATTTCGGAAACTTTTCTCATTGTATACTGCACCCATGTTCATAAATTAAAGATAATTCAGAATCACACAGAAATTGAACTGTAAAATAAAAATTTCACCTGTAGAATTATCACACATCTTGAAGAAGAATATGCAAATTACAGGAAACCACCAGATGATGTTGGTAGTACGTCACAATAAAGCGAGTGTAAGAGAGAGGTATATAAAGAATGGTGGAAAGGAAGTAAATTTGTTCACAAGCGCTTTAAAAGCCTTTCAGTGCAATAACTGCAGATTTATGGGACAAAGAAAGCATTTGGATGATTTTTACGTGGTAGAATTATCGGATGACTAGTATGTGGACGTACCTAGCTGGAAATATCCGAGGAAATTTAAATGGCTCAGAGTGTCACCTCCAGGCTTTGGAAACGATTCCAAGACGATGGTAATGAGAGTAGACGTTATAGCACAGGTTGCCCCCCGAGTTGCAGCGCCGAATGAGGACCGGTATTTGGCAATTACTGCCAAAAGAAACAGACGGAGCACAGCATCAGACCTGTCTCGTCAGCTCTCTTCAGCTACCGGTACTACAGTTTCAAGGCAGTCCGTGTACAGACGCTTAGTGCACATTGGTCTATATGCTCGTAGGGCCAGTCAGATGCGTTCCACTTACCGCAACTCACTGTCGCCTGCGAGCCAGGAGTAGAGAGCATGCATTGTTGACACCGCAACAGTGGTCTTGTGTGATGTTTTCCGACGAGTCCAGGAGTTAGTTTGCAGTATGATTCTCGGCGGACTCTCATATGGAGAGCGCCAGGTACCCGTTACTACCAAGAGAACACCATTGAACGACACCGTTACGGTGGTGCGGGATGGCTCGTTCGAGGAGGAATTATTCTTGGTTCCAGAACTGACCTGCATATTCAGAGTGTAAGGATGGCAGGCCACAACTATCGGGATGTCATTCTGGAACAACATGTACGTTTGTTTCGGGGCGCCATGGGTGTCAAATTTCTTTTTTTGGATGACAACGCCCGTCCTCACCGTGCAACCATTGTACACGAATGCCTTCAATCGGAGGATATCACCCGTATGGATTGGCCAGCATATTCACCGGACTTGAATCCAATAGAGCATGTGTGGGACATGCTTGGCCGACGAATTGCAGCTCGTTAACCCCCTCCCACATGTCTACCGGAACTTCTAAGAGCATTGCTTAATGAGTGGTGTTGTATTCCCCAAGATCACATTGATAATTTCACACTCAGCATGCCAAGGCGCTGTACGTCCTGCATTGCATCTTCCGGGAGACACACTCCGTATTAACCATCATACCAATCATGTTATACTGTTTTTGGTACATAAGTTCTTTTTTGAAATTTGCTCCAAAGAGTAAAAATCGCAATTTTTATTAATTATGGTAAACATATAGCATCTTTTTTGCTCTTTATATTTTGTTTAATAAATAGAATTTACAAAAAAGTCAAATTTGTTTTGTTTCTGTCTCTTTCTTTGCTTGAACTTTATTATCCTTAATTTATGGACATGAGTGTACATTTTTCTCATTGTATACTACACAAGTGAATTTCTAATTTTCGGAGGCTAAATCAAAAAGCACATATTTAATTTAAAAGTACGCATTTCATAAACTGCAATATTTAGGCGTTCTTCCAAGTGCGGTGCTTTAAACTAGATTGCCCAAGCAAAAAAAAAAAAAAAAAAGAGTAAACGCCCTCTGGGACTATGAGCTACACACAAGCACAGATAACGGACTGGGATCCGCAGGGAATCGGCCAAAATGCCCGCTCGCCGCAGAGCGAGAGAGCGATTCTGACATTTTTTTTTTCTTCTTCGGCCATCTGAGCGCTGCTGGAAGCTCTAATTAATAACGGTCAAAGAGCTCGATTTTCGTTGTTAGATATAAATATAGCATCAAGTGCTCTGTTGGGACCAAGAGCGATTACCTGAGAGTGGAGTTTGGGGTCATTAAATGGGCATGCTGGAAGGGTTTTCAGCGAAGATTGGTCATCAAATGGTGCATCTGATTATCGCTGCGCGTGTTTTAATTTTCGTAATTTGCTCTGCTACTTCTTTTATTGCGATGGACTTTTTACTAAGGTTCTCTGTGTGATGGACCGAGTGTTTAATTGAGGCTACTCGTTATATAAATCTCCCGAAAGAACTTTATGCCTCTTTTATGGATGGAAGAAAATTTCGCAAGTAAAATAAAAGTAAGTGTAAAGCGAACTGTAAGTGCTGCGATTCTCTACTTGAACTTTTCACACGTTTACAAGACACGGGCACTGTTAGTTCGGGTTGTAGAAGTGTGTGAGGCATTGGAGTAAGAGAACTGATTTCTATCGGGGCTGCGGAGTCGGAGGAAAATTGATCAACTTCGGCTCCGGCTCCGAGAATTTTTGAGCCATCAATTCCGACTCCAACTCTGACTCCTTTACTCCGAAATCAGTCTGACTCCGCAAGCATTGGCAGAATTGCGGATTTTGGAAGAAAATGACCGACTCCGTGTTTTGAAATTTTTTACCTTCTACTCTCGGTTCCGACTCCTACTCCTTTGCCTCAAAATTAGTTCGACTCGGTCTCTTTGACTCCGGCTCCGCAGCCCTGATTTCTAAAAGATATCAATTGCTAAATGAAAAGCTTGTTTCCGAGTGTTTTTAATCTTTAGTGGAGTCTCCTTATTCTCCACTGGGTGGAAAAAAGGTGCTTTTGAACTAGTGAACCGCTTTGCTTCACAAGACATGGGCACTGTTACTAGTTCGTGCCATGTGTGAGAAACATTGTAGTTGGATCTCATTTCTAGGACATCATCGGGCTTTTTTAATCTGTAATGGAGCCTCATTATTCCACACTGAGTGGAAAGAAGTGCTTTTGAAATAGCAAACCATTTTGCTTTACGAGCTTGTTGGTTTAAACCGCATTAATATAGGTGAAATAAGAAAGTTTGACAAAACGAGAACTCCCCTACAATTTCAGGACCAGATAAATGAAAGGTCTGAAGAGACTCGGGGTGAATAGAGTTTTATCAAATTTATGGCACAAAAGAAGTAACTTACTGAGCTTTTCTTCAACTTTTGACTCGGCATCCATTTCCAGGGATTTTTTTATCCGTTTCAAATCCATATTCTGAAGAGCTATTTAGTTTGTGATTGATATTGCAGTATCCCAACCATTTTTATGTAATTGTTTGCATTTTTTTGATCACACATTGAGAAATAATTACTTCAAAAAGTTCCACTATTCTGTCTCAAACTCAATTTCTGTCGTTTGAATATCTTGCTTGTGCAGATGGTTCAAATCAAACGAAAACCTATCTTGTTAGAAAGGCCGAAAAAGTTACCTCGAGTGACTGCTTACCATTCTAACGAAGTTTGTAACTCGCCGCTGCATGGAAAAGCTTTCAAAGAATATATTTCTTTGTATTGAAAAAATATATTGCCCCGATACATTCACACTGTTTCCCCTCTGCTCTTAGCAGACCCCTTTTTGTTTCTCCTCTTTTTCCTATATCTGACTCTAGGAACTGACACAGCAAAATACAGTTGAATTCTCTTAATATGATCACGTTTAATATGAAATAATGGCTAAAACGAACGTTTTGTTCGTTAAGTTTAGTTCGCTATCTAATTACAATGAAAATTTCACGCATAATGCGAACATTGAATTGCAAGTCTCGGCTAAGACGAACAAAAATTCCTGACCTCTTACTGAAAATGTTTGTGGCTGAATACTGTAGTATCCTTTTTTAGAAATTATTCATCATTTTGTTTGATAATAGAAGTCTCATTGTGTATCGAGAAGAAAATATAGAATATTTTGCATAGACAATACAGTCCGTACATTTGTTGACCCACGGATATTTCAATTTATTCGGAGATAAAATTGTTCGTCTTCCATTGTGGATTACAACCTATTCCGTGATTGTCGATATCATCTTCATTTTTCAATATTTTCCAAATACATTCATTTATAGGAAATGAGATATTTGATACTTCATATTAACCGAATTCAACTGTATATGAGTAAAATAAATTTAAATGACAACTCCGAATAGAATTTCTAGTAACGACTTATATTCGTCATCTCGCAAGACTATTAGTTGTACGCTCTTAAAGAGAAGCTAAGTTTTAGATTTCATTAGTAAGTGAAGCTGATTTTAGTACGCGTCTATTTTTTAGCGTTTGTGGATTAGTTTTAACTGGAGCAATTTTATCAGGACAAATGGATGATTTTAAAACTGTACCTTTGTTAAGCGGCAAGTACTATGAGAATGAACTTTAACTTTCTCTAGAGATGTACCTGCAGGAGTTTTTTTTTTTTTTTTTTTCAAGGCACGAAAGTGCTTTTTGAGTTTCTTTTTTCTTTTTCTTTTTTTTTTTTTTAGATGAGTGCTATTCATTTAGAAGGATTGAAATTTAAGAAAACACTGAAAACGATAATAGTGACCAATTCCATTCAAAACTAATTGTCTAAGGGTGAAATGTAAGCAGGCAGGAAAAAAAAAGAAATGAGTATTACTTTTATTAGGAATATTTGACAAATAGTCAAAAAAAAAAAAATCTAATATAATATTATGATTTTTCAATATCTTTTTTTCCTCATTTTCTGCGATGATAAAGCTTCTGTTTTTTTTAATAGAAAGAGTGAAAATATAATTTTGATCAAATTTTCAAAGCGGATTTGCGTCTTTCAATGAGCGAAATTTTTGGTCAAGGTATTTAAAATAACTCAGGATTTCTTACTTAGTCCTTTGATAATTTATAACCGCTGATGAGCGTATTTATACTGTAGTTGTGTCAGGGTGATTTTGGATCGAATAAGCATCCCTTTTTACTCAAGAAAGGTCAACATTCGGATTAATTCAGTTCTACTGTTCTGCAATGTGTTCTGCTTTTGATTTTTAATTGCTCTAGACACAATACATTTCTTTATTTTTGAAAATAGTTTTTTTTTTAATTACTCTTTCAGGAATACGTATTTGATGCCTCATCTTCAGTAGAGCACAAGTACACGATGAAGAATCGGTCCTAGTCATTGGATTCCCATTGTGTTTTTTCTTTTTTAATTTTCCTTTTCTTTCTTCTTCTTCTTCTTCTTCTTCTTTTTTTTTTTTTTTTTTTTTTTTTTTGACTGCACCAAGCACCTTGCAAAATAATACTGATACGTGAATAAGTTGAACCATTTCGCCGTTTTCTGCATTACTATGAGATTCAAAAGAAAAATAAAACACATTAGTGTTAAAAAAAAAACGTGCACTAAAATATTATCATGGAAGATAGCATTTGATTTGCTTAATTAATGCAGGAAAAAATTGTTATTATATCTACATTTAGGGTTTTTACAACAATTTATTTGCGTAATATGCTTCACATTATCTCTAAACCACAAAAAAAAAGAAGCTTCATTAAAAGTCAGGCTATGCGTCTTCAAATAGCACTTGCTGATTATTTTTTAACTCCTACGGAAAAACTACATCGCAGTATCGCTTGATGAACAGATTTGATCTTGAATTTAACAGTGAGGAGCTAACGTGAGACCACACAATGCGGAAGGTCATCCCATCACGTGTAATGTCAATCGTCCGTCATCGCTTTACCCAACGTGAGTTGCGAGATCAAAGAAAAAACAGAAAAAAACTTGACAAAAAAGATTTTACACTGATAAACAGCTCTGCTCTGAAATCTACATTTGGGTCAGTCATCGGTGCTCAGTACGAGTGTTTACGGACGGGTATATACAATCCATTTCCCCAGTGTTTTGTAGATGTGAGTTAAAAAGAAATTTATCGGGAGTGCGAGTTGATGTTAGACATTTGTGGTAGCTTTCGTGAATTGCCTTAAAACAGACTTATGGTTCAACAGCGTGGGAAAATGATCGCCTTAAAAGACCCTTTAATACACAACGTATATGTAAACATATGCGTTTTGGATGAGATACTGTGATGGTTTATTTACATGTAAGTGCTGTAGAACAGGGGATTCTTAACTGCTAGTCCACGGGGGAATTCGACAAGTTCTAGGGGATTTTGACCATTGAGAACAGATAAAGTGGAGGGAGAGAAGACTTTCATTCGTGAAACATGTATCCCAAATCACGTGATAAATCTTAAAGCAAAGCATTTTAAGAAATCGGGTTTTTTCGCTAGTTTCATGCAAAACGTGTCAACCATTTGTCGTTGTTGTGTAATGTGACTTGGGTCTCTGCCTCAACCTTTCTTAAACCAATGATCGGACTAGCTGACTCCATTTACTTATTCATGCTCTAATATTTTTACTCGTCTGCATTGCAAATTTCACTCAAAAGATAATGTAATATAAACGATCATTTATTTTAATTTTATTATAAAAAGAAATCATCCAAAATAGCGTACACAGTAGTATGATATGGAGTTTGATTTTGCTAAAATAGTAAAAATGGCAAGTTTCTTTACTTGCTTTAATAAAAGGATGATACTTAAGCAAATCAATATTAATCTGATTCAAAAAATTAAATTCTTCATTTGTTAATCATTTGAGAGTAAAAATTTAGCGTGAAATACCATAAGCATAGAAGTAGAAGTTTCTGAAGTTTGTCAAATTTAATGAGCAAATTAAGTGTATACGATCTCCTTTTATTCCTTACCAGTGGTCCCCGCACGGCTTTGCCCGTGATAGAAAATTAAAAGGTCTTTTTGTTCGCCTGTATATTTACAAATAATGTATGGTGAATTTTTTCGCCAATTGGCTTGTGCCCATGTTACGGTTCCACGTTATGATAATTTCGTAATTTTCTCGTCCATCTTATGATAATTTTGTTCCTAAAATTCGAATAGGAAAAGAACCACATCGAATTTTCGAAAAATCGCTTCGAGGTGCACATTCCATGCTACAAACTAACTTTGTGCCAAATTTCATGAAAATCGGCCGAACGGTCTAGGCGCAATGTGCGTCACAGAGATCCTGACAGACAGAGATCCGGACAGAGAGAGATCCTGACAGACAGAGAGAGGTCTGGACAGAGAGACTTTCAGCTTTAATATTAGTAAAAATTAGCAATATATCAAAAAATCAGTAAACAATCAGCAGTTCTAAATGAATATTCAAACTTTGAAATGAAAGGGCATTAATTTTCATCGATTAATGTGGAGAAAACCTACCCTAAAGGATCGTTGGTAGTGAATTCCAGCGGTAACGGAAGGACAGTTTTACAAAAAAATCGTTGCATTTCCGTCTGTGAGCATATTAAAATACATATTTTTTTCAGAAACTGATGCATAGACTTTTATACACATCATAGTAAGTTGCTAAAAAAGCCAAAGCCAAGAATTTTTTGTTAGTAACTTTTTTTTCTATAATCAAATTTAAAAAACGGTAACGATAGGACATTTTTGCGACATGATTTTCACGCTATCATGTTCTCTCCAAAAGTTCAGCCAAACTGCAAAAGGGAAAATTCTATAAAAATTAGGGTACATACGGGAGTGTTCAATCATTACGATTGCACCTTTAGTTAAAAAAAAATAATTATCTTAAGCATATGAATTATGTATTTGTTAAGGGTAACGGAAGGACAGTAACGGAAGGACAAGAGGTCCAAAACATCCAAACTTGGTAAATTTCAATTTAAAAACATTTATTCAGCTAATACAGCAGTATGAAACAATAATATCTAATGCCTCACCAAATGTTACAACTCTTAATTCTCTAAACACTCAATAATTTTATCATAATCCATAGAACATTTATCTTCTTTCTCAGCAAACACGAATACCATTCCCACATTATTACGCACTCTCAAGCAAGATGCTTCTATTCCTTCATCTTCTATATGAAGTACCTGTGCAACACTGGTCTTCGTTAATTTCGTTCCCTTACATCCAACTAACAAAACTTTTTCAAACGTTATTGAATCCTTTGGCATATTCTTATGATTTAGTGTTTTCGGCGATATGAAAAGTTAGTCAGAGCAACACAAAGAGATCAAATTATGCTTCCGGTTTCCTTCCCAAACGTTCGAATGCTTCAACAAGCGCTTGGGACTGAGTGTCTGTCCTGTTCGCAAGTAGAAAAATCGCACGAGACCTTTCTTAAGGCCATGAAGTGGTGACTGACGAACCCCAGTTTGGACGCCCGTTCTTGGCCCGTACTGACGTAAATTTGCAACGAGTGTGTGATTTTTTTAACACGAACTGGTGTTTGAATCTCTACCAAGTAGCAAAATCCCTGGACTGCGGAGAAGTTGCACATGTGGAAAGTGCGCGCGAGACTTGTGCCGAGAGTACTGACTGAAGAAGGTACGAGTCAACATTCCCGTATTGCCATAGCCTTTCTACAGTCCGGGCTTGCGGCCTCCTGACTTCTCCTTGTTTCCACTAATAAAATCAGAGCTGAAAATGAAACGTTTCGACTCCTTTGAGGACATCCAAGCACATGCCAAGGCAGCCCTTACAGATACAATAAAACCTGTAAAGTTGACTACCTTTGTAAGTTGACCACTTGTCTAAGTTGACCGCTTTTGTCAGGAACAGAATTAGTCCTATCTTATATAATGAAGGAAAACCTCTGTAACTGTACCACCTCTCTATCTTGACCACCTGTCTATCTTGACCACTAATATACACCAGCTTTGGCTTGGAGTATTGTAAAAAACCCTTTGTAAGTTGACTACTAGGCAAAAGCATTAGATTGTACTAAAGGTTTCATCAGTTATGCCTCAAATAAATAACCAGACATTTTAGAAAATCCTACGAATATTTATGTTTCCATCGAAAAACATTGAGCTGATGTTATGTCCCAGAAAATGCGCCAAACTTCAATAAGGAGTTATTTTGTTGAAAAGTAGATTACCATGGTTACAAATGTTCAAGAAAAAATTAAATGAAGAATTTGAGTAACTTTTGACTTATGAATTTTTAGGAATTGTTAATATCAAGTAAATTGTTTTTCATTAGTAATGAGGCTTTTTTTTTTTTTTGATCGATTCACAGAAATTTTAAATTTGTATGATACTTAACGAGTCATTTTGGTAAATAATCTGGATCGCACCATGTAGTTCTAATTTGCATTAAAAAAAAACAGTTTCTATACACAATAGTTTCTTGGTGAACTAACTGAGATGTAGTATTTTAGTAACGGAAGGACATCAAATAGTCACCTTAGCAATAGACCTATTTCATGGTTGAAAAAAAAAAAGAATTTTAAATTATTTACAAAGAAGTTTAACTGGACATTCAAAAGATAAATGTTAACCTAAATATTATATGCTGATAACAAGTTTATTGAAGTTACAGTATGTAACAAAAAAGAGATTATTTGCGCTGTAAAAACACAAAGAGTAAATTTGATTTTACACTTGATTTTTCAAAAGTCATCAAACTATTTGGGAAAACACGTTAAGATTCAAGAAACTCATGTATTTCTGAAGAGAATGGTATAAGGCAAGTGACAGAATATTAAGTTTTAAAATTCATGTGTCATGCCTCCTTTTTCCTGGAATTCACCTGATATTTATTTTTGAAAAAATTACTGCAAGAAACTTTTTGTTCAGTAACGTTTATTGCCCATCCAAGTGAATGTAAGAAAATTACCATAAGTATCAGCATGAAGCAATTAGAAAATGGTGACTCATATTAGTCTGAAGATTCAATTTCGCAATTAATGTGCTAGTCAGAAACCAATAAAATAAATAATTAACGTCAATTTAAGTATTTAATTGTACTTATTATTCCATACGCCACCCAGAAAACAATCAAACAGAAATTAGTTTTTATGGAACAAGATGAAATAAACCTTATAAAAATGAGTGTATAAAATTTTATATATCTTTTTTAAGCTCAAATATTAACATATCTACAGCTGATACAAATATAATTGAAAGAGAGCTTTGTTTCAATGTTTAGTCAGACCCCACACACATGTAAGTTATATTAAACCCGGTAATACAATATAAACCATCAGTTTATCTTAATACAAGCTGCACCAAGTCGGCGGCACAATTAGTAGCATTTTATGTGCCTATTTTCCTTCAAATTAAATACATCCAAAAACAAATAATGGACCGTTCTTACAGACAAATGACGCTGATAGTATTTAAACAGACAAAACAGTATGGTCTTCAATACGTAGTTATGGTAGAGTTTTATTGTCTATAACCTCAAGATATAGCCCAGGTAGTGTCTCCAGGCTAGTTCTCACGCGGGTTTTGAAATGGATTTCGGGATTTATGACATCACGTTCGCCGTAGTATCATGTACTACAGCTTCGGGAACACACACGGGCCGCATGGGCAGAAATAGTAGACCAGCAAACAGAAACAGATTGGACTGCGCTCATTAGTAGGCAAGAGCAAAGAGAAATCTTAACAATTTTATGGCAGTTTCGTGTGAAGGACCGCACTCAGAGTAGAAAAAGAACTGCTGGGGCCAATTATAAACCCATAAAGCAAATAACAACAATACGGTCTTTGAGGCGAAAAAACATGAAGCTGAAAATTAATTTCCATTTGCTATGGTCATTAAATCAGTGTAAGAAAGAAGTTTACTAAGACCTAGAAACGGCACGCTTACTTAAAGGGACTATTAAGTTAGCTTTTTTCGGAGCAAATATTATCTTTTAGCGGAAAATAAAAGAAATAATGATATGAAACTCTTAAAGCATTGAATCTTCATCTACTTCGCTATTGTAGTATCTGTTTTAATTAGCTATATTATTTTTAATCGAGTTATTAAAAAGAAGTGTTCCGTTTTTTCTCTAAAGTAAAAAGAAAGAAAGAAGAAACAGAAAACGAGAAAAGTAACAAACTTAATTTTAAATATTATTAAACATTGATGCTTTTACTGTTGCTTAAATTTTAATGATGATTTTTAAAATTTTTGTAAGAAAAAATTATGAACTTGCAAACCATTCGTTCTAATCTATAATGATAATGAATTTGCAAATGGTATTAATTTTTATTTTATGCTTGAGGTCTGAATTTTTTTTCCTTTTATTTCGCAATGTCTTCAATGAGAAATGAACATATGAGCTTTCTAATTTGTTATCGTAAATTTAAAGATATGAACAAATGTGATTTAAAGGAAAAAAAAAAAACTGTACATAAAAAATAAAAACCACTGAAGTCGGGAAGTTTTTGAACTCGTAAAGGAAATAATGTACTTCCGATAACCTAATACAATCACGGTGAAATTACAAGAGATAAATTGTTTTACACTGCGTTAATGCTAAAGGACGAGTGGAATGACGACAAAAGCTGCAAATTTAGAGCATTTCAAGACAGAAAATAATGTTGCCACAATAATATTAATCTAACAACAATAATTTTACGAAGAACAAGGGGGAAAAGAATTTTTAAAAACAATACATGCAATAATGTTTGGGGGAAACGGGGGGGGGGTGGAAATTAGGGCAGCGACTGAAGAAAGTAGAAGAGAAAACGGAATAAAAAACAAACAGGTGTAGTACTTTTTTTTTAATTTAAAAGTTCTTATTTTGTTAAGGTATTTGAATGTAACACAAAAGTCTTGATCATTTCTTGCTTGTAATACTGAATTTCCTTTAGTATTATATGATACTTTACCATGCGGTGCTTGTTAACAGATATTTTCCTCACATGTAATTTAAGCTTGCTGAAATCACTCGAACAATGAGTTGTTTAAAAGAGGGATTCGCTGCTTGTTTTCTGCAAGCAAAACTCATGGTACTTACTCGCCATTCTGAAGTTCGCATGTCTCCACAGAAAATTGGTACAAAGCGCTTTCCCGTATACCTATTAGGGACGAAAGTTGTCATTTCATTATGTTGTAGACTTTTAGTGAAGAGCGATTGGGCGTCTCTAAATTCTGAGGACTAGGGAAAGGCCGGGGTGTAATCGAAGACGTGCAGCCAGTGGGGTGAAATTCGAAAATTACAGTTATTACGTGTTCTCCAGGATCAGTGAAAATTCTATTTGGTGGAGTCGGGTAGTCTGTCATCCATAGTCTTTTCCTTTTTGTGTTATTGCACAGAGACAATACTATACTCGGAACGCAACATTTTCATTACTCTTTGAATCTTGTAAATAACTTGATTAGAAATTAAAATTAAGTTAGATTTCAGAAACAAAAACCTTGGGAGATAACAGATTGCTTTTGCATCAACTATGAATTCCATCACGATATCAAAACTTCGTACATCCAGCTACAGTAACAGCAGTTGAATACACAAAGAAGACAAAAAACAGATGAAAACGTTGTATGCATCATGTATTCA
The DNA here is from genome assembly GCF_026930045.1 of Uloborus diversus. Lineage (NCBI taxonomy): Eukaryota > Metazoa > Arthropoda > Arachnida > Araneae > Uloboridae > Uloborus > Uloborus diversus. Next base: position 147,478,243 of record NC_072731.1, read on the forward strand.
GCTGCATTAAAATTAATTGAATTAGTTAAAGCGAAGACTTTCTAACAATGTGGCTTACCACGACGTTAGCTTTAATGCTGTACAAGGGTGTATTAATTATTTTTTTAAATTCAAAACTTTATAAGTAGATAAAAAGTTATACAGACCTACATATATCGAAAAACTTTATTTAAATTTAAAAAAAAGGTATACCGCACGGAGGAGTGAAGGTTGTTAATTTTATATAAAACAAAAATCTTTTTTCAATGTTTTTTTTTTTAATTGAGGAAATTTCTCTTAACAGAATCAAGTTGTCTAATGAAAACAATGAAATGAAACATTACTGTTAAAAAAAAAATTTTTTTTTCATTGATTATGAACAAAATTAATTACATTTGTAGGAATGAAAAATGCTTCTGATACTATTCCTGCTGCTTTTTATACAAAATGACCACATGAATCCAAATATGACCACAGTTCCCCCTTTAACCAACGGGTTTTGAAAATGGTGCCGCCGGATTTTTTTTAGCTTTCAACGACTTTATCGCCATTCTTTTGATTTAGAGGGGGAATAGAGTATTAAATTAACCGTTAAAGTTCCTCTTTAAAGACTAGAGAGACGAAAAGTTCAAAACCAAACATATGTTGCAAGGAGGAAGACTGGGGAGGGAAAGGAGGGATATTTTACTCTGAAATATTTGAAAAAAATCAGTAAAATTGATATTTTTTCTGAGTTTTTTTCAGTTATTTTTCGGTGTAAAATCAGAGTACGTGTCTTACTATAAGCTCCGGATCCCAAACAATGTTCACGTTGTAAAATTTGAAAAAAGAAAAAAAAAAACTTTTAAGCGGTTCACCTTACATGCGAATAACACTGCATAAAAGAAACTAGTATTCACAGATGTAATTATGGTTGAAAATGAAATTAAATTAGTTTATGATATAACATTAGTACATATTTATATTTCTGATTCTTGTATTGTGTTTTCATATTTAAGGAATAAATTTTTTTTCCGTATAATCCGAATAATTTTTATCCATAAAGGAACTTAAAAATTATATTTAAAATGTAGTTTGCTGGGATCAAATTTTAAGCCGATATTTTCGACAAAAAAAAGTTAAAAATGAATAAAATTTTTCTAATTTAAAGATGCAACTTTAAAAATCATTTACATTAGAGGTTCCCAAACTTCAGACCTCTGGGAACCCCCTACGAAAAAATTACGAACTTCGTGGAGCCCCCCCCCCCCCCCGCGCGCAAAAAATGATATTACACAGTTAAATCTATTTTTTCTCTATTATGTTTTCACGCTATTTTTCATTTAAATTTATTTATTCATTGTTTTGTATATTTTTCAGAGATCTTGTGTGGTTTTCATTTCTTACGTTACTATTTTGGTTTATGGAAGTAAAATTCTATTTGAAATTCAACTGGGAATTAAAATGTTATCGCCACATTTCTACAACAAGTTTACTAATAAAAATGAACTTTTGAAGTTAGTGAACAACGCGTATGAATTTTTCATATGAGTTGTATTTTTATGTCTTATTAGGATTTTAATTACGGTTCGGGCAAACCTACCCTGACAGCGTCGTAATGTTGTGATTAGGATCTGCATTGCGTTCACACTCTGCGTTGCATTTGAACTTTATTTAAAATAGTTTTGTAGCAATATGAACTTCGTCATGTACACAAAATTAATTAATGTGTAGTGTGTTAGCTTCCGAGAGTTCCGAGGGGGGGGAGACTGCTGCGCCCTGCATGTACTTAAGCAAGAACTTTTTTATTCCTCATAAACGTGCTTTCTTTTTATCAAAAATATCATTACTCGTCCTACAATCTCAATTATATATAACGTTTTAGCTGGATATCACCGCGGACCCCCTGGCATGGACTCGCGGCCGTCCGGGGGTCCACGGACCACAGTTTGGGAAACTCTGCCCTATATTATTAAAGAGTTGAGTGTGAAAGCTCAATGCAAAACAAAAAAAAATAATAAAAATACACATTAATTCTATATTATAAACACGCTTCATTTCATTTCCAATCTCAATTACATCTGTGTATATGTTACCGTTAAAGTATGAAATCCGTTATTTTATAGAATACCTAATTATTTCATGGAATAACTAATCGTGTCCGTTAAAGTGTAAAATTCTCTTGTATTTCATGGTTTAACTAGTGTATTTCATAGAATAACGATCTGCAGCCCGTTAAAGTGTAAAATATCTATATCATCAAAGTTTAGATACTGGTCAGGGATTTAAAAAATGTTCGTGTAAAACCTAGTGTGTCATAAAAAAATGTTTTTGGTTTAGAAATAATGTTTTTTTGTAATTCCAAATGTAATTTTAGTAATTCTTGTTGTAACAAATGATTTTATGGTACGTTTCCATAAATACCATTTATACTCTGCATAAATTAGATAAATTGCTTCTTTTTCATTTTAATTGTCTATCATTAGTTTATTTATAGAATACCTATATATAGTAATTTCATTTTAGCTTAATCGTTTATTTCACACTTTAACTGTCTCTCATTTCAATTTATAGAATTCCTAGTTATTTCATAGAATAACTAGTTAAAGTGTCTAATTAATACATATTACACACATTAACGGACACGATCAGTTATTTCATGGAATAACTAGGTATGCTCTAAAATAACTGCATTATATACTTTAACGGTAGCACATATAAGCCTTTTATTTTAGGATCTGCGATGCGATTCGTATGCAACGGTTGATGCTTCCAAGATTTTTTTTTTTTTTTTTTTTTTTTTCCCAATTTTTTTTTTCATTTTTTTTTTTTTTTTTTTTTTTTTTTTGCAACGTGAACAGATGTTCAGCTTCGAAGCTCATACGAGTGAGGCCAGTGCTCTGGTTAGTCGCCAAAGAACAAATAAAGAAAATTGAAAAAAATAGCAGATAGTTTCGATGACTTTTTAAATGTTGAAAATAGGGGGACGGGGATAACCCCATGAGTCTCCTATCTTGCTGCAAATGTTTATGTTTTTCAGATTTTCCACTTCTCTAGCTCCCCAGAAGAATAATAACGGTTAATATAATGCTCTGTTAACCTCCAAATCAAAATAATGGCAATGAAATTGTCGAAAACTGAATACAAAATAGCTCGACCCCATTTCCAAAAAGTGTTGGGTAATGGGGAAAAACATTGGTCATTTTTCAGGAAGTTATTTTACGTAAGAACCAGCAAGAATAGTTTCGGAAGCATTTTCCACCCCTCTCAATGTAATTAATTTGCTAATAATGAAGAATTAAGCTTTAAAAAGTAGTTAAAAGTATTTGAGTAGAATGCGGCAGACCTAAATATTGCTTATGAGCAAAAGGTTTTTTTTTCTTTTTATTACTTCCCTTTACAAAGAAGAAAGTACTGTATTCGCGAAAAAAATTTCACTCAAAAATCGGACTTAACTTCCGTTTTGCAAGCCCCCGAATGAATGTTGAGTTTTTTTTTCAACCCAACTACACGTAGATGCCTAAGAACGTATAGACACCTGAAGTATCCATTTTGACGTCCGTATGTACGTGCGTATGTGCGTATGTGTGTATGTGCGTATGTGCGAATGTATCTCGCGTTACTCAAAATCGGTATATACTAAAAAGTTGAAATTTGGCATTGATTGCATTCGGATGTTCTAAAGGGGTCTTTTACAACTTTTTGGGTTAAAATCATTCTTAATTTCAATGCAAATTCAATGGGTGTTATAATTTGGCAAACACTTGGCCAAGCTTTTGACAAATTTGGCGTTTTTTCAATTTATTAATTATTATTAGGGAAAGGTGGGGTACCTCGGACCTATTTTCACTTTTCAATTCTTAATTTAATAATTATTTGCCAAATCCAAATCCAAGTACCTTTAGTTAACACTTTATGATTTTTTACACAATATATAAAATTCTTAAAAATTTATTTAACTTATTATAATTACATTTTTAAGAAAAACAGAAGGATGCAATTAGTACCGAGGTACACCACCGGTGGTGTACCTTGGGATGGTGTACCTTGGACCAATGATTAACAAGTAAAGAAAACATGATTTTCAGTAAGAACTTCACTATTTATCAATCAGTAAACCACACATAATTTTAGAAATACATTTATTATTTTTTTCAAAGATAAATAAAAATTTAGATCTTATTATCTGAATACGGTTAACTTTTTTAATAAAATAACAAGACGTTCTAGCTTCTAAAAGCCATACTAAAGATTATTTTTTTAAGCTACACTTATTTCTAACTAAGATTGTAATCGGATAAGTCAATTCCAAATGTTAACTTCTCGAGCTGCCTTTTAGTATTGGGTGTAGTAGCTTGAATATGATATCCTTTTTGTCAACTTTTCATAAAGGGTAGGATCTTCTCTGGTGAACTTCTAACAGTTTGGATCTTTTTTTCAGATTCACTTCATATCCATCATCAGCAATATAAATAATCTCTGCAAGAAAATATTTAATAGTTTTCTTGCCAGAGAATTTCACCATTACAAAAGCACCAATCTGAATATTGACGTTATCTGGATCTTCTAGCTCATTAAAATGATGATCTGAAATATCGGTATCCTCATATAAATCTTTCATATTCTCAAGTTCAGACTCTGAGGAATAATAAAGTTTTCTTTTACCTGGCTTGGTAGGGGGTTTAACTGTCTTAGTTTGCTTTACTTTTCTATTTCAAAACTCTCTTTCTCGGGTTTGTCGTTCAAAATACAAGACTTTCTTTTAGGTCTCCACCTATGAAATTGTTTTCTCGTTAGTGCCTTTGGATATGGCCTTATTTCTTCAGGAGTGACAAGGCTTGACAAAGAAATACTAGCTTCTGATGTTGATACACCAGTAAAATCATTTTGTGTGTTATTTTCTTGTTACTTTCGCATTGAGAGATCAGTGACATTTGATAGGAGGAAATCAAAATCTTGAGAAATATTTTCCTTCAGTATATGTAAGCCAGTGACCTTAAAACCATTGATTATATTTGATAATATGAAGGCCAGTGGGAGTGCTCATTCAACTATTCCAACAAACTGCAGAACATGAAATTTTAGGAGTTGTAATAACCATGCAGAAGTGTCTACCTCGGACCAGTCCAAGGTACACCACTTGTATTGGGTTCGAGGTTCACTACTTGGTAATAAAAAATAAAATAGCTGACCATCATGTTACAGTTAAGCCTAACTTTGTTTCAAGCACATGACCTTCATTTCAATAATGCATGACCTTCATTTCAGAATAAACAATATTTGTTTCATAATAAAAAATACATAAAAGTATCTGGAAAAACTTACTTTTGAATGGTATATTTCTTTTTTTTAATAATACTTCCATCAGATGAGCTTTCAACAAAACAGAAAGGTATGCAATGAGATGTCTAGTGGCAAATACTTTAACTGTACATTAGGGTGGGCCGAAAAAACTTTTTTTGGAAATCTGTTTTTGGATAGTGCGGAAAAGTTGCTATATGGGCCCGTTATTACCCATAAAAAATTTCGCTAAATTTGTTTAATATTTTGCCGGCGCTATTTGACCTTGAAAAACTGAAAAAAAAGGGCAAAAATGCACGTTTTTGTCCAAAAAAAGGGGGGGGGGGGGCAAAAATAAAAGTTTGAAGCTAGTTTCAGCAAACATTAGAAGTATCTGTCAGTGAATTAGTTGAAATCCTCAAAGACTTTTATACACTTCGTAGAACATTTAGCTACGCTCCTTTAAGACTGAAACTTGAGAAAAATGAAAAAAAAAAAAAAAAATTAAAGTAGTTTCGAAAGAAGTAAATACTGAAATGTTACGCAATACGTTACTTAGAAAAAACAGTGAAAATTCAATCAATTTTATGCGACATTTGTACGCCAATTTTAAAAAATGCACACACTTAAATAAAAAATAGTTACATAAGATGCTAATTTTTCAATCTTCGGTTCCAATTGTTAATAAACGGCGCTCAACTGCTTCTATTATTCCTAAGATTACTTTATAACGATCTTATATATGTTTCTGAGCATTCGATTGTTCACTGCAGAACGTGTTAAAGAGAAATTTCGAATTTTTGTCATTGCATTATTATTTGGTATACAACACGACTGTTATGGAGAAACGTGCGAAAAAGAAAGTAACGCGAGCAAGCACAAGTAGTCTTCTATTTGGACCTGGAAAAGATGTGTTTCCTCCCGATGCTTTATTTCTTCCAACATATGAGGACATTATCAGATTTATCAAATCACTAGAATGCAAATAAAGGGAGAAGGAAGTAAGCAACCATCTTCTGCAAGTTTGGCCGTTGCAGTAGCAAAAAAAGTTATTGATATTTGGGAGCATGCTTCCCTTCCCGTTTTTTCGATAAGGAGAGTGATTACCATGATTTTATATTATTATTTTAAATATAATAGCACAACAAAAAATGCTAAGAATATAAAGACGCAACTTTTACAGTCAAAGCTAGGCAAATGTAAAGCAGAGGCTACGAGTTTGTTTGACATTTGTGCCTGCAAATGCGCAGATTTATATTCGTGTAATTGCAGAAAAAAAGCAAAAGTCCCTGAAAGAGAAAAACAATTTCTAATTGATCAAAGGACAGTAAGAAAAATGGCTAAACCCAGAAACTACGGAAAAGAGAAAAAAGATGCCAGAAAATTGAAGCAAGTGTTGCTTTGGATGAGAAAGACGTATTAGTGCTCAGCACAAGTGGATTGAGGGTCAAGGAAAGTCATATTACATTGAATGAACCTGAAACAGAGCTTGAATCAGGAGAAAGCACAGAAAATACATATGAGGATTTTAAATTGAATTATCCGTTTTCAAGAAAACGTAAGCGAACTGATGCGCCATCAACTACTACAAGTTAAATGAAACTTTCTATGCCTCATACAGCTTTAGCAGCAGATCTAACTGGTGCTTCAAATAGAGCAGTAGCTAAAATGGCTACAGCAGTTCTTGCTGATTTCGACTTAGTTTCTCCTAAACAACAAAAATATATAGTCGATAAACAAAGTAAGGAGGGAAGTCGATAAAAAAAGGAACGAGCTAAGAGAAAGGGATTTAAGAGCAGTTAAAGGGGTAGCTATAAAGAGTTTGTATTTTGATGGCCGCAAAATGACACCTTTCAAAAGACATCTGGCCATCAAAAATTAGCATCTGAAGCACATGTAGCACTGATAGAAGAACCAGGTAGCAAGTACATCGGTCATTTATCACTTACAGTTGGTGAAAGTGTAAAAGAAATTTCGCAAGGTACTTATTATAGGCTTTGCAAAAACGTATAATATAAGCTTGCTTAACTTATCGGTTATTGGACGCGACGGAACAAATGTAAATACGGGATGGAAAGGTGGAGTAATTCTTTTACTTGAGACATATCTCAAAATACCTTTACAGTGGAACAATGTCTGCTACATACTAATGAGTTGCCACTGAGGCATCGTATTCTGGAATTGGACGGTTGCACAAAGGGGCCACAATCATATTCTGGAGCTATCGGACAACTTCTTAGAGATTGTGAAACATTCCGGTGGTAAAATTTGATAAAATTGACTGCAATCTTCTGGTTTTGGACATGAAAGATATAAAAAATTTAAGTACTGAACAACAATATTTGTATAGAATCTGTCGTGCCGTAAAAGTTGGTAGTTGTCCTTCTAGCGTGGCTGACAAGTAGCCCAGGCAAACTCAGTCATGTGCGATGCTTGTAAAGTATGTAATGTTAGTTTATGCTCCAATGTGGTTTGAAATAAAAATGAAACCGAACTGCCAGTATAGTGCCCAACATTTTTGGAAAATGATTTCTCTTGCAAGGCAGTTTCCAGACAACGTTAAAGAGATAATTTTCAAAGTTCTCTGAAATAATGCATATCTCGCTCATCCTGAATAGCTACTGTCGACAATGTTGTGTGACTCAAGAAAAAACATTCGGGAATTAACTGTTAGGGGCATTCTAAACTCTAGAAATAAGAAGACGAAGAACTCGGATGGTGTACGATTTTTTAAGTGTCCTAAACTCAATTTTGAAGCCGTTGATTTAGTTGATTGGGAAAACTGGGTTGTAACAGAGCCACCTTTTACATTGCATCTAAAAGACCAACAATTGAAAGAAATGTGCAAAGAACAGCCTACAGAGTTCACTTTCGAGAAATTTCCCTGTCACACGCAGGCAGTGGAATGTTGTGTGAAACTAATAACCGAAGCTGCAATAAAAGTTCGTGGTGAAACTGCACGAGATGGATACATTCGTGCCTAACTTCAAGCTAGGAAAGAACTTCCAACATTTGATGAAAAGGGACAATATTATTCCGAAAAATAATATTCATTATGCATGAGGTATTATAAATCAAATTTGAAGATTTCTTTTTCAAAATTTTATATCTCTATTTGTAATTCTAGAAAATGTATGATACTATTGCGTGATAATAATTACTATGATTAATAGTGTTATTTAATTAATTAGTCGATGATTTAATTTTGAAAAATAATTTTCACATTGGTTCCTAAAGAAATTCAATATTTTTTCATTTTTCTCCAATTTGTGATGTCGGAAAGGAGCTGTTAAATGTTCATTAAAATCAATGAGACATTTTATGGGCTCGAACTCGTTCATTATATAACATTTTCGGTGCATTCCAGCAAAATATTTGGAATTTAGATTTTGAAAAAAAAAAAAAAAATTCGACAAAAATTCATTTTTCTCCCTTTTTAGTTTTTCAGTGTCAAATAGCGCCGGCTAGATATTTTTTAATGTCCAAGAAATTTTTTCTGAGTGCTAACTAGCTCACTACGCAACTTTTGCGCGCTATCCAAAAATTGATTTCGAAAAAAAAATGTTTTTTGGCTTATTTCGGCCCACCCTACTGTACATGTTGCTATTCAAATATTTTAATAAGCAGAGCTATAATCAGCCTAGGTCCAAGGTACACATATGTCCGAGGTACACCACTTACCCCTATTATTATTATTATTATTATTATTTAAATCTGGTTTCAATTTTGACATATTTAAAGAGTCAACCATTGAATCACATTAAAACTGCCAATATTGGGAAAATTTATCTGTATAAAACTTTTCTTTGCTTCGATTCGCAACAAACTAGGGGTGAAAATATTTAAAGTGTGTTTTTGCTTACTCCGAGGCACTATTATCATTAAATGGAGTAAAAGGAAGTCATGTGATGCACACATCAGCTCGTTTAAGTAATTTTCGACTTCATTGTGTCCATCAGTGAGTTAAACTTTTTTTTTAAAATTTCCTTCATTAAAAAAAATACATAGAAAAATGGATTTTTCTGCAGACAATCAATAAACTTTAGGTTTCGTGCGGCATAATTAAATATTTTTTGGTTTGAATAAAACATTTTGTGATATATATAAGACTAAAGAGCAACTTTTTAACAATTTAAAATTTTGAATTTTCAAAAAAAAAAAAAAAAGGTTTTTACGTTACAGCCTATTGTTTAGTACATCAGCTTAAAAAATTGACTTCCAAAGCTTTATTTAACCTTTATTTCCTAAATGGATCGCTATTTAAGCTGAAATCTAACGAAAACTTGCATAGCTTACTCGTTTAAGAAAGAAATTTTACTTTTAGCATTAAACTTTCAAAGCTTATATTAAGTTCACGTCTGATAATATAATGCGTAGTTTAAAGGTGGAGAACGTAAACAATGACCTTTCATGAGATGTCTTCTAACAATTTGTATTCTCACTTTCAGCGTGTAAAGTTCTAAAGGTCTCTGGATACTTTTTAGGCTCTTACACACTTAAACATTATGAGATTTGGTATTTTTCAAACACTGTTTACTTGACTTTTTTTAATTTATTTTTTTCAAATTTTTAAAAATGGATAATAAAGTTGCACTTAGAATTTTTTAAATATGGCATCTTACGATGAAGAAAAATTCTTATGGAAAAAAAAATAGTTTGAAAATGAACTGATATCCTTATTAATAAACAAATTGCCAAATATTTTTTGACAAATTGTTTACTTATATTACTAACATCAAGGAATGAAATCGGTAATCATATTCTTTAAATGATCATATATGATACTGATGCATATGATACTGATATTGAATCAATGGATGAAATTGGTCGTCGTATTTTTTAAATGATGCAGACAAATCTATTAAATCTCCGAACATATGCTGCATATGATGCTGATATTCAGTGTTAAAGTGTTGCAAACTCAGGTTACTGTTCGGCATTCAATAAAAACACTTGAACAGGACGCAAAATTGTGTAAAATAGACAGTACATCGTTATATAGAGCAATTAAATAAAAACTGCGCCGAAACTACCTTGTAGCATTAATTTACAAGAATGAGAAGTGGCCTTAAAAATATCTTTTAGTTTTTTTTCCCTATAGTTAAAAATGCGAGGATAAATATATATATATATATATATATATATATATATATATATATATATATATATATATATATATATATATATATATAGGGGTAAGTGGTGTACCTCGGACATATGTGTACCTTGAACCTAGGCTGATTATAGCTCTATTTACTGAAATATTTGAATAGCAACATGTGCAGTTAAAGTATTTGCCACTAGACATCTCATTGCATACCTTTCTGTTTTGTTGAAAGCTCATCTGATGGAAGTATTATTAAAAAAAGAAATACACCTTGGAAAAGCAAATTTTTCCAGATACGTTTATGTACTTTTTATTATGAAACAAATATTGTTTATTCTGAAATGAAGGTCATGCATTACACAGTCATGTTCTAGCTATAACACCATGTGCTTGAAACAAAGTTAGGCCTACCTGTAACATGATGGTCAGCTATTTTGTTTTTTATTACCAAGTAGTGTACCTCGAACCCAATGCAAGTGGTGTACATTGCACTGGTCCAAGAACATACTGCAGCAAAGTTATTTCAACTCCTAAAATTTCATGCTCTCCAGTTTGTTGTAATAGTTGAACGAGCACTTCCATTGGCCTTCATATTATCAAATATAATCAATGGTTTTAAGGTCACTGGCTTACATATACTACACTGTTAAAACCAGGGGTTCCAGACGAAAGAATATATTCCCCTTAAGGTGAAGGCATGGTACCGAAGGGTGCCATACTAGCCAGGAAACGCAGCTGGGGTGCGAAAACAGCAGGCAATCGCAAAATGAATCGTTATGCATGTGCGTTGACTTCGACATTCATTCAACCACTTCAATATGGCGACGCAGGATCAGTAGTTTGATGTTACGTTCACATTGAATTAAGTAAAATATTGGATTAAAACTCTTCTAGGATTAAAACTTTCGAGGATTCAACTCCAAAATAACAAGTAAGTACAGCTTTTGATCACTTTGTAGCTTTCATGGCTTTCAAACATAGTTAAAAGTGTTTTTAAAAGTACGTTTACTGCTTTTTATTGTTTACCGGTTACTGTATTGCTATTTCCAACATTCAAACCGATACTAAAATTATCTATCATTATTTTCTTGAGTACCCGATAAGCAACGTTTAACCACCACATTATTGACCAGCAGTAAGATAATAATCAACAAGTGAGATGAAATAATGAAAAAAATGATTCTTGTGCTTCGTAGATTGTAAAACAGAATAGCAAGCGGGAAAAAATGAACTAAAAAATAAAACTCGTTCCGTCTAGTTTTTTTTTTTTTTTTTCATTCAAGTGTTTGACTCATTTCCTGTTAGCGGTTATCTAATTGGTGTTATTTTGTGAAGCCGATAATATAGCGTTAGAAATTTCTTTTGGTTTTTAAAAGTGGCGAAAAACTTCTAGTCTTTAAATTTAAATATGTATGTGACAGCTCTTTGATACCAAGTAAAGGGGGTAGATATTTATTGTTTTATTTCTTTTTAATATTACTGAAAAAAAAAAAAAAACTCATCAATACGCAGAGTTTTTTGACACGTTTTTAACGGCCCCAGAGTTGTTATTTTCATTATTATTATTTATTTTATTAATTTAAAGAAAAGGATAAAAATTTCACTGATCTGTAATTCCTTTCATTTGCTTTTACCTGTCGTGGGTCAAAAGAGGATGAGAAACACTGAGTTAGAGCACGATCAGATGAATTAAAGCAACGCTTCTTAACTATGTTAAAAACTCTGAAATATGATCAAATGCTGTAATTACAAGTTTTAATCTTTTCCAGTGCTTAATTCAGTGTGAAAAATGTCCAAAACGTAGAATATCATGAATCAAAACTAGATATATGTAAAAAAAGAACAACTACACAACTGCATTCAAAAACACACACAATATGGAAGAGGGGGGAGTAGGATTTACAGTAGAAATCAGTAAGGGTGCCATTTTTCTCTCAGAAGGTTCTTTCTGGTCACCCCAGCTGCCTATCTTTTAGAAGGTGCCTGTTTTTCACCCAAATAAGAGATGCCATTTCGGCTCCATATTGGGTGTCGCTGGTGAACAAGCTTTTCACCCCTGAAAGGTGCCAAACGCAACCTGTAGTTTTAACAGTGTATAGGAAAATATTTCTCAATATTTTGATTTCCTCCTATCAAATGTCACTGATCTCTCAATGCAAAAGTAACAAGAAAATAACACACAAAATGATTTTACTGGTGTTTCAACATCAGAAGCTAGTATTTCTTTGCCAAGATTTGTCACTCCTGAAGAAAAATGGCCATATCCAAAGGCGCTACCGAGAAAACAATTTCATAGGAGGAGACTTAAAAGAAAATCTTGTATTTTGACCGACACACCCGAGAAAGAGAGTTTTGAAATAGAAAAGTAAAGCAAACTAAGACAGTTAAACCACCTACCAAGCCAGGTAAAAGAAAACTTTATTATTCCTCAGAGTCTGAACTTGAGAATATGAAAGATTTATATGAGGATACCGATATTTCAGATCATCATTTTAATGAGCTAGAAGATCCAGATAACGTCAATATTCAGATTGGTGTTTTTGTAATGGTGAAATTCTCTGGCAAGAAAACTATTAAATATTTTCTTGCAGAGATTATTTATATTGCTGATGATGGATATGAAGTGAATCTGAAAAAAAGATCCAAACTGTTAGAAGTTCACCACACTGTAACAAATTTCGGAAACGTTTCTGGATATATCGGAAACGTTTCCGAAATAGTAGGAATCCTTCATCCAATAGCGAACTCCTCAATATTCAGAAAGCTTTTTGTTATTTCAAGATATCTAGAAGCGGAAGTGATGACGCAACGCTTCGAAACCTATTTCATCCTTCCAACACAGGCGCCAATGAGTCGGAAATAACGAGAACTTCTTTTTTTCTTATCTATGGTTGCTGCAGTCAGTAACTGTTTAGCATTGGATTGCTTGTTATTTCATGTCTAGAGAGTAGTAAAATGTGTCGAAACTAATTTTACGCCTTTGCATTTTGGGCTGCCCTTGATTTTTTAGACGATGTACGCAGCTATTAAGTTAGTTAATAACCATTTGCTTCTTTACAATTTCCAATGCGACCATAATTAGATATATATTGTGTGTTCAAGCGTGAATAGTTTCAACACCCGTGTTTATACTTAATGAAACGAAACCCTTTGGATTACTTATTCAGTTGTAATGGAGGTACTTAGATTTTCTTCCGCTCATGTTCACTTGTAAGTATTAATGAATATTTTAAAACATGTTGTTATATACATTTATATTTTTGTTGATTTGCATTTGATGAGGCTCCAATTGTAACTGTTTTTGGGTTTATCGAATTAATTTAAAGTTATCCTACATACCTATGTGCGCGGTGTACTATTTGTTGTAACTAACTGAAACTGATTAATTACGCAAAAGAAGTAAGATTTATATTTGAGAAGCAATCACAGAAAAGTTATTTCGAAATACTTGGATGTACATACATTTTGGTTCAAAAAGAAAAAAAAATCAATTGTTTAATTCATTAGAAATATGGTAATGCAAATATTTTCTAGTATTGTAATATGCTTCACAAAAAATGTGCCGGTATAATTTATCTTTTTTTATTATAATTTATTCATCCATTTAAAAATATTTATACCATTAGAAAATGACCATGTTATCTATTAGTAAGAACATAATTATGAAATTAATTCATCTGCTTATTCATTTTGTTAAATGTGGTTAACAATAAAAAAATTCCTTGATATTAGTTCCGAAAATAACATTTCCTTCGTGGATATACTAGTTTAATGTAGGACAGTCAGGAGGAATGAGTCAGTGGCAAAAATGGAACAGCTGCATTTACATGCTGAAATAAAAAATAATATTATTTCATGTCATCGTTTTAAAAGTGATCAGTTTTTAAATACAATGTTATTAATATGCAATGCACATATGGTGAGAGACTGTGCCATTGACATTTTCAAGGGGTTGCTTTTTTTAAGGTGGGGGGCGCTTTATATCATTTTTTGGGTGCACCATCACTCTTGTGGTGTGGGGGGGGGGACTCTCGTATATATGAAATGGAATAATCATGTAATAGAGTTCAATGTTTTAATAAATAAAATATATAATGCATTTTGCGCACACTCCAAAAATAAAATCAGTAACCTATTTTGATTAAGTATCTATATTTGTGATAAACTGGAAAAGGGCAAGAACAGAAGAATAAACCCGAATGGTTCCAGCAGGGGGACTTTGGTGTCATATTTAAATTCATCAATTTCTCTGTTGGTACTTTTCGGTACACTTTGTTCGTCAAAGAAATTGACTTGACGTGAACGAATTTCGGAACGCAAAGTGTAGGTAAGTTCTGTCAAAATTTATCCGAAAATAAAAGCTATCAAGTTTGATACAAGATATGTTTTTAAGTTCTGCATTAAAAATACAATATGTTGATAATTTTGTCTTGAAAGTATTGAGAGAAAAACTGAAGTTTAATATTGTTTAACAAACAATCCCCACTTTTGAGAAAGTACTCCCCTTCCCTCCCCCGACGATTTTGTGATTATGAATGAAACTACTATATTATTTCATAAATTTTAAAAAATTTATAACTGTGCATATGTTATGCTGTTAACCATGCTATTTGTCATTAGAAATTCAGAAAAAGAAAAAAAAAAAACCACGAATGATTCTAAAATTGCTTGTTTCATTGCTCTTAGATATGAAAGAATTGAAACTGATATGGCATGCAATACTATAGTAAAGAATTATTTTTTAGAAAAAATCACGGAAAAAGGATTCCGAAATTCTCAAAAACGTTTTTGAAAATTGTTTGGAGAATTCCGAAATACTCGGAAATGTTTTCGAAACTTTCATGAACCACAGCTGCACAGAATACTCAGAAACATTTCTGGAAATTACGGAAAGAGGATTCCGAAATACTCAGAAACGTTTCTGAAAATTACAGAAAGAGGATTCCAAAATACTCAGAAACATTTCTGGAAATTATAGAAAGAGGATTCCGAAATACTCAGACACGTTTCTGGACATTACAGAAAGAGGATTCCGAAATACTCAGACACGTTTCCGGACATTACAGAAAGAGAATTCCGAAATACTCAGAAACGTTTTTGAAAATTTCATGAACCGCAGCTGCACGATATAGTCAGAAACGTTTCCGAATTTTTTTTTTAGTACAGAGAAGATCCTACCCTTTATGAAAAGTTGACAAAAAGGATATCATATTCAAGCTACTACACCCAATACTAAAAGGCAGCTCGAGAAGTTAACATTTGGAATTGACTTATCCGATTACAATCTTAGTTAGAAATAAGTGTAGCTTAAAAAAATAATCTTTAGCATGGCTTTCAGAAGCTCGAGCGTCTTGTTATTTTATTAAAAAAATTAAGCGTAATCAGATAATAAGATCTAAATTCTTATTTATCTTTGGAACAAATAATAAATGTATTTCTAAAATTGTGTGTGGTTCACTGATTGATAAATAGTGAAGTTCTTACTGAAAATCATGTTTTCTTTACTTGTTAATCATTGGTCCAAGGTACAGCATCCCAAGGTACAACACCGGCGGTGCACCTCGGTACTAATTGCATCCTTCTGTTTTTCTTAAAAATGTAATCATAATAAGTTAAATAAATTTTTAAGAAATTTATATATTGTGTAAAAAATCATAAAGTTTTAACTAAAGGTATTTGGATTTGGATTTGGCAAATAATTATTAAATTAAAAATTGAAAAGTGAAAATAGGTCCGAGAAACCCCACCTTCCCCTATATATATATATATATATATACTATATATATATATATATATATATATATATATATATATATATATATATATATTAGGGTGTCCCAACATATAATGGCGAAAAAAAATTTGTGAAATCGAATACGCATACCCTCCAAATTTTTTCCATTTCACCTCAGAAACATGAGAAAAAAGTTTTATTGCAATAAAATAACGGGAACCCGTGCCGACTTGAGGTCAAAGTTGGACCTGAAATCCTGTACGGCGACTACAGCGGAAAGATTGCTAACTGTATAATTCCTTACTACACGCGACATCAATTTATTTAAATCAGATATTTACAACAATATTAGACTACAAGAAACATTACTGTACATATTTTTATTTCAATGTTTGCTATTTGCAGTCAGAATAGAGCTTCCGGTGCTCTTGAACGCAACGTAACACAAATTGTTTTTGTTTCTCATCAGCTGTAAGCAAACCATGAAAGTCCTGCATCATTTTTACCGCTCTTTCAGCTGCTTCGTTTACTGCACTAAACATTGAGACAGTCTTTTCAGATCAAAGAATGAAATGTTATTAACCATACCATAAAAGCTGGATGAATTTTTGTAGAGCAGCTATTGAGATAATTGGGTCCACATTTTCGTACACTTTTTTTCAAAAAGCACAAATCTTTGTTGGATACTTTGACTGCCAAAATGCATTGAAGCCATAATTTCACGTATATCGTTACTACAAACAAGCAGACATCAAACAATGCTTCATTTTCCTCCGTATCTAATTTTAGTTGTGAACTAAATAGTAATAGTTTTAGAGAGTAAATCGCTCGAGCCATCCATCGAGCTTGGTGCATGGCTCCCGGTGGTCTTAGTTTAAATTCATTTTCTGTATCTCCACTAGGGTTCGTCTTATTTTTAAAAGTGTTATTTTTTCATGAGGCACCCTCTCACTTTGTTCCTTTGGATGAAAAAAAATTATCATACTTGAAAATTAAAAATTGAATAATTATTTAGAGGGTGCTACCACTGCTGCAAAATTTGACAACTCTCTCTCTTTTTATTTTTTTTAAATTTATTTTTTTAGTCTGGATAATAAGTAGCAATCAGTGAAAAGTTTGTATTGTCACATGGAAGTAACAAAGAGAAAAATTACAATATTGCAGACCGAATGTGTAAACCTGTGATATGAATGGCATTACCGAACTTTCGGATGCTTTTCTTGATATTATTGCATAAAATGACAACCATGAAATGCTTATTATTTTCTTGTATATATAAGAAATAGGTATTTGTGTTATGTTAAACCCAACCAATTTAATTTCATGTTGATTAAAAATGTGACAATATATATTGGGGAGTTTTTTTTTTTTACACTATTTTTTTCACTATGACTAATTTTAGTCACTGGTAGCACCCCTTAAATTATGTTCAAATTCTATGAAACTTTTATGTGTGTATATTTTCATCAAAAGGAAGCAATTTAAGGGGTGCCCCATAAGAAATTCAAAACTTTTTTAAAAAGTGCATTATAAGACACACCCTAATCTCCACCTAAAAATGTGATAGGCAGTTCTATCAACTCTTGATAGTCATCCCAGACCGTAGTATTAGTGAGTTTAGCACGGTAAAAATCAAGTAAGTTTTCGAAGTTGGGATACAGTTCGGAGCAACTCCGTAGCTCTTGAATAGCGCTGTATTTCAGTGGGATAAATCAGTTCATATATATGATGGTGGCAAGCAAAGGAAAGCATTTCTCTATCAAATATTTGCTTAAGAATAGCGCAAGAACCACTTAAAGGACCTGTTTTGGAAGCTGTAGTATCACAACAGAGAGTTTTGAACTTTGTGTTCGAGATTCCAATCTAAAACTGCCTTTCAAACAGCCTGTGTTTGTTCTTTTCCTGTAGAATTATCCAGTTTAGACTCAGCAATGAGTTTTTTCTCACATCCTTATGAAATAACTAGCAAAAATACCCGGCGTTGCCTGGGTCAGTAATAATTATGAGAAAAAATCGTTACTTGCTTTTGTTTTTCTGTTTTAAGTGATGGAATTTAAAACGCATCTTTTTGACATGATTAAAAGTAGAGTTTCTTCCTTACCCATAAAAGTAAAATAGTAATAAGTATAAAGAACAAAATAGTATTGATTTAGAAACGAAAGCACTATATTTAAGCATATACAAATTTCCAAAACATGAAATTATTCTTCTCATGTTTAAAAAGATTAATCTGTTAATACTTTTTTTTAAACATGGAGTCTAAAACCTTCTCTGTATTGCTATTGACGTTGCTCGTTATCCCCTTATACTTGCTTTAGTTATTTTGGGAATTTTCAATCATTGTGGGCTCTTGGTGCGATTTTACCGAATTTGCAGGAATCGTTTTGGGATACCTTCGATGATGCTCCCTCCTTCTTTCCTTACTTTGTAAAAACGATAGATTAATTTTCGTTACAAAGATATTATCGCCAGGTGCTGAGATACTTTTGGTCACCATAAAATGGCGCTAAAGAGTTTCATTCGAAATGTTTCCAAAATATGTAGTAAAATTTGGCGATTGTTTGAAATTGTGCAAAAAGGAAAAATTAATGGAAGTTTTTGTACTGTTTATGGATTTGCCTAATTTAGTTGCTGGATTATTTAACACAGTAAAAAAAGTTTTTTAAAGATTCTTTGATTGGCGATATTTTGTTTACATGGTGAAAACTGAGAAACATTATGACGTAGTCTTCGGCTTCAAAAACAGCGACATTGAAAAAACCTGCCAAATGCATCAGCTACGGAAATATTTCTGCAAAAATTTTGGCGATCTGCTGGTTGATTGGATAATGAGTAAGTGTTCAATCAGCATAAATAATAATAAAAACCATTAATTACATTAAAGTTCCGTTTAAATGGAAAATGATCAGCCAAATCATGTATTATTTGCCAATCTTGTGCAAAAATCTTACTTCAAGATTTGACTTGAGAAAAGCCTTGAACAGTCACGAAAAGCAAAGATAGTCAACAATACAACAATAGTCGCTATCGACAGGGAGTTAAAATGATACACTAAATACTGTATTGAGTTTAGGAAAGCCTTCGAACATGGAACTAAAAAGCTCATAACTCGTTTTTTATTCTACTTAGAAATTTCGAATAAGTGCCATCTTCAGCAGAAAAATCGGAGCTTTCGATGGACACATAATGTAAATATGTGCAAGTATTTTTTCATCCCTATATTAGAGAATTTATACGAAAATTGTATTTTATTGCTCCTCTAAGGGGGGTTTTGCCCCCCATAACGGGACGAAAACTACCCTATGTGTTATTCTGATGCATAAGCTATATTATTGTAAAGTTTCATCAAAATCCGTTCAGTAGTTTTTGCGTGAAAGAGTAACAAACATCCATACATCCAAACATCCATACATCCATACAGACAAACTTTCGCATATATAATAGTAGTAAGACTATAGATAAGCGATCTTGTTTGGATTTTTGAGCACTCAAAGTAGGCAACAGTTTCATATTCCAAGGTAAATTCACTACATATGGTACCTCGTACTGAACACCAGTTTTTATTCTTTCCTCGTACTCCTTCCGCTTTTCGGTTCGAATTCTTTCAATTGAAGAATTACCTATGGGAAATTCACCAATGTTACACCCAAGTGCGTCACTTCAAGAATAAACATATAATCTCGTATACTTGGACACCTCTCCAATGCAGCAACTGACTTTGGAGTAATAAAATCGCTCCTCATTACATATTTACTTGTTCCAGATTCTGATAATTCTTGTTCCAGGTTCTTGAATACTTGTTCCAGGTAGTGATTTATATGTTTCAGGGAAATCTTCTGAATTAATATTTTCACTAGAGCTCGAAGAAGAACCTTCTTGTACAGGTTCATACAATGCCGAGGACGGTGAAGCGGAATCGTATTCCATGCGCCTGTTTTCTTCTTTGACAGCTAAGTCGAGCCCTTTGCTCTTTGTCGGTCAGTTTTTATCCACTCCACCTAAAGTGACCACGTCGGCCGGCCTCTCTTTGGAGTTGCAAGAAAATCCCATCTTCCTCTATTTTGATTAACCGAAGTGCATCAGCATGTGCAATATTGAATAAATTGTTTAAATTACTCTCAAATTCTTATTGGCGCTGCCTGAATACTTCTTGCAGTTTATTTGCATTTTTTTTGTAAGTCTCTTTAAATTTGATACAGGTTTGTAAGTTTATTCACACAATTTGGCAACGATTTGGTGGGAATGCGTGCCTTTTCTCAAAAGATGATGCATTCCCGAATAGCGAGATTTGCACTTTCACTGATGGTTAAATTTACTTCGCGAATGTTATAAAACAAAACATACAGAACTTGTCCGTTAGAGTATTAGAGGGAAGTTTCAAGCCCGCAATTTAGTGTTTTACAACTCCTGTTGAAAATATCTCTTTTTTCGAACTTTGCAATTCCATTGCCATGTTTCGTTCCCTATGGAACGACTATACTGCGCGCGCTGACCGGAATGTATTCGTACTGACACGTTTGACGGTTTACAAATTGCCACGGATAAGCCCCCCCCCCCAACATATGTTTTTGTTTTCTATGCACTATTTACAGCTGTTTTGAGCTTCACAAAGTATCGCGTCGCCAGCGTTCGCTTGCTTATAAATACACGTGCTATTTTTCACGTTAGGCCTTTAGGCGCAAGTCGGCACGGGTTACCGTGCTTCAAATTGCATGAAACTTTTTTTACAACGGTTTTGATATAAAAGGAAAAAAATAAGAGGGTATGCGTTTAAAAAAAACGACTTTCATTTTTTTGGGGCACCCTAATATATATATATATATATATATATATATATATATATATATATATATATATATATATATATATATATATATATATATATAAAATTTAGAACCAAGATTTTTTTTTTCAACTGTGGAACTCCGTCCTCCTACGGCTGGTTATGATTTTCGCATTTAAAATTTGATGAATTAGGAGTTAACTATGCAGTAAACCAACTTGATAGGTGTCAAAACACGAGAGGTGGAAAACAATTTATCACGCACATCAAAATTTAATATCTTTGATGTGAAGTTAGTTCCCTCCGACTTTAAAAAGGTTAAAAGGTTAAATGATGTAGTGAGTATAAAAGGATGTAAGTAAACGTTTAAAATGTCCTAAAACCAGACAAGAATTTCTTCTACCATTTGAACTTGTTCTCTCTAATTTTTTTTCTTGGTACATAAACCCCTCTGCTTCTAGGTGTTTCAAATTCATTTTACCTTCGTCCAGAGTTTTTAATTTAGATTTATTTTGTCAGGTGAAATTTGGATTCACATCATTGCTGTGGATTTTGGTGCTACCTCTTTGCATGATTACGAAACCAGACCTACCAATCTTGATCTCTCCCTCTCCAAGTAAAATGCAAATTTCATTTACGGTAGTACGAAACCTACTGTATTCATCAAAAGCAAACAAGCATCTAAAACTGAACAAAGTTTTTTTTTCTGCTGTTGTTGATAATCTCCCAAAAACCAGCAGAGCCAAATTAAATCTGTAATGTTCTATCTTTATTACTAATAATAAAGCTGAAAATCTCTCTATTCGGATTTCTGTCTGTGAGGATCTCTGTGACGCGCATAGCGCCTAGAGCGTTCGGCCGATTTTCATGAAATTTGGCACAAAGTTAGTTTGCAGCATGGCGATGTGCACCTCGAAGCGATTTTTCAAAAATTCAATTTTGTTCTTTTTCTATTCCAATTTTAAGAACATTTTCCTGAGCAAAATTATCATAGGATGGACGAGTGAATTTAAAAGTTATCATAACGTGGAACCGTAACATAGGCAAGCCATTTGGCAAAAAACTCATCATACATTATTTGTAAATATACATACGAACCAAAAGACCTTTCAATTTTCTACTACGGGCAAAGCCGTGCGGGTGCCACTAGTTTTTAATAAAGTCCATAGCAAGTAATGGCCTAGAATAAAAATCCAGTTTGGAGGATTAAAAATCCAAACGATCAAGAATACGGTCGGGACAGACTTGATGGCTAGTCCAACACTTGGTGTGGGAAGTAGCTGTTGCTGTTGAAATCAGGGAGAGGTCTAAGATGCGCACTGATTAGTCTAGTAATGAATCCTTGGTCGTGCCTGCTGCATTCAGAGCTATTGGAGTTTAGTCCAACTTTTATGTCATACAGTAATAAATTTTCTTAATAAAATTCTCTGCGTCCCCGCTCAAAACTCATGAGCGATTGACACCGGGACCACATCACCATTAGCATCCAAATATGGTGGTTCACAATTCGCTGCAGAGAAGTTCCTAACGAAACATATTTTAAAAATGGATTTTTGGAAAAACTTGATCCGAATTCAATTGTCAGAAAGAAATGTTACTCAACGCTAGACAGCAGATATAATTTAGGCGAAACAACTAAGTACTTCTCTGGAAAACTCTTTCAGAGACAGAGTTTTAATATGTCATTAAAAGTCACAAGAAAACAAGCAACCGCGGTCAAGGGGCTGCGAGTTCAGCCACAATTAAGCGAAGTGCTTATTGATCCGCCAATAGTGAACCGAGAAAATTAACAGGCGCTGAGCCAGAAAAACGAGTTTCGTGACAGCGCTTCAATTTATTTACCGATCCCAATTAGCTACTGGTATGCAGATATGCGTGATCACAGGCAAGCCACATGCCGTCGATTCGTCACGTGATGACGTAGTACCGCTGACGCGTGAGATTGAGTGACGATCTTTTCTCGTTTTCAGGATGCTTTTCTGATTTGAGAGCTATTACCCTACGCCCATATGAAGTTACTTAATTGTTCGGGATGCATTCCAAACACTTCTTAACATTTGTCATTGCAAATGTAAAAAAAAGCAGTAATCTATATGCATAGCACAGAGAGAGAGTGTATACATAGAGTATACATGTGTGTGGTTTCCAAAGCTTGAAAAGTTCCAGACTATTAATAATAAATAGTATAATCAATAAAATATTAAATGAATAAAATTTTATTACTTGTACGAAAGAACAATTTCCGTATCATTTTGAATTTTAACACAATTATAAAGCACATAAGAAACTCCACGAGAGATAAAGTTTCTTCGAAGATTGCACTATAGTTAGAGAACTATCAGTTTAGTTAAATAAACAAACTTCATGGTTCTTCTAAAACTGTGTTTACTTTGACGATATGTTTAATAAAAGAATTCTTTGAAAACCAAAGATGAAACAACTGGAAATATTTTTAAAGAAAATAAAAAGTTGTCCACTTTCATAAATAGGATTGTACGCACATTAAATGATATAAAAAATTGCATAGCTGCTATAAAACCATATTGTAAGGTATGTCTTAAAAAGTAAAAGAGTCATTAAAAAATTCGTGAACATTGATTATTATTTCTCGATATATTCGGAGCTACATTGATATTCAAAAATTTAATACTCTGGCAGAAGGGATTGTGTAAAGTAATAAGCGGTTTATTAAAGTTTGGCAATATTTAAAACGTTTATGTCTTTTTTTTTTTACCTTTGTTAAGTACAGGTTATGTATACCAATGAAAGTCATTTCTTGACCAAAAGATCATAAAATATTGAACTGTTTTAAAGGTGGTTAAAATATAAACATATTTTTTAAAAAATTCTAAGATATTCACAAAATCTGTTGTCCATTCGGACAAGGGCTCTTCCTTAAATGTCTTATAATAACGTCATGAATTGCTGGTTGGCTTTGTTTCTCAGTTGGGTTGCCTTGACCGATTTCGAAATAGGCTGGCTAAGGTGAGATGCTTCGGACTAGGGTTTCCAATTCCGATCCGGATTCAGTCCCGTGGGATTTCAGGATTGTAAGGAGTCAAAAATTAAATTTTTACGTCAAATAGAAAAAAGTTGTACTTTTTAGGAGGGTCTACTTTTATTATTTGAATTAATAGTCTTCTTGAATTTCCTACAGCAATCCGCAACTCCAATAAAGTATAGGGGGCGCTGCAACTACTTTCTAATGGCGGATGAAAAAGGTTAAACAAACAAATGCCGTAACTTATTACTTGCTTTGACGCTTAGTGAATGACAGTATTTTTTCATCGTGTTTGTGGGAAGCTTTCTTTTCTATTCTTCTGATATTACATTACACCACAAACTGTCTAATGCCTGTAATTTACCCCAAAGAAAAGCGTGGAATGTTTTACCCTTTTCGGTAATAGTGTTAATCACCGCAAGGTAGCGTATTCGAGCTCTGTAGTTGCGAATTGTGAAGCACTAGAAAGTCAGATCCTAATTAAGAATTATCGTTTGGTAAGCAAAACTGTGCCGCTCGTATGGAATGGTCAAGGAATTTTGCTCTAAAATAATGTGCTTGATGAAATCACGTGACGTGGCTCCAATGCCATTGGTTTTACTAAAATTAAATAACTGTGGACATTTAGGAAAAGATCCGCATTAACTTCATGATCTTTGGAAACAGCTTTTTCTTTTCTTAGGCAAGATTTTTGCTCAAGAGCTGCAAATTTTTTACAAAAACGATGTCTGTTGGATATGTGTTTTGCAAGGCCGTATCCAGAGGGGGGGCCTGAGGGGCCCGGCCCCCCCCCCGAAACCCAAAATGTTTTGTACCGTAAAACAGAAGAAGGTTTTTTTTTTTCCTTTTTTAAATTCCTATTGTCCGAAAAAGAAAATAACATTTTTTTTTAATTCTTAATTTTGCTACTATTCAAAATTTATAATATTTTGAAGAAATACAGAAAAAGCAGTTCTAGTTCTCATTAGCTGCAAGGCACACTTGAAATTTAGACCTTTAATTAGGACTTCCTGCTCTCTTTCCCAATTCAATTCAGGGCAGTCCAGGGTCAAGGCAGGCCCTTTGTCTGTCAGTTCGGTAGACTTTTCAAGTCTACCAAACTGACTTCTGTGCACTTCCTCCTCCAGAGGCGTGCACAGAAATTTTGGTTCTGCTACAACTGCTTTTTTTTTGGGCCCCCTCCATAATGTTTACCCATATTTTCAACCCTAGGTTTAAAAATATCGGGCCCCATTTAAGCTCGGGCCCGAGCCAACAGGTGTCCCTTCTCCCCTCTGTGCACGACCCTGCCCTCCTCCCCCTAAAACTCTTATAAAACACACTGTACTGATTTCGTGCCGGGGACTCCCCAAAGGCTGGGCCCCTAGTTTCCGATTAGGCGAGTATCTTGTTACCAAGATGTGCCGAATTCAGCTCCTTGATACATCCTGAGTAAAAAATGCAAAAATCACGATTCTCGCGTTTTTGTAGCATAATTTTCAAGATCATTTTTGTGACTGATATGTTTCTTGTCTTGCATTTATTTAATGCCGAATTCAGTACCATGGAAGTTCTTTTGTTATTGCTTGTTTTTTTTCTAACTTCTACTGCATACTGTTAATACCTTATGTATAAGAAAAAAATAACACTTACTCTATTCTCTTTCATTTTCTGCACTACTTGTGATTGAAAAAAAGTCGTTTCGAGAAACATTTCCTTGCATTTATTTTTAACTTAAAACGGGTGTGTCTTACAAAGTTATATCCATTTTGTAAGACTGTGCAATCAACTTCTGAAAATGAAAATAAAGAGCTTCAAATAATTTCAACTGTTAGAGAGTCTTTGAAAATTATTTAAGTTTTTGAAATTCCTTGAAAAGTTCTTCAATTTTGTATCTTATCAAGAAAATAAAGTATGAATTGTCCAAATGGCTAGAATATTACTCTTCCGTTCTTATTTTCTGAATGTCTACATCATTTCTTTTAAACTCTTTTGTACAAGTTTCATACTGTAGGGTATTTAATGAAAAAAAAAGGGGGGGGGTAGGGGGAGTGATCAAAAACAAACTTCACTAAAAGCCGATATGAGCAGATGGGGCGGGGTGCTTCTCTTTTCTCCTCTCTCGTTTTTCCTCTCTGTCCATTAAGTTCCATGATTTGTCGAGCAAGCAATTTTTATTTTGTTTGATCTTGATTTGCAAAAGAATGTATAACTTTTAAAAGACTTTGTTTGCCTCTTTTTTTTTTCTTCATATTTTTGTAGTCTCAATTACCTAATATAAAGCCTCAAAATACAGATTTTTTTTTTTCAAAAATTTCTCGGGGGAAAAACCTCCGAACCCCCTGAAATAATGGATATTCTACATCCGACTTAAAGGGACACCCTCCTGTTATCCTTACCACTACAAGGTGAATAAAAAAATAATAAGAAATTAAAATAACAACAGTTCAAACAGTGGAATCATTAAAAATCGAGACAAAAAGTCTTCTATGTTAACATTTTTATGCGTTTGGTGTGTCTATATATTCTATATGTGTGTGTGTGTGTTAAAGCAATGTGCTAATCCGGGCCGCTCCCGAAAAAAATTTCTGGATACGGCCTTGGTGTTTTGCTGTATCCAATTTAACTTCTATTAATTCCTTCTTGAACATCTATGTTGTTTCATTAACCTTAGTGATTGTATCAGTGAGTTTGATTTATTACAGCAAGGGTACTGCTCGATTTCACCGTTTCACCAAATCGCAGTCTCAGTAAAAGTGTTTGGTGCGAGTCATCCTGTGTTGCATACGAGTTTTTGTCGCCCCTTTTAAAGTTGTGCAGAATATATAAATAATGTCACATTTTTCATTGTTTTCTTCGTCAGAGTGACTTTTTTTGTGTCTTAAAGGTTTTGAGTGCGTTACCAAAGCTGACAGAAATGCCCAACATTGCCTTCAAGCTATACTCCAGCGGGTTTTGGAATATGTAATACACTTTCTCTATTTTTTCTTAAGCGTAATTTACTGGATTTTATATTTTAGTACCGGTTTTCGAAAATACTTATATAAGTTTTACGCATTTTCTCTATTGCTGAACGTATGAAAACTGAAACCTCGAATGAGAATACCAATTCATTCTCAGAAAAATATTCTCTATTTTTATTGTGTTCTTCAAACTGTAAATCCATCGTTGGTCATATGAGACACAGTTTTCTTGCTCTTCTTGAGATATACGAGAAAGCTGATTCAAAATTCAGACAGTGCTTGTGAAAATACTCGTTTTATGAGCGGCAACAGTTGGAAAACAATTGAATGGAAAAAAATAGCGGGATTGGGAATCCCGCGGAATCGATCCCGCTAAGTATCTTGCGGGATCCTTCGGGATCGGGATTTCGGGATTGGAAACCCTACTTCAGACGTGCACGTGTGTATGAATGGCTTACTCCGAAATAACTAAAAATCGATTCGTAGCACCACGAAAGAAAATTCAGAAGACCGAGGAAACAGTGATCAATCCGCCCTCCGTCATCTAGCCTTTGAATATGTTTTGCTTTTTATATTTTCAGTACATTCTTACATTTAAGTAAGTTTTTCTTGAATGTACGATCAGCTTAACGCTTTACATATGAAATAAAGTAACCACGTTTACATGATGCAAAATGTTTGGAAAATGTGAGCATTTTTTTAAGGCTTACGTAGAAATACATTTTTTGAAAACTTGAGGTGGATCAGGCATAATCCGCCGTTAACATAGACTTTGAATGCGTTTTGCTTTTTACATTTTCAGTACATTTTTTCATTCAAGTGGGTTTTTCTTGATAGGATCAGCTTAATGTTTTACATATTAAATGAAATAACTTAGGTTACATCATGCAAAATGATTGAAAAATGTGAGCATTTTTTTTTTTAAACTTACATAGAAATACATTTTTTGTAAAACTTGAAGTATATCAGGCACAATCCGCCGTTAATATTGACTTTGAATACGTTTTGCTTTTTACATTTTTAGTACATTTTTACATTCAAGTAAGTTTTTCTTGAATGTAGGATCATTTTAATGCTTTACATATTGAATGACGTAACTAAGGTTACATCATGCAAAATATTTGAAAAATGTAAGGATTTTTTTTTTTTTTTAAAGCTTAGGTAGAAATATATTTCTTTTTAAAATTGAAGTGGACCTTCCACATTATTTTTGCACCAATATATCTGCATACTTAAGTAAATGTCAGTGGAATCAGTAACTTTATTAGAAGGATTTGTATCGTTTGACGTACACAACGCTGCATGAATTTTCTAAAGTTTTTTAGAATACTTTATTAAAAATTTCTCAACTGATAGTCATATAGACGGATATCTTATATAGAGCTTTGCTTGAAAGAGCTCTGAGGTCAACACTAAGGGAAAAAGTTAAATTTTCCATCAATAGCTTATAAAAATTTCAAACAAAATAAAGCATAGCACTCGAATGTTTCGTTATGTTTTATAAATGCACAATGGCAATTATTCCAATGTAGATATTTCTCTCTCCTGAGTAAATTTGTTTATTTCATTGCATAACTACATTCGTGCAGTATCTTAAATAGTTTCTGGAAGAGTTTTTTTTTTTTTTTTTCCACATTTGCCTGCAAAATATTTTGGAATTATCTCTTTTTCTATTGTTTATTACAATCGAAGTCAGCCTACGTTCAAGAACCTGAACCTAATGGCAAGTTCAATTTTTACCGAAACAGAGAGACATTTGTTATCACTAACTTAATACATCAATGATTTTTACATTTTATGTTTTCAATTTAACTCTATAAGTAAACATTTCCATTAGTTGATTTACAAAAACTTACTTCACAAACAGCATCTGATTTTGTTCGAAAATCGAATTAAGAGTATAATTGACTGTAAAAAGTACTTCCAATTCGTATGTTAAATAATCCTTTTTCTATTTCCTGAAAAATATAGCTATTGCACGAAAGTCATTTCATTTTTTTTTTTTTTACTTTAGCTTGTTTTTAACTATAAATCGCCTTCCCATTTTTTCCAATATTTGAAACTGAAGTAAAATAATTTAAAAAGTACTCTCTTACAAAGTATGAAAAGTTCAGATAGAACATAAATATTATCTGCAGGGAGTACATGCGTATATATGAATTTACTTTCATTAATTAAATTCTGAGAAGTACTCTCAGTAATTTGATAAAAAGAGTGGTAGTAAAAACTGAGTATTTAATCCTCTGTGGACAAATTGCAGAACACTTGATTAGGCAAAATGGAATTTGTATGCACCTCAGAAGGAAACAATAGTAAAAACTAAGATCATTTTATATGGGAGAAAGTTATTATAAATTATAATAATAAAAGCAATTGGCGTGAAATTATTTAGAAAGGAAGACTGACGTTTTCAAAGTAAGTTTCAAAAAATAATTCAACACTTCATTCCAAAATACGTTTAATGATATTTAAAATCTGTGACTTTTAATTCCCGGAGAAAAGTTTTTTTTTTGTAAAAACTTAATTAAAGATAGTCCCTTATCTGACAAAGGTGTATAATGGATATTAATAAAAGATTTTAACTTTTTGAAAGAGTATTGAATTAGAAATAATTTGCAGTTAATTATGTACAGTTAATCATCCAGATAGAGAGAGATCCAGAGAGAGAGAGCGACTTTCATCTTTAATATTGGTAAGAACTATTTTGTGAGAAAAATCAAAGTAAACAATTTTGTAAGGTGTACGATTCGTTTCCCTGTAGGTCAATATATATTTTTTCAACAGTATCCGGACTCTACATAAAATTACTTGCCGATCCCTGCTCTAGTGTGTTGTCAACAACGAGCAAGTAGAACTAAAACGTTATGTAGCAAAGTAGAAAACCGGCACAATTTCAAATAAAATTAGCTTTCTTAAAAAACATTATCACCATCCTAAAAGAAAAAGTGTTTCAAAAAGAGTAATGTTCTTTAACTAATGTAAGCAATAAACAAATGCAATTCACTAATGTAAGCATTTATTACTCATATAGTAAAATACTCATAGATAATAACGTTTATTTAAACAAAACACGTATATATATTTTTAAAATGTCATTAGCAATGAAAAAAAATTGAAAATAAGTTTATTACATGTTTTGAATTAAGTTTGTATTGGAGTAATATTTATTAATAAAAAATTAATGTAAATTTATATAAACTGAAGATTCACTGTTGAAAATACTGTTTTAAAAAGTTTCATATTTCTTGATTTTATGTTTTATCTCATCTCCGCATCTGTGGTACAAATAAGTTTTAAACTAATTAAAATAAATAATTTTAATATATATATATATATATATATATATATATATATATATATATATATATATATATATATATATATATATATATATATATATATATATATATATATATATATATATATGCTTTTTCCGTGACAATTACAATAATTTCACTCCAATCTAATGCGCTTGGAGCTACTTTTACTGCTTATATTATCGCAAGTAGTTATCACTTTAGTTCTTTTAACTCATTAGTCTTTAATGTTGAAAAAAAAATTAATGAACAAATTTCCTTAAAAAAATAATTTCAATAAAATATCATTTCTGCAAAACTAAACTCAAACATAATTTCATGCAGTAAACAAACTCATAATTGTACTTTTGCAATAAATTTCAGACAAAACCAGTTTATATTAAAATGAACTTTACTTATCTCTTTGAAAAGACTATACATCATAATAAGTAAATTAAAAGCAAATATCAGAGATGAAATAGATTCATTTTCCATTTTCACATCAGTAGTTCTGTCTTGACAACATAAATATTTCCAGTGAAAACTATTTTACAATGTGTTCATAATCTCTATTTATATCATTTTTTACACAAATCACTTTTTTTTTTTAAATTTTGTAACAATGAAAGTCACGTGCCGGTAGTTTTTCAATTAAGAAAATCGGTACTTTCGAAAACCTCCTGAAATAAAAGTTATGCCATTTTCACATAAAGCGTGCGGATCAAAAGTTTGCACAAGTCACATATCTACCGATGAGATAAAAATAGTACTGGGATTGAATGTGAGGCATACCTCGTGTCTGTTGGGGAAAAAATGGAATTTTGATTTTAAATACGATTGTTTATAATGCTAACTTTTTAATATTTTCCAACTGTGATGGATTTTCGTCAACTGTCAATGAATTTTTACTAAATGATTCTTTTATTTTCGTCAATATCCAGTAATTTCATTACGTTGTTTGCACACATTACTCGCTTGATAACCTTGAATTTTTACTCTGTGAATCATATAAATTTCAATCATTTATTGCAGAATTTCAATCACTTCTGAGCTGTTTTGTTGAAAACTCGAGATTTTTCAAGGTTTTTGTGATTCCACAGTTGTAATCTCTACTAAACAAACTTTCATTCAGTACTATTTCGTTTATATGACTCAGCGTAGCTGCTAGATTGTATTGCATCAAAAATGGTGTACTCTATCAAATGTGTAAATGAACTGATGCATTTACACGGCAAATCTTCAGCAAATTGGTGAAGACATTGAGTGAGGCGGTGCTAGGAAGGAAGGTCTTTCGCCTGGGTGATGTCCTGCCGCAGCTGCAGCTGCTGCAGCGGCGTGTGCAGCAGCTACATTTTCGCTGGCCCATGGTTGCAAAGTCTGTAATGCGTGCAAGGATGCATTGCTGATGCAAAGTGGATCCCTCGTCTGATCGTAAATGGACTTGGAAACGACTTCGGCTTGGAGGGACATCATCAGTCGGTTAGCGGCTTGTCGTTCTGCTTCGCGCTCTTCTGCAGTTTGCCGCCTGTAAACAAAGAAAGATTATGTAAATAATCACATTTAGTTAGCTACTTTGTTTCAAATGAAACGTATTTCGTTAAACAATGACTTAAGCATTATGGAACATATAGAGTTCTTGTACCATGAAATGATTTCCTTCAAGAGGGAATTCGAGTCAGTTCCAAATCTTATGAAATATGTCAATTTCGATTGCTATTGCGACTTAATCATTAGTTTTCGCTAAGTGTCAATTGGTTTTTTCGAATTGATAGCAACCACCTAATGTGGACCAGCACGTAAGCATTTTTTTTTCCGTTTAATTCGAAGCGTTTAGTGAGAACAAAAGAAAGCAGCAGCCAGAACAGAAATCCGTTTTTCGTTTCTGTCTTTCTATTAATTACTGCAAAAGAAATCTAAAACCCTAGCGATGTTTCCAAACTTTAAATTAGAAGTAGTTTTCATCCAAACTTCTCGAAATATATTTATTTTTCGACAGTTATTATGCATACCTAAATTATAATATTTTACTACGAAAGCTCTTCTTGCATGACCAAGCTTGTAGATATACTGCAACGAAACAAATAACTTGCTTATAATACCTGCAACGAAAGCTTAAAGGTTTCAAATATTAGTTCTTGAACACAAACAGTTTTAATTTAGAAATGAAATGCGTATCATTGACTTTAAAAACCAAATCTTCAAACTAACACATTTTATTTTATTTATTTATTTTTTGTTAATGATTCGAATATTTATCAAATGTATCTCTGCTTTCAGTTTGCACTTAAGAGAAGTTTTACATCGCAGCTATTTTAAAGAAAGGATTATATTTGAATATATATAAGTGATGCGTTTGTCTACCTGAAAGATATTGTTCCAATACTTAAACCATGTGATTAATAGCTCTTTTTTTAATTAGGAAATTATATTTGCTTGTTATTATCTTTAAGCAAACACAAACTTCCTAGTATAAATACACACAGAAAAAACTAGACCCTTTAAGTATCTTGAAATTGTTTTTTAATTAAGGAAATCACTGTTTTTATAGCTCTTATTTTAAGATTCATAACAATCAATTGTTTAATTTTATTTTAACTATTGTAAGTTAGTGTGTGTGTGCTTCAAACTTTCATGTAAGTGTACAGATCAGTTACTGCCCTCTAGATGTTTTTTATTGCATAAATTTGATAGCTCAGAAACGAAACATGTAGTTATGCTATTATCTGTTGTTATTAAGCTGCAGAAACTAATTGGGGCGAAAAGTTATTTCTTTACTTTAGGAAGGAATTAATTGCTTTTTATTGCTTCTTAACTCCGGAGAGCAATAAAATGACGATTATCAATTTTATGGTGATTGTTATCACGAATGTTTATAACATTGAAATGATTTTTTTTAACCTTTGAAAAACGATCTGCTTCCATGTTGCAAAACGGAAAGCAAAAAAGGATGAGATTTAATAACAAAAGTAACCATCTACTTTGACCTATGCAAATCTTAATGCATACAATATAGCTTTCTTTCGTACGACCGATCTTTTCCATATACTAATATATTATGTTTTTAAAATGGAATAGTTACAAATGTAGGAAATTTTACCCGATAAAATCTGTTACAAAGCATTTTACAGAGTCGAAAACCATGTAAGCTTTGAAGGAGTATTTCCAAAAAAAAAAAAAAAACTAATCTTTATATCTTTGGTGTAAGAAGTTTATATTCATTAGTTTTCTGTAACTAATCACGCCAAAATAGTTTAGTACTCTTTTCTCCCCTCTTCTTGAAAAAGGAAAAGGGAAGAAAACTGTTGCTAGTTGAAGCTTATAGAGAAAAACACAATTCAATTTTGCTTTGTATATGTATGGGTTCTTTGAAAGAAATACCATGAAATCGCGTTACAACGAGCTTAAGGGATAGAAACTTTTGTTCGTTGTAACGGAAATTTCGTTGCATTGGAAATCAACCAATATGATGGAAATTAATTTTGGACTGAAAACTGATTCCGCTGAAACGGATGTTTAGTTGTATTGGTATTCGTGTGACGGAATTACACTGCATCAAATTCGCATTCTGACGGATTTCTTTACGTTATCCTTTGTTGCATTCGCATTCAGTTAAATGAAAAGATCTGTATTTGTAAACTTTAAGCAAAAAAAGATTTCTACAATATACTTACAGTTTCTTAAAATTATATGTCTGAAAATAATAATTATAATAAGAAAAATAACATGTTGAGCTATTAGTTAAGCTTGATTATCATTTGATAAAGAATGAATTGCTTCTGCTAAAATCAAAGATTTTTCTTTTCCTTATAATTTTCAAAAGAAAAATTGATCACACATGTAAAAGAAAAAAAAAGACATATTTTTTCTGAACTATTTATTTTTTAAAAAGTCGATTTTCTATTGAATGATATTTGTTTTAATTCTCAATACCTTAAACATGTTTTTGTTGCTATTTTCTACATTATGCTTCATACTTTCGTGTTCTGAAAAAGTTTAACAAACAAATACAATCAACTGCAAAAGTTTCAAAGAGTTTTTTTTATTTATGCCAGAAACAACCCGAAGATCACAACATTCAAGCATTTTTTCTCACAAAAAGTTGAAAAACTTTGCTATGTGAATTGATACAATGTTGATTTATTTTATTGTTTTTTTTTTTTTTTTTTTTGCCTTGCATCATTCCGAAAGTCATAAAAACATACTACGTTTATTATAGGAAAGAGTACATTCTAGCTTCCTTTCGGTTTGCCATTGCTCAGCGCAGAACTGCGCTTAAAAACCTTTTTGATCATTTTTAAAGCTATAATGGCGAATATATTAAATTCAGATATGCGTTCGTTTCTTGTGTATATTACAGTTATACATTCTCATAAAAACATACATAAAAAGAAGAAAAGTTTTGAAAAAACAACAAGTCAAAATATCTTTGTGTAGTTGAATGGAAAATACACATTTCTGCTTGAATTAATGCTCTAAAACAGTAAAAATCACTCAAAAGTATTTGCTCACATAGTTTATTATTAGAGGATAACAAAGTAAGCAACGGGGGTACAATGCATATCAAAGGAACTTTTATTTGAGTTTGCTTTGAAATGAACGAGCAGTGGTGTAGTACTGGAAAAATTTTTACCCTGCAGATACACAAGCACTAGTTAGTGAAATCAAAGAGAGGGGGGATGTTGTTGTTGAGGAGATAATGTTGGTGACATCTCTGACGAAATTTACTAAAGTA
The DNA here is from genome assembly GCF_026930045.1 of Uloborus diversus. Lineage (NCBI taxonomy): Eukaryota > Metazoa > Arthropoda > Arachnida > Araneae > Uloboridae > Uloborus > Uloborus diversus. The sequence goes on from NC_072731.1 coordinate 147,513,076, forward strand.
GTATGCATCATCACTTATTTTGTTAAGTTTATTTTTCTTGACAGTATGAAAATTGTATTCTGTCATGGGCAGGTAAACGACATCTTCAAAAATAAGTTTTCGAGATATTTGAAGAAACGTGTTTTGGATTCAATGCTAAAAATAAGGAAATATTGGAATTAGACTTTATTTTCAGCGGAAGCTATAAATAAGCAAGTCTGTGCAATAAAGATAACGTACAATAGATGAAAAAAATGCAAAAAAAAAAAATGAAAACTTTGCACCAACTACCCTTTATCGGCCCACTGCAGTATTGCCCCAAATTTATTACTTTCAGTTGATTGACATTATCGTTTCAAAAGCTATTCGTAACTTCTGGATGACGTCTCTGGCGACTTTCGAACATGTATTTGTACATTTTTGGAGGCACTATCAGGTATTTTTCATCATCAAAATCGCAAATGACAATGCCGGTTTCTTATAAACGTTAATAGCTCTGGTTTGAAGTCATTCTTCAGCCGACATCATTCATTTTCCTTTTTCAATATATTTCTAACTCTTGCTTGGCAATTACTGGAGACAACAGTACTAGTAAGAGAACTTCAGAAGCAAGATCTGATTAACTTAAAATGTGAATTTAGAAAATTGAGACAGACAGAAAGTCAGTTTTTGGTTCTGTTGAACTTATCCTCATTTTTCCTATACAGACCAATCTGCAATAGCATGGCGTTGTGTTCTAATAAATTGTACAGACATTATACCATCTGCAAGTTTCTGATTAACAAACATTAGGAGCACGAAGGCACAATCTTGTCTCAATGCTATCTTTAAGAAATTCCATTTTCACACACTGGCATCAGAAGTCTTGCCTTTCAACCAATGACAACATCAATGCACCTCAAGCAATTTACCATTCCCTGAGGCACAGAAAAGGTGAATATGAATTAGACATCACTTTACTGGAAGCCAGTTAATGATGATGGTATTCCGCCATGGATTCATCTAATGGCGTTGTCATTCAGGAAGCCTAAGACTTAAACAGATTTAATGAAATGGTAATATCTTCCCTTGATTCAAGAAGAGCTTCTGTGCCCGCATGTCTTCCTAAACGAGGGTTTTCTATCATAACTAGAGGGAATGATAATGAGTGGAAGCCTAGCTAGTATTCTGCGATGCGTGGCGACTTCTGAAGAGATAAGTTTGTTTTTATGCATCCTTAATAAAGGCAAAAGACCTGCTCTAAAAGCCTTGTTGAGAAATTTGTGGCATGGGTCACACAAAGGAACAAGCTTCCCAAGCCTTGGGGGTATTGCTTTTTTGTTGTAAGTATTTGCTGTGAGTGTGCAATTTACCAATTCGATAATGATCATAAACGTTTTGAAATGACTTTTTCCAATTTATTTTTGCCTTTTTTCCGAGAAAAGTATTTGCCTACAAATTAAGCATAGTTACCGGATCGTTAATGTCGCTTATACATTTGTGTGACACTGATTGATTAAAACGTCAAATTGGCAACAAAGAATATCTTAGAATCGTTATTTAAATTAATTTTTATCAATAACTTTTTTAATGTAATAGTCTCTGAGCGCCTAGTTGAGCTTAACTAATGGTTGTACAATTTTTATTTAATTTTGCTTGCATACGCTTATATAAGAAAATAGTTGTAAGTAGTCTCGGTGCATCATTAAATTAGTCCTTATTTTCTTTCTGCACTTCTATTTGATACAATGTTTCTTTGTAAAACGCCTCAGAGCATCTTCAGGATTTGAAATGCTTTTCTGACTCGGTAGATGTCGTTGCATGAACATTGCAAAATAGCCAGAAATATCGGTGAGTGAAACTGGGAATATTATCTTAGACTCATGTTACTATATTTTTTGAACAAATTATCACTTACGCTGCTTCTTTTTATTTCTAATGTTTCTGTATGTGCTACTGCACCAGAAAAACATTTCTGATCCCTAACCCTAACTCTTTCAGAAGATATGACATGTTGTACTGAAGAACTGTACATAGTCTTCAGTACATAATATTCTCTAATCTTTCGTACATTCTAGGATTTGCTGGTCTCATTTTCCATGAGTTGATGCTTAAAAAATTCCTCAATGAATTTAACCTTCTTGATTGCGAGTGATTTCTATGTTTGCGTGTATGTTGCTCTCTATCTTGTTTACTACGAAAAATTTTATTTTTATTTATTGTTTTCTTATTCTCAACGAATTTATAAGAACGAATGTTCACTTTTTTGACACATTTCGTAGTAATGTGTTTAATAATTGATCTTAATTGGTAAACCAAGAGTTCTTTTCCCCCAACAACATTTTTATAACAATATCAGACCAATGTTTTAAAACCTCATCAGATTTTAAAATCTGGATCTTACTGACATTAATTTTTCTACAACGGTTTCAGTCAGTAACGTATTTCACCCCATCTAGAGTTTTCTGGTAACATTTGCAGGTTTCATTCAGAAACAAATTCCAACCAAACTGTAGAACAGTAAAAAAGAAGCAGCGCAAAAACTACTTTTTACGACAGAATTAGGACGCTTTAAACGCGGAGCCCTAGCAAAGTGCACCACTGCAGAAATCAGGGCCTGACAAAAATTAAATACTGGTAATTTTCCTGTTATTTCAGGAAATTTCAATACCACTTTTCTTTAAAACATATTAAGCAATCTAGGCACTTCTTATCATTTTCCAGTCAAGCATATATATATTGTAATAGAAGACGATCATAAAGCGTTCTATTTATTTATGGCCTTCCTTTGACTTAATCATTTACGGAAGTCATCAAATCTGTTAGGCTATTATCAACGCATACACTTTGGAGTCGCACGCAATCATTTTGCTGACTGTTTTTCACGCACATTCGATCAGCTTCGATGATCGAGACATTTTTAACTACCAGTGCTTCTAACTTGTTCGTTTTATTTCATGACATGTCTCAATTCTTAGTCGACAGAAAGTAATGCTGTTAAGCATAGTCATAATGTCTATGAAGACTCCAAGATTTTCCTTCGTCTTACATGCAATGTATATTGTAAATTTGCACTGCTTTCAGATTTCTTTGTGATTTTTCAGATTTTAAAATACTATTGAACAAGATAAATTATTTACGATTTATTTAGTTGCCTAAAAGAAAGATTCAAAATAAATGATTTTATTTCTCGAATTATAGGCTAATTCGTTATATTTTATGTGCCTTTCTTCATCTCGTATTGAGTTTGTGGCCAAAAATTTGTCGAATTGAGTTTAAACAAAAAACAACATTTAGAAAATGTTTTATAACTTCATTTTAAAATTAACAAGCGTACCAACATTGATCTTGGCTAATCTTATCATGTATGCGCCTGCAAACTTTGATTTTTTAGAGCGTGATACATTTTTGTTTATTAGTTAAAACTGTTTTGAAATAAATCAGTCCTATAGAGTACATAATTTTAATTTTTATCAATTTATTGGCCAGATATCAGCAAATACAAATAGAGTTTTGAAACGAGATAACTAGTATTGTTAAAAATAAATACAGTAGAAAATTAATCATGAAATCATTAATCAAATATGAACTGTTTATCTTTGCCCATACACTATCTTTTTTTTTTTTTTTTCATATTTTGTTTTTTGCTCATTATTTTTTTTCCTATTTGGTGGAGAACAGCACATTCAAAATATTTAAACTTGTTTCTTACGCTTAGTTAAAAACTTTCAGTTTCAGCATCGTTGTTTTTCCAAAAGGTATGGTGCTAATTTCGACTTCGAGACATAAGATTTAAAAAAATTTGGAACTATTCAACATGATCAAATAAAAAATCCTTTTATCCACTTATCATTCATTAAAAAATAGGTCTAATCATCATCACACTTCATCATTTTTTTGTAATGACTTTTTCGTTTTCCTTAATTTTTCCCTCCGAATACAAAGATTTTAGAGACAGTATAAGAACAACATCTACTAAAACCGAACAAAAATGTAGCTAAAATTTGAAATAATTAGCACAGAGTTCGAGTGCCAATAAATCTTAATTTTTCTGGCATTCTAAAAATTAAAAAATCAAATAATAAATGTTAAATAAATAGTTGGTTTCCCACGAAATGAGATAGGAATTTTATAGTGTTTTCAAGAAATATAAAACGGATAATCAGAAGAATTTTCTTGAAAATGGCAATGTATCAGCTTAAAATTAAAAAGCTTGCAAGTAAGTAAGAAACAAACAATGTATTAATAGTGTTAAACAGTTATTAAAATTTCACAATGTTTCCTAACTTGTTATCTTTTTTATTTTAAACAAATACTGTATTATGTCTTAATGTTTTTTGTAAAATTATTATTATTATTTATTACAAAAAAATATATTTAGGTACAAGACGTAAAACTATAAGGCTTGCTTCCATGGATAATCCAACTCAATTTCCGTATCGAGTCGATTTTAATTCAAACGTTTTTTGTATGGGCAAAAGCACGATTTTTTCTTTTTTCCTCATAAATTTTTGATTTTCCTTTAAAACTTAACTGGTTAATGAACGTAAATTAATACCTTACAGTATAGCTGTCAAGTACTTCCCATTACTTTTTTGAGCTATAGGAAAGTTGAACTATATCTTAGTGGTTGTGAAGCACATCAAATTATTTTTCTTCTATATTACTGACCCAAATAAACTAATTTACTCAGTATTATTTGAAAATATTGATGTTTACTAAATTGTCAATGCTCAAAAATAAATTAAACCATTAAAAATTATTGCTGATAAAAGTTTTGCTTGACGTATATTTCAAGACAGTGGCAGTCATTTGCAATTTAAAAAAAAGAAAAAGAAAATCATTTCAGTTAGTGTATCATTTCGTGAAGTAGTTTTTATACTTTCACAGTACGTATTTGCCAATCAAAAAAAGTTAGATGAATGAAAAAAAAATAAATCTAATGACTATTTCTATAAGATTGGTTCACACTAAAAAGTATGAAATAAAATAAGCATATGATTTCTTGATTATGGCACTCAAAACTTGTAGTTAATCTTAATACCTTTTTATTTATGTTTATTCTAAAACAGCCAATGACGTTCAAATTAAAAATTGAAATAAAAAGAAACTAAGCGGTAGCGTAAAAGCTATTCATACAAAGCTGTATGCCTCGTACTTCTAATTTCAAAATTCAAACTTTATTGGCTTCTTTAGAATTAGCCTATATATAAAGATATTCTGCCGTGTGCAGGTTAAGGGTATTAACTGCAAGTTTTTCATTTTTCATTTTTTTGCATTTTTGTCATCTATCGAACGTTAGATTTATTATACAAGCTTTTTTATTTGGTTTCCGCTGAAAAAAAGGAGGGAAAAAAAACGTATAATTCCAAGATTTCCCTGTGGTTAATATTGAATCCGACACATTCCTTCAAATATCTCGAAAACTCATTCATGCAGATACTGCTGTTTGCTTGCACACGGCAGTATTAAGGTTAACTGCATTTTTTGAGAGTATTAATCAGGAAATCATATACTTATTTTATTTATACTTTTTAGTGCGTACTAAGTTTACAGAAATACTTAGTCATAAGATTGAAAAAACATTTTTCGTTTTGAACTTTGTTTTTGTTGAAACGTTTTAAAATTAAAAACATATTTACCTGCTATCTATCCTTATTTTTTTTTTTTAAAAGGTATTCACTTCTATTTTAATATAAATTTATTGCGAGCAAAAAGAGACTAGCTTACTTTCCTTCTAATCTACTCTACATACTGAAAGTTTGTTCTCTCAAATTGAAAACGATTTTGAACAAATATAAATAGTGGAGAAAAAAAAACTACTTAAAGAAACGCTTTTAAACTGGGGTTTTGTCTTGAAGCATAAAAAGGTTCGAAACTCTGTACTAATTGAAAAGTTTCGAATGTCCACATCTTTTCTTGCTAAAGTTCAACGTTGATAACTTTATTTAAAAAATTACGTTTATAATTACTATTTTTTTGACAACAATTAAATAGCTAGCGGAGTTATCAGATTTTATGACAGAGAAACTAGCTTAAGAAATAGTCTCTTTCATAATTAATATTTCATATATATCAAGAATATTCTACCTTTTGCATTTTAGGCAACCCTTTGAGCTTATATTTTTTTTTTTTTTTTAAATAAACGCTTTGATCAAAGCGCAGAAAAAAGTATAGTATCAAAGCTTTTTATCTTACTCAAACTTACAAAATAATGTTTGCATCTTAATCATATTATATTACAGCTTAAGATGATCATGGTTTTTTTTTTTAATTTTATTTAAATTTTAATCAATATTTTTTTTTATTTTCAAAATATTTTATATTTATTTTTAGAAGCAAACTGTCTTTAGGAACAGTATTAAAAAAATAATAAGATTTTGCTAAAATTTTGGCGCTTATATTGAGCAAATAGTGGTCACTGGTGGAACTCGTGTCAAAATTTCGGGGAACCTTAGGGTTCCACGGTACCAAGGTTGGAAGACCTGTGGTCAATGAATTTTGTTATTTTCTGTCTTATAAGCAAATGTTAATCTTAATGAATAGTGAATTATCAAACTGACGACTCATTCAAGTCATTGAAGTCAAACGCATTTCGTCAAAACTCGAAGTTATGTTTTTTATGCAGAAATTTTAAGTGTTCGATCTAAAAGCACCTCACAACGTAGGTTGAAATTTCGATAGGAGTTTATCACGTAGAGAGTTTCTACTTGTAATCTGTTGCAGATACGCTCATTTAATTGAACTTAAAAAACCACTAAATTAATACTCACTGAGTATAGCTTCTTTCCGAAAAAAATACATTACTAAAAAAGTAAAGACAATCGCACAAAGATTGCAATGAACATTTCCGGCTCAGCAAAACAAGTTAGGATGTATTTGACGCCTCTCGTTTCACTCATTTCACAATATCGTTTTCGTCGGGTAAAAAGAGCAGGGGGAAAAAATCCAACCATCTGATCCTCACACCTGACAGACAGCTATCAGTCCTTTACCATATCTGGAACCCTCATAAATATAGACAATCAAAGAAACGGGAAGAAGTACCCAGGTAAAAAAGCAACAAAACAGTTTTGTCCGTCCGTCCGGCGCCCGCCTGTTGATTACGAGCGAGCCCCTCCCATCATCGCCGGCTCTAAGTGCCGGCAATCGGCAGGTAAGAGCCTGCTGCCCGAGGGCCTGTGTCATTGTGCAGGCGCCCCGTGTCTGTGGGTGATGCAGAAGGAAAGGATATGAAAGTGTTAAGGTCCTCGAATGGGAATTTTTGTGGTCCCCGGTGCGGTTGTTATCGCTGAGCTCCAAGTTCCAAACACATAATTTCGGGCATTGAGTTTTGTTTTGAATGTCGGAAGTCTAGTGCCGAACCCGAAGCTAGTTGAACAAATTCCCATTCAGGCAATTCGTCGAAACGTAATAGCATAGAAAAATATAGTGGGCAACAGTCTCGTGCTTCCCAGAAATGAATTTTGGGGGGTGTATATCGTCATTGAGGCGAAAAACCCAATTTTGAGAATTACCGCTTGGTGAAAACGAAGACAAATATTACATATCTATGCCACTATGGACATAGATATTACAGTCGTCCCTCGCTACTTCGCGCTTCGACTTTCGGGGTTTCACTACATCGCGGTTTTTTCTGTTTTTTTTTTTTTTTTTTTTTTTGAGCGATCACGATTGCTTATTGTTCTTATTTGACTGTTTTTGGCGTTCCTATCATTTTATTTTCCCACCGCCACCCTCCGTACCATCACCGTCGACGGGCTCCTCACGATGTTGCTCCTATATCGAAAGCCGTCTCCAGGTTGCATCCATGTCCTACACACACGCGCATACATACACAACTACACGCACACACACACACACACATACACAAACACCTACACACATACAAACACGCATACATACAGACACCCACACATACACACACAAAAACATACACACACATACACACAACTACCCACACATTCATGCCTGCACACAGACACAAACACATATGCCTACACACACATACACATAACCCGTACACACAAGCACATACCCCCACACAAACACACACGCCTACATACACACACTCGTGATTGCGAAAAACATGATTTGAATTCAAGATGTCAAAATTCAAATTTATTTATTTTTTTTTTTCAATTATAGCAATGAACCATTTTTATGTTCTCGTGTAAACATTTTCTTACAAGAGAATTACAAATTATGTCTTTTAAGTAAGGTAAGCTCTTCTTAGAGACTGTAGTTGCACTTGAGGGAGTGGAGGATCAAAATTGCCGAAGAAAGTTTATCTCAATTTAACCTTAAACGCTAACTGCTAAGTATAAATCACTGTATTATTACTAGGCGATAAATACATCTCTAATGGTGTTCAACAACGTAGTACTAGCTTTTTTAGCTGTATGCGTAATACTTTTGATGAGGATAAATGTAAAGAAAGGGGGCACATACGGTCACTAACTGGAAATTAATTCATCATTGAACAAGTTGAAGTTGAGCTATTTTCATAGGTTAGTAGTAGTGTGTAAGAACTGCATGTGTCTGTGTGTGTATACTTTATTTTTCAATATATAATTAATGTGATATCGATTTCGTCTAATATATCTCATCTTCTCATATTTTGTGCAATATATTAGCAATATATTGAGTAATGCAAATGTAATGTTGGATAAGGGTGCTGTTTCATGTCTAGAAGGCTCTAACTATGTTAAAAACCTATTTAAATTGTCGTCAGTAAGTTTTATGCCCTCTAATTAGGAAAATATTCGGTTTATAAATACAGAATCCTACTTCGCGGAAATTCAGATATCGCGGTGAAGTCTGGAACGAATTAACCGCAATAAACGAGGGTTAACTGTACTCTAACAGACATTAGTCATTCACCGTAAATAAAATTATATCAGTTTCCCATGTTATAAGAAAAGATGTGAAATTTCTGGAAATTTTGAGGAAACAGGAAAGATCAGGTTTTTTTTTTTTTTTTTTTCATTTTTGTTCTGAAAAGATGATTTCTTACTAATTAAAATGTAGTTAAATTGTTATATTTTCTTTCAAAACTCAAAAAGTGCTAATATTTAATTATATATAGTCTATATTATTTTTAATTATTAACGATATGCACAACACTTTTGTTTTTAACAAGGCTTTTTCGTTTTCTAACTACTAGTATATATCTAAGTTCAAAACACCGAAAATAACCCAAATTAGTCCCATCATGCCTCGGCAGGATTGAATAAAAATATCGAAAATAAATCGATTATTATCGTTTTGGATTTTTCTAAAAGCTTAAGCAACATAAAAGTTTTTGACACAGTATTCGAAAAGCTTGATTTACAAACATTACGTCTGAAGTATAAGAGAATAAAACACGACATATATTCGTGATTAAACTTCTATTAGATCCTTTTAGTATATCTTCACTGTAAATGATTTTTCATTTGAAATAATGAACCGCTTTTGGATGCATTTTGCTTCAGCCACTTTAGTCAAAAATGCGTTATCTACCTTATGTTATCTGATGTGATTTCCCGTAAAGAATAGTTCAGGCCTTATAATTTAAGTTTTATAATGAACGAATGAATCTCAATGTAAGTCATCATTCATAGCTTAAAATAGTTAAATGTGCCAAATACATTAATGTTATTACTTTGTTGTTATGTCCTTTTAGCATTCAACATATACAGGAAGGGTATCCCATCAACACCGGATAAACATAATATGACGAATCTCAAAGTGAATTATCACTTATAGCTTAAAATATTTAAATGTATTAAATGGATTATTAATATTACTATCTTATTATTCCTTTAGAGTACTTGTACAGCGCACCTCGTACCCCAACAACGTCGAATAAACATAATATGATGAATATCAACGTTAATCATCAGTTATAGCTTGAAATGCTTAAATTTGTGCACGAATTTCAATGTGAATCATCACTTACAGCGTAAAATATTTAAATGTGTCAAATACATTAATATTATTACTATGCTAATATCCCTTTATAGTACTTTTACAGGGCATCCCAACAACACCGGATAAACATGATACGATGAATCTCAACGTGAATTATCAATTATAGCTTAAAATGTTTAAATTTATGGATGAATCTCAAATATCATCACTTACAGCTTAAAATATTTAAAAGTGTTAAATACAGTAATATCATTACTGTATTTTATGAGGCCTTTATATTGCTTGTACATGGTGTCCCATCGTGAGAGAAAATCTGCAACCCTAGAGTCCTCTCTTGGAATACATAAAATATCCTCAAAGAAATTCAGTTCTACAATCCATGATTTTCTAAGAAGATGCAATATGCGTGAGAAAAGTGACGTCATATCCGGTATGAAATATCCGGCAGAAAAAAATCTGCTAATAGAAAAATTAATACAGATATTTGAAAAAGTTTATACAGAAAGATGATCAAAACATCTATCGTCCCTATAGAGGCATGAAAATAAACTGCCGTGCTAAGCACAAAAGTCGTACTTGCACTTTTATCAAAATTAGGCTGAAGTAACCAGGTGGTTCTTTGTCACATATTTCACCTAAATACAATGTTTTGCGGTCATTTGTGAGTGGGAAATTTAAAACGAAAAAAAAAAAATCCTGAAGAAGTTGCACCTGAATCAAACACAACTTGAACGGCAGTTTCTCATTTTGAACTCAGCTGCAGATACGACTTTTGTGCTTCGCACGGCAGTATACAGAATGGTTGATTGAACTCGTTTTCTTCTTTCTTCGCACTGACGTCGTACTTTTCTCTCTCGTTTTGGAAAACTAGGGGTCATGCAGTTCTTCGACGAGTGTTCTCTATACTCCAATCTTGAGGTGCAGAGTGTATCCGGTGTGTATGGGACACCTTGCATTAATTTATATGGACAAAAGGGATTGCTTAAAATAGGTCCTATTAATAGAGTAATTAAATTACCTCTCAATTGTTAATAACTTTTTCACAGATTTTATTAATTTTTCTGCGCTTCCGAGACACAAACTGAGTAAAAGCTATTTTTTTATCCACTTTTTCAGCCTAATTTGTAAGCGAAATTCTTTCAATATTGTTTCATTGCTTTATTTAACTAACTTTTAAAAATTGATCAAAGTTTGATCGCTTGCAATGCATCTTCATTTGAATCATATGTCGATTAACCTCTTTCCAACATTCGAATAAAAATTGTTGAATAATGAAATAATGATCCCTAATTAGTTTGTCTCCCAATGCAAATGATAATGATATGCATGAAAAGTCAAGGATAAATTACTTCAATTCAATCATCCATCGCTATAATTAATCAATAACAAATATGTTTCTCTTTCTAATTACTTACGCAGCAGTTCATTGAACGAGAAGCAATTATTGTCTGCGTTTAATATTTATAAAATCAAATAAAAAAAAACCGACTTATTGAGTCAATATTAACTCCACCTATCGTATAGTTTGCAAAGGATATTTTTGAAGAATCATAATATCTAAAATACAATACAATATTTTTTGAAAAAACGATAATATTATTCCTTCAGTTTTAATTGACCTACAAGTTACAAACGCATCAGTTGACGTAAAACTATGGAAAACTTTCTTTAAGTGGTACACAGAGTTTTCCAGAGTTGTATGGAAACAGGAAAATTCATTGGAAAATAGAACGGCTGACTAAAAAATACTTGATATCACAAAAATTACAAGACTCTACGTATTTGAAACTTTTTAGAAAGATGTTTTGTAGTGTCCCATCACATACTCATCTAAGCTTAAAAAAAAAAAAAAAAAAAAATGCGTTTGTACATTTTCTCTCTCTCTTTCTCTGTGTGTGTGTGTGTGTGTGTGCGCGCGCGCATGTGGATTTCGGTTTTTTAAAGCTTTTTACAACACAGCTGTTGTTTTTATTTAAACTTTGATTGAACCTTATTGCTCTTACAGGGTTTCAACGTATTAATATTTCTACCTAAAATATTTCTGGTTATAATGATTAAAACTTGTCAAATATTAATTTCAGGATATCTACTTTAAATACTTTTCTGCTAAAAGAAAATTTTTCATTGTTTTTTCGGTTTTGTTTGGAACTAGTGATTCGAGGAATAAATTTGCTCTTGATACGTTTGCCATTGTTTTAATTATTTTTAAGCAATGTAAAGTATTATGCAAAATAAATGTAAAAATATGTAAAAGTACTACAAAAAATCATTTTCAAATAAGTAAGTTCTACGAAAAAAAAATGAAGCTTGGGATTTTACTCGAGGTAGAATGCAAACATATCTCAGTAGTGTAAACTCAAAGTAAAACGCAATTATACCATCAGAAATTGGTGATATAATTTGGTTATTACAGTATTATATAGAATTCCAAAAAAATAGACATCAATAGCAGTTTTTTTTTTAAATTTCAAATAATGTTGGTTAAACAAAAACATAAAAAATAATAATAACTGTAACAATAAGAGGAAATGGAAGAAGTAAACTGTGAAAGTTAAATGATCTTTTGGCTAGACGTCCATTAAATGGGCGTTCCTAATGCGACATCATAAATCAATTTGGCTACGCATAATGTATGATGCTGTGTTTAATGTATCTTTTGAAATTTCAATTCCTTGACCAGGGCTTGATTGGCATAGGAACTCATACAGCAGAACTTCTGTGCTTCTTCCAATGATTTGTGAGTTTTCACTACAGACGGATTTCAGATTGTTTCTTTATGAAGACTATATGGTGTTATCACTTCTTTTGTCAGAAATTAAACCTTTCCTTTGGTTATTTGAAAAACCTTTTTACCTGAACTAAAAAGCTTGAAGACCACGAATGAAACGACCCAACTTTCAGGATTAGAGTTCTGATTTTAAATAAGGTAAAAACTAGAAAGACTGTTACCAGGCATCAGGAATTTAAATAGATGCTTGACACCTGTCATAATCATTGAGCTATAATGAGAAGTGAGGTTTGGTTACTCAGCAAGTATGGCAAAATAAGTGCTCTTTTCTCTCATTTAAACGCTTTTTGTCTGGTCTTTTTATCATACAATTTTTGTGTCCTTCATCTGTTTTAAGTCGGGATGGCAAAAGAAGCAATCTTTTCTCATTAAACGGTATGCTTCATGGTCAAAAAAGTTTTGCCATACTCGTGCGAAACACATACCGTCGAGCTTCAATGTTGAAGAATGGGGAGTTTTCTCTCCTCTTCTATTTTATCTCACTGATTATGTCGCCTCAATATCATCAGCAGTATCTGTTCAAGCCAGGATCATTAACTAGTAGAGTTCCTTTCCTATTTGTATCTCTACCGTTTTATCTCTTTCCCGCACGGTTTTTAAAAATAATTTTATGCAGAGGCACCAAATTTGATTCTTATTTTTTCAAAATTAATATTCATAGTCAAGCAAGAATTACCAAATAAGGTATAGTGAGAAGCAAAGGGATGTAAATGGATGTTTTAAAAGTTTTGATTAAAACGTGATTGAAGTTCAGATTCAAGGTGGGCTTGCATAGATTTTTACTTCCTTTTACAAAAAAGGAAGTATTGGATTCGCGAAAAATTTTTTACTCAAAAATCGACCTAGTCTCGGAAGCATTTTCCATTCCTCTCAATGTAATTAATTTGCTAATAATGAAGAATTAAGCTTTAAAAAATGAATTTGAATTTATGAGTAGAATGCGGGAGACCTAAATATTGCTTACGAGCAAAAGCTTTTTTTTTTCTTTTTATTACTTCCGTTCAGTAGCGGATCACCGCATAGGCGCATGAGGCGATAGCTGGGGCCTCCAGAAAAGCAGGGGGCCTCGAAACTGCGAAGTGGCCTATCCTCAAAACCAAAATTTTTGTTTTGAGGATTTGCCGCTGACAGCCATAATTTTGAGTGGAAAATGCTCAAAACTCATGAAAATTGATATTTAATCATGAATTTTAGGGGTGGCCTGATTGCTTCCAATAGGGCCCCCTGAGGCTTAGGGGGCCCCTGGCTTCAGGCGCCTTTGTTTGGATTTTCCCTGGAGTTTGGATTTTCCTCTTTCTTCCCACAATTTCAGCATAAAATTGTGTTTGTAAATGTTCGACAGAATTATTCTGATAAAATGCACAGTTAGTCTTGCTAGCAGGCCCGGATCTGCGTACCCGCAAACCCCGCAGTGCAGGAGGGGGGGGGGACACAACCTAAAAGAGCCCAACGTCCCAAGAAATTTAAAAAAATAAAAAAATAAATAAACTAGCATTAAGTTCTTATTAAAGGTACGAATGTACACTGCTGGCCTCTGGGGAGTGGCCCTACAGAGTTTTTGCAGGGCCCCCCAAAATTTATAGATCCAGGCCTGCTTCCTAGAAGAACTTTTCCCGTTCCAAGTAGTTCTTTGACCACTTACTAGTCGGTTTCGTCTGAGTAAGGAGTATGCATCTTGTTTTAAAAAAGCACTATTGATATACACATAAAGATATTTGCTTTAATTGGAATAGTCATATAGCTAGGAAGTGTCGAGAGAGGGGTAGAGAGGGGTGAGGCACCCCCCGTCCCAAATAAATGATAACCAGTCGTCATTTTTGTGACAGTATTATATCAGTACTCAAAATATACCAGTCGTCATTTTTGTGTCAGTATTATATCAGTCCTCAAAATATGCCAGTCGTCATTTGTGCGATTATGCCCAGGGCCGTATGCAAGGAGGTGGTTCATAGGATTCAAATCCCATCCGAAATTTTTATCCAAAGAAATGCTTTCCATTATTTATTTTATTTATTTATTTATTTATATTTTGGTGACAAAAATATTAGTGTTGTTATTATTATTATTTCAATTTTATTTGTGAAGTGAAATTAGTATGACTGAAAAATTGTACAAACTAATTGTGTGGTTACGGTAGTTATTGAGAAATTCATTTATTATGTAACAATATGGTGTTTTGTAAGAACATCCCCTCCCTCCATTTAGAGAATCATTGTAACAAAAATCAGTAGAATACACATGAAACCAAATTTGATAGATCATATAAATGTTTCAAAAAACGTGTTTGGTAAAACCCCCTCCGAAATAAAAGTCTGGTTACGGCCCTGATTATGCCCAAGTCGGTGTTTATCTTAATAAGGGGAGCAGGCAGCAGGATTTACAATATGGGGTGTAAAACTCGACCTCTTGGAATGGTCACTTTTCTTGACGAACAATTACTGCTAAGTTTCCCACTTTCCCACCCATGACCAACCCGTAACAGGCTAGTTTTATGACGTATTTAACTAAATAAGTAATTTGAAAAAGGCAGGAATTTTTTCTTATTTTTGGACGAAGAAGGAAGAACCTGTTAATTCGCTGTTTTGATTCACTCGTGCTCGTAAACGTGCTTTTGTTGTGTGTCTTCAATCAACGACAAGACCATTCCTTTTGAGATAAGTTTAATATGTTTTCGTAATTATTTAATTTTTTAAATTCTGCTGCAATCTTGGTGTTAAATGATAAATTTTGAAGTATGATAGCCTACAATTAAAGGTGTACAAAGGTATTGCTTTTGAAAAAAGAATATACTGTTAATTCTTCTTTAAATTATATTTCCATTACAGAGTAAAGAATCATTTGTCACTTCATTACAAATACGCTTTATAAAATTACTAAAAAAATTTTAAATGCCTCTGCAGCGAAAGTAGTTGATTTTTTGTGTTCTCCTTCTTTCACTGGTGCCATTTTTTGTAATATATTTTACAATTTCAACTTCATTAAGATTGATTTACTTATTAAAGACAAACATTTTACATAAAAACTGTAGTTGGGGCAAACCTAACCTGATAGCGTCGTAATGGAATAACTAAGATCTGCGTAGCTTTCTTAATGCTGCCAGGTTAGGTTCTCCCCAACTATTGAAGTGTTTCAGTTTTATTTTCAGGAGTGTACATTTACATTTGCCATTTACTAAAGAGCATGTTTCACTGCTTCAAAAAAGAAAAAGAAAAAATTGATGGTAATGATTATAGAAAAAAATAACATAGGCTTTAAGATTTGTTTGAAAACTTCTGAAGAATCAGGATTTTCAAACAGTAAAGGAAATTAAATTACGAATTTTGAATTTCAGAAATATATAAATACTTCAGGAAAGTAAAAATATGAGAGTAAGAATTTCACTTGGATTCATCATAGTTGCAAACTCATTATTATTTTCCACCTTATCACCCCATTTCTTAGCGTACTCCTTTGGATTACCATCCGGGGGGCTCCGAAGGCCGATGAACTCTTTGAATTTCAGAAAATACTCGAGCAAGGGTCCCCGAACAAACTTTTTCTTTAATATCATTAAAAAAAATTAAGTTTTGTAAACTACACCTAGAAAATATTTAAATGGTATAGCCCCTGAATATAAAATATTACTAAAGTTCTTAGGACCATAATTTTGAAAAAAAAAAAAAAAAATCACGGAAGAGCCCAGCACCTCTTTCCCGTAAATTTTTTTATCATGTAATTTTTGTCTGAAAATTGCTTTTTTGAAACTTCAATTCCGAAATTGGGAAGGGGGGATGGGCAGAGAATTGATTTCGATCTATTTTTAAAAAAAAATGATTAAGGGCACTCCCTGGGCTCCATCCCTTACCCCTAACGTTAAATGGCCTATAATCGCGTTTTTAAGGCTTCAATTTCTACTACTTTCCGCTGAGACAACTGGATCTTTTTTTCCCCAAACATCAGCAAAGAAAGTCTAAAATGACGTTTTTAAACCTTCAAGTTTCAAAAATTTTCCGGGGAAGAACCCCCCGGACCCCCCTTTTCTTATTAGATCGGAAGTTTTCTCTCTCTCTCTCTCTTTTTTTGCTAAGTGCCTCACCCTCCTTGGACTTTTTTCTGATGGCACCACTAATTATACTTGCATTGGAAAAACTGGGGAAAGTTGAGATTTCGCTTAATGACCAGGGGTAGGAATTGTCCTAAGGTTCCAAAAATTTCGAGTTTCGTCCTAAAATGTCTATAATGTTCACACTATATTCCCAACTTGCGCAGTAAAAGGAAACTTTTCCTGATGATATGCCTGTATTTAAGGACAAAATTAACTTCGTAGACCTTAAGAAATTTTTTTTAAAAAAGAAAGAGAGAAAAACTGCTGCTGCTACTTTTTTTCTAGAGAAAGGCGCGGGGGGGGGATGCAGTTAACAAAAACAAATGCTCAATATAAAACTGTTTTATCTATACTTTCTAAATCTTAGTCATTCTTCTTTATAAAATAAAATAAGAACTCAAATGTAAGCACTTGGTTCAAAAAGTGTATTTAAAACAAAAGTTAAATGGTTTGTCCCCAGGTGTACTGAGAAGGAATATTTATTTTTAAAGTGCTTACCTTGCGTTGTAGTCTGAGCATTAGCTTGTTCTTCCAATACAAAGAGTCAGTTTGCTTTGTGTTTCGGTTCAGTGTAGTTGGATTATTTCTTGCACATATAATTTTTAAATTTAGTCACTAACTTTTTGTTTTAAAATGTGAATATTAATTTGTTTTATTAAAATGCCATGGGAAACGAAATTCTCTTCCTTGTGGTTGAAAAAGCAGGCAGAAATAGATGCAAAATTAGCACATGGTGCCATGCATAAAGGGATGAATTTAGAGCATTTTATTTTCACATATATTGTCTCATGCTGATGCAGCGAGACATAAGAGGTTGACAAGCAGCTTGAAAAAAATCAAGCTGTATTTTAAATTCCATGTTCTTCGTCTTCTATTGAAAAAAAAAAATAGTTACGATGAAACAATCCACAGTTTTTATTTCGAATTCACTCCAAGATAAAATTTCATAAGCGGAGGTTTTCATATAGTTTTAGTTGTCATAAAAAACAATTATTCATTTGCATCTTAAAATGATTTTTCTGGAATTTACAGGGATATTTTTGATTCTGAGATACTAAAAAGTATTAGATTATCTGTTAAAAAGAAAAGTATGCAATAAATTTTGGACTTGCTCCTTGCATTCTACCTTTAATCAATCCTTATTAAGGACATTTTTTCAACAACAGCAAATCAACTAAAGAAGCAATTGGACATATGTACATTTATTTTTACTTCATACTGGTCACTGTGTTAAAGAATAAAAGATTGAATGCATTGCATTGTAATTTTCAAGATGGAATTTGAAACGTTTTATCATCCAATGCGAAAATGAAGCTTATAAATTACATTTAAGTTAAAAAAATTGATATTTGTTGTCCTAAAAATTACTAAAATTTTATCAAAATTGTGTCCTAAAAATTTTGAAATCTCCACTCCGACCCCTGTAAAAGCCAGAAAACGGGGCTCGGAGGATCTCTCCCCCTGAACTGACTAAATTACGAACAAATATAGGCGGCAAAATTTTTCACTGTAATGTGTTTTTTTTTTTTTTTTTGTCAGGAATGTTGTTTTTTCCCCTTTTAAATAAGAATGTAACTGTTCCTCCCCCCCCCCGAAAGCTTGTTCGTTTATCCAAAAAATAAAAAAGGTTATGATTTCCCGCATTGTTAATATTAGTAAGACTCTATTGTTTTTGTTGTGAGGGCCTCGGGATCTGGCTGCGCTTGAGGCCTCACAATCCCATGATCCGCCACTGCTTCCGTTTACAAAACTAAGTATTGTATTCGCGAAAAAAAATTCACTCAAAAATCGGCCTTAATTTCCATTTTGCTCACCTCCGAATGAATGTTGATTTTTTTTTTTTTTTTTTTTTTTCTACCCGACCACACGTGGATAAGTGCCTAAGAACGTATAGACACGCGAAATATTTATTTTGACGATTCCCGAGTTAGTTACAACGAGTTTTCTCGTGACGTCTGTATCTACGTATGTATGTATGTGGGGATGTACGTATGTGCGTATGTATGTCGCATAACTCAAGAACGGTATGTCCTAGAAAGTTGCAATTTGGTACGTAGACTCCTAGTGGGGTCTAGTTGTGCACTTCCCACTTTTGGTTGCATTCGAGTGTTTTTAAGGGGCTCTTTCACCTCTTTTTTGGGGGAGGGGGAAATCATTGTTAATTTCGATGTAAGCTCAAGTGGTGTTACAATTTGGCGGACACTTGGCGATATATCGCCAGTCTTTTGGTCGCCAAGTTTTGTCGCCAACTTGGGGACAAATTTGGCGATTTTTTTTTAATTTTTAAATCTGGTTTCAATTTGGCCACTGTTGGTGATATTTAGAGTGTAAACTATTGAATCACATTAAAATTACCAATAATGGGAAACTGACATTAAATTGGAGTAAAAGGAAGTCATGTAAGGCACACATCAGCTCGTTCTTTTAATTATGCAATATAGCAGCGCTTAACAGGGCGACTAGTACTATATCTAGTAAATAAATAAAAGCTGCGGGAATGTTAAAAGAAAAAAAAGAAAGCATTTCATTCTATAACAAATAAATAACCAGTTACTTTCAGCAATAGCATGATTTTGGGTCCAAAGATGCATTGTACAAAAGTTTACTTCTCAGTTCATCTGACAAGAAGAGATATAAAGTTAAAACATTGAAACATTGTTTCCGCCAATCCAAACTGACCCTACTTCGTTTTAAGTGTTTCTAAAAGGAGTGGTTCGTAAATAATGTCACACTTCTTTTAAACATTTTTGTCACAAAGTGTCAATTTTTACCTCACACCCTCCGTCCTTTTTTCACATCTTATGCCGTTTTTCATTAACATATTGTTGTAAAAAATGCGTGATGTTACACTTCTTGTCACCCCCTCCCTCCTTCTTGTCACAAACTGTCAGAATTTTACGAACCTCCCTTCCCCGGAAAGCTTGACTTCATTTGAGACAATGAGAAGCAAAGGGATGTCAGTATCAAATTTAAAAGTTTGGAGATTACCAGTAAAGAGGATTGGAAAACCTCTCCTCTGTAATGGGGCAAGAAATAGTACTAGTAGCCCTGGTAGGTGCTGAAATACTGTATTATTTAGAAAAATGTTTCAATGAAAGCCTACCTAAGATCTAAACTTTAAACGTGTTTCACTCAAAACTTTATAAAGTCAACTTCTATCCCTTTCGCTTCTCACTGCCTCATTTGTCGACATCCCCTGAGGACTTTCCAAAGGGTAAAATGTTGAAACGAAATGATGCGTTTCTGTGTTCTATAAATCATCTCTCAACAGTTGCTCCCTAATAACTCTCAGCCTTTTCCCACTTCAGTCAAATCTCATAAAATGCGACTCCTACTCTCTCCAGCCATTACGCAAAGACACGCCCAAAAGCAGCGAAAATACACAAGATTAAAAACAACAACAAACGACGACAATAGCGAATGACGTCCGAAAAAGAGTTCTCAGCTCAAGCATGAAGTTTATATGATTTGATAACATGTCTCCGGCTCTAACCGACTCGGCTCTAATAGCATCTCAAATTAAATGCGCAGCTCCTTGAATATATTCACTTGTCTGTTTCCCAACTGCAGAGATTATGATGATGGATGGCGCCTCAACTTGTCTGTCCGTCTTTCGTGATGCATTATTTCACTCGCATCTTCGCGGTGAATAAATGTTTTCTGGATTAGCGTTCCTTTTGTTATGGCCGCTTTATTTAGCCTCTTCAAATTCACTTTGGAAGATAACGCGTGCCATTTGGGCGAATTTAAGAGCTGCGGAATAGTGCAAGGTAGTTTATGGTTGGTTGGATGGACTATGATGAATCTAATATGTAATTCGTGTTTTCGTGTTTTCAGGAAATAAATTAAAGTAATGTCAGGAACCACATACACATATAGTACATTCTACGTTTTGTACTTTTAGGTAAATGACTACTGCTGTATGCAAATATATCGTGTCACTTTTTGATGAATGTGATATCTTCAATGCCCTTATGTAATGTACTTTTCAAATGTACATTCCTAAGCTAATCATTGTGGTTAGTAGGGCCCGATTAAGATATCGGGAGGCCCTAGGCCAAACACTTTTCGTGACCCGTGTAGGGGTGTTGAGACAATTTTAGCCATTGACTCAAACAATGTTAACCATTTGGGGCCCCTAAGATAAAGGGCCTAGGTTACGGCCTATTCAGTAATCAGGCCCTGTTAGTTAACCAACTTCTTACTTATTTGTTATTCAAAAGCTGAAAGTACATAATTGGAAAGTCACGGGAAGTAAATCTCTGAAATTGATACCACTTTACAATACCATGGCCTATGGCGCAATGTATCCTGTTAAAGCTCTGGCGCCAGTCCAATACAACCAACTAAAACATTACATTACTGGACATTGTCATAATTTTCGGAATTAATGATATCTCATATTAAAAAGGTAATAGAATGAAGAATGAGTGGACAATTAGCAGAAAATAAATGACTAAAGTCTAATATATATAAAACCGTTACTATCAACTTCGTCACGCAGAACCATCTAGCTGAAACAGTAGCGTATTGGCATATTTTAATCCAGAAAGAGTGCTAGAAGCTTTTGACGGAGAAAATAATATAAAATTTAAATATTATTATTAATTCGATCATTAAAGAACTTCTTGATACTGACGGGCGCAATCAGGGGAAGGCAATTTGGGGATCAGCCTCCACTGCAAATAAGCAATTGTTTAAAGCTATATTGCTAATAATAGTATGGCAATGTAAGAAAGGGTGGATACAAACTACCATTTTATTGTGGTTATGCTGAAGAACTGCCCCCCCCCCTCCCCATCTCCCCATAAACGAACTTACGGGTGTGAATGCGAAAAATTCCTGAAACTGCTTGGGTGTTAACAAAAAAAAAAAAAAAAAAAGCTCCAAATAGGCCAGGAAAAAGGCACTTAGTAGAGCATAAACGTTACTAACTAATTTCTTATGCAATAAAAAGAAGCAATATTTTAAATATTTACTTTCAAAAATAATTAATAAATTGAAAATATTACTCAAATCGTTTACATTTTATTCTTAAAAACTATTTAAACGAATGTGGACCGATAACATCGTCACGGTTTTGGGGGGAGGGGGTGATGACCCTCCACTTTTATCCAACCCTGAATGTAAACTCATGTATAAAAGCGCTGGTATGCGGCACCCTTCTCTTTCAGAGAGAATCTGGTAGTGCCGCTGCTAGAGTGGCCGAGTCGGCGGAGGGAAGGGGATTCATAGCACACTTTTGGAATTCAAACATTTACTTTTTTTAAACGAAGTTCATAACCATCACTAGTTTTGACTGTTAAATACATGTTTAAGAAGTTTCGCAACATCAATCACTTACCCAAACAACTATTTCAGAAAAAGGAGAAAAAAAGAAAGAAAAAAAAAAAGATTTCTTTGAATTTTCATTGAGTAAGAAAAACAAGTAAGCAAATTTGATGGTACAAAATAATTTGCAGACTAGTTTTTAGTAAAAAAAATAGGTAGCCATTACTTGTTTTGTTCATTTGGAGTTATTTCCCTTAACACAAAAAAAATAAAATAAAAATAAAACAAAATAAAAAACGCAAAAATTGTAATCATCATTCAGATTTTATCTTCCTCGGGGCAACGCTGCTTATGATTCAATTTTATCAAAATAATGAAACCAAAGTCACCGATCAACATACTCGTATAGCACGTTCGAAACTGCGCAAAAGAATAAACATCCGCTAAAATAAAAAATAAGAGGTGAATTACCTCCTTCCCCACCCCCTTTCTCTTCCCCAAGCTTGAGCGAAAAAGAACTACAAGAAAGTACCTAAAGAATGCCTCATAATGAGCTGTTTGTTGGTACTTGCGTATCGTTGAGTGAATTCAAAAGATTTTTTTGTCTTGCGCCACACTGATTTATTTTTTAAACATCATTATTCTAGTATGGGGAGGAGTGGATACAGGGAATACAGTGAGACAACAGCAATTTTATTTTCTGTTAGTATATTTCCAGCCTGCTAAATTTTTGAAAAGTCAAGTCGACATACTGTGAACAATATTAAGAAAAGTTGCTTATAGAAAAATGTGTGAGAAAAATAACTATGTCATTATACATTGAACTCGTCCAAGTAAAATATCTCCATTGTTTGCTGCACTGGTTCTAGACTGTTAGATATACTTTACGGACTGGTGTTATTGATCTTGCGTTAGCCTTAACGTTCATTTTTAAAATGATACTGTTTTGTTTGTTTTTTTGTCTCAGAATGGCAGCTATTGAGTTTATATTTTGCAGTGAGGGAACCCTGAGTCACTATTAATTCGTAGCTCACTGCTCTCATTGCACTTTTAAATGAAACGTAATTAAATTTAATTACAACTGTTGATGCAAATAATAATAAAATAAGTTTGAAAGCCCCATGTGAGAAGAATTTCTAAACTCCTCGGTCTCTAAATCAAATAAATGTGTCAAAATAGGAGGCAATGGATGAATGGTAAAATATGAGGACCAGGGTTGGGTTTTGGACTGTCCAAAACTGGTTTAGGACAGGAAAAGTGGTTTTTACCGTCCAAAACTGTCTAAAACTGTCCAAAAGTGTCCGAAACTGTCTTAAACTGTCAAAAACTATGATAAAGTTAAAGGTGTGTAATCTAATCAAGTCGTATTGACTGCAATATTCGTAATGCATAAATATAGACATAACCGAGGTTTAATTAATGAGTTTTTTTATGATATTTTTTTCTAAAATGTTATTTTAAAAAATATTTTACTTAAAAAAATTGGCAATAACTACTACATAAAAACTTCCTTATCCAACTTATACTAACTGTTCCTTTATGTAACAGTTGGTAGAGTTATGAGAGGAAATTCACAACACTACCCATCAGACAACTAATTTCAGTTCCATTTATAATTGAAAGGAATATTATTAAATGTGCAATATTTAGGTGAAAAAACAAAGCTTAATTTTTTAAATGTTTTTGGCAAATAAGTTTTACGTGATGTTTTAACGAAAATTATTTTTTAAATCATGGATTAAAGAACAAGAAATTGATGATTAAACACTTATATTTTAAAACTTGTGTTATTCTTTTTTTTTTAGTTCATATTTTTTAATACATTCTGAAACTACAAAAAATTGTAACTTATTGCATTTAAGTCAATTATTGCACTTATTTTGAACACTTTTTTTTTGCACACGTGCCTAAATGTCGAAAATTTTGGTTTATGGAGGGGGAAAAAAACTCCTGCATACAAATTGAAATTTTTAATGAAAAATTTAATTTCTATATAATTAGATTAAAATCAGCTGCATAAATAAACTAAATATATTTTCATACTTGAACGTTCACATTGAATAAATATATTAAATAGTCAAAAAAATAATTTTGACACATTTTGTTCGGTTTTTGATATTTTCTCACAAAATATAGTTTCTCAAGAAATAGTTTTGGACACTTTCGGACACAAAGGCTTTGAACAGGATGATAAAAAACTTGCCAACCCTGCTTTAATTTGCACACATGCATAAACATAGGGAAATTTGGTTGCTATTATAAAAAAAAAAACTAATGCAAAGAAATTGAAATTTTAATCAAGAATTCAACTTCTATGTAACTAGATTCAAATCAGCTGCATAAATAAGTTGAATGTTCTCCATTGAATAAATGTTCAATATAAAAAATTACTTCGATACATTTTATTCTGTTTTTGATGCTTTCTCACATAATGCAATTTTTCTAAAATTATAGTTTTGGACACTTTTGGACACAAGGGTTTTGGACAGGACGGTAAAAACCAGGGTTTACCGTAGTGTCCAAAACCTTGCCAACCCTGATGAGGACAAAATCTCTTCTCCTTTAAAAAAAAAAAATAAATAAAAAACAAAAAAAAAAAATATTGTTTCCTGCTTCAACCATATGCTGACAGAGAAAAGAACTGGAATCATCAAACTATTGTCTCAAAAAGTAAGGATAAAACATGATTGGAGCCGTTTCGTACGAAAAGAATTTTCCCAGTTGTGTACCTCAGGCTCCAAACCAAGTAAGTGTGCCAAAATAAAAATCTGAAAAAAAAAAAAATTATTGCGGGGTAGAACTTGAAGATAAAATTGCACTTTTAACCGCTGTCATCTCTTTTTTGAAAAAAAAAAGTTTAATATTGTTGTCTGTTTCAAAACCATATGTTGACGGGGAAAGAAACTGAATCAACGGATTTTATTTCTAATGAAAGGATAAAACATGTTTGGTTCCATTTAATGCTCAATGCAACATGGTTTGTTAGAGAGTGATTAGAGGCGCACGCGACAAAGCGCATAGATTTAACTCGCTTTGAAAGCTTTCTTGAAAGAAATCCGATAGACTCTTTAGGAAAATAAGTACTAAATCATTTTGCACTTCTTTTCCAGAAACACCCAAAAGCATCTAACAATGCCTGTTTCAGAAGCCAGCTGCATTTGGGTGGTATGGCATAAAGGACTCTTGACAAAGGAAGGTTTCAAGTATGAACCGCATCAGAAGAGGGTGGAGTCGAAAATTACGTGGCGATTAAAGTTGAGAAAAGATGCAATTTCTGAACGCCCTGCCTTTTTGCTCACTGTATGTGATGCGCGGATGATTTTGAAGTGGAATATTTGCCACCCCGAGTTCTTCAAGGTGCTAATATCGTTTGTTTCTCTTTCAAAGCATAATGTAAGGAAGGAAGAAAACAGACCATCGTGAACACTTAAATTTTAAACTAGATTGAATATTTTACTAAAACTGACAGGCAACCTAAAAATATAACGCTTAAAATTAAATCATTTTTTGAAAAGCAAAATTCGATAACAAACTGCATAGATTACATACTACTTTATTCATACCTTTTGAAGTATGCAGAAAAGTTTAGCTCAGTGACAAAATAATAATGATATTAATAATAATAATAATAATAATAATAATAATAATAATAATAATAATAATAATAATAATAATAATTATAATAATTATAATTATAATAATAATAATAATAATAATAATAATTATAATAATAACAATAATAATAACAAATAAATAAAGGCATTATGTGAATAATGTATCTGAAATCATAAAAAATTTCGATAGAAATGTAATCAGAACACCGTTGGCAGAAGAATTGGATGCTGTGCAACGGGGAACCAAATATGACACGATGCTAAGGCATGAATCCCCCCGGAACTAAACAAAGAGAGGGACAGTGTAGCAGGGGCGGACTGGCCCGTCGGCGCGCCATTGCGCCCTCAAACCTGACACCCTTTTTTTTTTTTTTTACCTATTTTTTCCTTTTTGCACATTTTTTTTTTTTAATTTATTTTTTCACCTATTTTCCCCCAAGGTTGGCACCCTCTCGGGGACCCAGTCTGCCCCTGGAGCGTAGCCCTTAAAGAACAATTGAGGCAGTCAGAAGCAAAGGGATGTAAGTGGACATTATCAAGTTTTGAGTAAAACGCGTTTAAAGACAACATCCTAGGTAGGCTTTCATTGGTTTTTTTTCTTTTTTTTTCTAAATTATGCTTAACAGCAGCACCTACCAGTACTCTTTCTTGCCCCAAGACAGAGGTGAGGGTCCCCTACTTTTAGTAGTGGTTATCTCCAAATTTTTAATTTTGCCACTTACATTCTTTTGCTTCTCACTGTATCAATTGTTATATTATTGGCATTAATGTTTTCACACACACACATTAATGCCAGTAATATAACAATTGATACAGTGAGTACATTCATATTTATGTATGATAAGGATAAACGCTCGTTAGGATTTTTGAAATTGGGAAAAAATGATCTTCAGTTTTGAAAAAGTTATCTAAAAGTTAAACCAGCTTCATCAAAGTAACCAAGTAGTGACCACTAAGAATTTAAATCACTTTTCGCAGTATTACTGAAATAGAATGTCACTGGGTATGGCGCATAAAAGTGTTTTCCATATAAATTTCCTCACAAATTTCAGTTCCCATTACTATTGTTTTTATTGATGCAGGGATAGGAGTAATTTAGAGTGGCCAAAATATAGTAAAATCCCATTCATCGAATGCCACTACAGTGAACTATCTGTCTCGACAAATTAAATTTTCAGTGAGGATTTAATTTCCATTACATTGCTTGAACTCCATTACAACGAAATTCCTGTTACAAGGAACAATATTAACACAAACAGAATCAAGTAAAATTATTATTATTATTATTATTTTGACAATAAAGAAGAAAAAACAAGCTCAAATCAACGAAACAATAAATTAGAAACAAACCTTGCAAATACTAATCACATATACACTCTCTCTCTCTCTCTTTCTGTCCGTGGCTGTAAAAGTTACAACCAATTGTAGTCATAACCAAAAGAATTTTAGTTTGAAGTTATATTTGTTTTTTCCCAATAAACTTTCCCATTTATTAGCAATTTTTCAAAGTCACCAGAACAAAATATATGCGGATCAATTTTAAAATGTGACTTCAATTTTTATATCTAAAACGCTCTTTTTGAGCTTTATCTAATTAATTCTAAACGTCAAAGCTCCAAAATTTAAGTTTCATTATCAGTATGCGTGGAGTCCAGCATAAAAATTGATACATCTTTTCGTAGCGATAGGAATACAAATTAGAAACTTCTACTTAATTACACTTGAGGGACATACATTTTGACCAATTAATTCCCATAAATTCACCATAACCGATCGTAGCTTTTGGGGAAAGCAGTTTGACACTACTCTCTTTCAATCTATTCATGTTAAAAGCTGGAAAGTAGACACAAGGGAACTCACGGTAACATATCTCCTATTCAGTATTATTTTATCAGGCTTTTCTACTTTTAGGTCTTATCAGGAAACAATTACTTTAAAATGAAAGAGGCCATGTAACATAATAGCTCGTGTGTCTGTGCACCAGGACTGATAAATGGACGGGACTTCCTATTCGTTTCATATCAAATGCTGGCTACGAGTGAGAATAGATATCATTAGTCAAAATAATTGCCGCCCAAACGAAATATTAGTTTGATGGATCGAGGTGTGAAGTTCTGAGAAAGCTGAGCGGGAGTAAAAAGTTTTCGTGTCAAGTGTCCACCCACTTTGTGAATGAGCCTACGCAGTTTTATGAGTTTTATCAACGAGTATTTTTCAATCGTTATACCGATTTCGGCCGTGAAATCGCATTGTGTTTTCAAATGTTACTTCGAACGCTTTTTCCCTCTTGAAAGGGTTGTTCATCGATTAGTCAATAAAGTCTTGGTCTTAATTGGATATATTTTAGAAGATATTCTTCATAAACAGTGGATAACACTCAAAGGTCCAGTTTTCACCTCTTAATGTAATTGCTAACAACACACGCGATAACTGAAAATGTAACCATTGCTTGTTATGGACTTGATTAAAGTATGCAGTATCATGAATTTAATCTAGCTCAACTGTAACTCCCTGTAGATTTTACAGCAACAACAACAAAGCTCAACATAGAATAATTTTCTTCATAAAGTTATTCTGTTAAAACGTTTTTTTTCCCTTTGAAACTTTCATTAAGTTTTTGAATATTTCATTAAAGTTTCGAAGTTTCATGTAATTAACTTAAAATTCAAATTATTAAACTGATCAACAGAACAGATCTCACATTTATGAAAATTACCTTTTTGCTTATTTAATTATTTGTTTTATAGGGTAGGTACACCAAACCACCGGTATTAAACTTTGCATATATGTGTACGTCTGTAGAGAAAATTTTCTTTAACGAAAATAAAGCACAAACACCGTTTTAATGAAGTGACATTATAAGCACTGAATTTAACAGGACTCACACCAATATTTTGAATGCAAATAAAAATGTTTATTTATCAGGATAAAGCTCAGTTCATAACAATATTTGTTTCAGACTGGAAAAAGCTTAATTTCTCTCTCTCTCTCTCTATTACCGGAAAAAAAAATCTCTGCCAGGAACATTCTTATACCTTAACTGAAAAGCTGAACGAATTTGCACAGCAGTCAACCTAATGAAACATTACAGCTCAGCAGAAGTAGCCTAACGAAAAACAACCTGACACGGCCAAAGAGGACCTCTGGGAAATTTAAGTCCGTCTTACAGAAATGAGGCCTGGCCTCAAAAGGATTTCATTTTTCATTGCATTAAATATGTATGAATAGCTATCAAATGTAAAGAGCGCTTGAACCCGCGCTGTTCCCACGAGACTTCTTGTCAGCGTCAAGGAACTAAGGTCTTGGAACTTCTCTTTAGATTTTGTAATACAGATGGAACAAATATACAGATTCTAGTAATGCATGAGAAAAAAATACAAACGAAGCTTCGGTGGTGTGATATAATTTCGTGAAATTCTCATTTTCTCCCCCATTTTGATTTGTTATGAACAGAGATAATACGTAAGAAATAAATAAATACCTTTGGGAAAGAAGTAAATGCCAATCAACAACGTTTAAAAGCACAAAATTAACAGATTTCGGCATGCACTTGTTTTGGGGTTTCAGGAAACACCTTTTTCAATGCAAAATAGTGAGCTTTTCGATGTAAAGACATCTAGTAAAAAGGCTTTTACTGGATGTCTTTACATCCAAAAGCTCACTATTTTGAATTAAAAAAAAGGTGTTCTCTTTTCCTCCGAAACACGTATATGCAGTAATTTGATAATTTTGTTCGTTAAAAAGCTGATGATTTGCATTTAAAGATAAAAATTGTCCAAGTGCAGAATATTGAATGAATGGTTCTCATTTATTTATATGTTCTCATTTGTGAGATTTTATGTATAAGAGGTAGTCTTAACCATGATTTAGACACCATAGTGATAGCTTCAATGAGATATTATCAGATAAAAGCTATTGCTCGTCTTACAGAGGTTTATACATCACGAGCTGGACATTTTTAGTTTTATAATAAAGCTGAAAACCCCAACCATTGCTCCAAATTCTGTTTTTTATTTCCGAGCGGAAAGGTGAGTGTACTTCATGTAGCAGAAATGTTTGTTGTTTTTTTTAAAATCATTTTTATAATTTGAATTCTTTCGATGTAAAAAAGCTTAATAATTCGGCGAGAGAAAAGTTCTTTTTCATGTTTGAATCAGAATTCATTTATAATTTATAAGTCAATTATTTTTCTCGTAGGAATTCCTTCCACCTACACATATGCACACAAATGTATGAGTTGGGATGTTTACTAGGGATTACTTCTAATGATTTTTGGAAATTTGTTTTCATTGAAAATAAAACTTTTATCATTGACCTTTCTGAGAGGGAAACATTGGACTCTGTTCAATTAAGTACCTATTGTTTTTTGTTCTTGATATCGGTTGAAGTTATATTTGTTCATTATTCATGGTTGAAAGTTTATTAACACTCACAAGACCATCGTTTACCAATATGGTCAATGGTGTCTTCGTAACGTGTTACGACATTTACTCACACACTTATATAAGAGGCATTCAGCTCAATAAAGACTAAATTAAAAACACTATCATTAAGATATTAATGCATTCGACCATTTTTCATTCAAAAATGTTTAAAAACTTTTTTTATGCAACGGTTACTGTTACACAGTCATGTATAGATACTTCTAAGCACTGAACAGATAAAAGTGGCTTAGATTGCTTTTGTGATAGAGTTTGCAGTATATTTCCTGCTGAGACCGTTTCTCAAACGCGAAACGAAGTTTAGGTTTTTCGTCCATTATCGCGCTGAAGACCACATATCTGCATCTAAGGGCCCACATTATCAGTACTTTCCAGAAAGGTGTAAAAACATTTGTCAGGTTTGGACTCGCCCTCTTATAACATTGTAATAACTAAAAAATCGCCATTTTGGGGCCAATGTTAGTCGAGCTTTGAGGTATACAGACATTACGCATTTAAACATAGAATACAGAATTTTCGAAGTAATTGCGACTCACCTCCATTTTGTCCTCCTGTTTTGGAACCACGTCTTGACCTGCGCGTCCGTCATCTTGAGGGTCTTGGCGAGGGAGGCCCGCTCAGCGGAGGCCAAGTACTTTTGTTTGTGGAATCGCTTTTCGAGCTCGCAGATTTGCATCCGTGTGAAGCTTGTCCGAGGCTTCTTTCGCTTCGGAGGCGTTCGGTTCTGGTAGGGGTGACCGATCCGCCGGGGAGGAACTGGGGGCAAACCTGCGCCCAGAGGGAAAGGCACTAGAAATGAATATAAAGAAATAGGTATATTATATTGATAAACATTTCACAGCAATGGAAAAATTGAGTGAACAATATTTACTTGTATCATATCATGTAAAAAACATTTTAAATGCTACTGCAATGAGAATAGTGTGAAGGAGAAGAAATCGGAGGTGCAAAGAATCAACGAATAAGTAATCTGACTACGCAAAATTAAATTTTGAAAGTACATAGCTGTGTTACAAAATGTACGTCCACATTACTTAAAAATGAAAACTTTTTTTTCTCCAGTATGAAGTTAAAAGTTCGCATCTGAATATGTAAGCACTCATACATTCGAAATATGCACATTTAAGGAACTTGAACTTAAAATAATAATAATAATATAATAAAGCAAATAAATATAACTTACCTAAGCCAACATGAAATCGCGATAAAATAAAACAAGACACGATTATTACAAGGAAACAGTTTTGTCATGAATTTCAGAAATTCCCTCTGAAGTGTCAGTATGATAAAATATTAGTGAAAGATAAATTATTTAAAATTAAAATATGGATTTAAAACCGTTTTTAACCTTTATGGCTTATGTACCTCACATTTAAGAGAACCCTTACACCAACCCTGACTTAAGAACCCTGACTTAACACCAACCCTGACAAAAGAGCAATAGCACGTGTGTCCTTCTGAAATATCAATCTTACGTTAAACACGTGTTATGAAATTAAAAGCAATTGATGTAAGATTGACCTTCTAGGCTATACCATCAGAGAAGAATATAGTATAGGGATTTTAAACGAAACCACCTTTTCGGGGCTACATTTGCATAAAATAATAAATCATGGAGGAGGTGTCAGAGCATCCCCAACCCGTCACAGGTATTTGGGCAGCAGGCCAATTTGAGTTCTGACACTTGCTGTCGAACATCACACCACATCACACTCCAGGGTCCCCCGTACCTACCACTATTACTGATTTAACGGGTTGGGTGGGGCCAACGGGTTCCAGTGTTTTGATACAGATCAGAAGCCGAGCACTCCCTAATACAAACAGCGGGCAGTGCACTCGTTGGTTGCTAGATGTCTTGAAAAACTTCGAGAATCGCCCAAAGCCAGAGATCATCAGGATCCCGCTGAAACACATTTTGGGTTACCTAGGCCTCAGTAGGCAGGATATTTTTGAAATTCTCACCTTGCGCACGATTTATTATTATTATTTGGACCTTGTTTGAATTCATCTCGTTGAAAAATCCGCAACAATAACACACTGCTATCAATCTACAACTGGATGAGACTATTGCCAAATCCTTATAAAGTCTAGAATGGTTCATCAAATCGGCAAACCACTTTGATCATGAAAACTTTCTGCCTCATTTAATGCCACGAGGGTGTTCATCAGATGTCTCACCGCTTTCATTTCTTCGCGCTACATGACCGTTTCCCGGTTAGTCCCATTTTCTTACTCTACTCACTACATCAGTAGTTTTAGCTTCATTTTATTTTAGTTTATGCATTTATTTTTCCCTATCATAATTGTACGTGTAATGCATATTATAGAGACATGGTAATGAGTAAAGAAGCGGTTCAAAAGCTATAATCAGTTTAAAGTATGATATTTAAACTCATAGAAATCATCAACTTGCACAAAAAGAAAATGCATTATATGTCAAATCCATGTATGCAATATTTAAATATATAAAAAGAGTGTAGACATAACAACAAAGTTAACGATATTATACTTGTTAATTTTTCTCATTTAACGTATATTGTATAACTTAAGTCATCTGTTTTCACCCACTCAAGGGTTTTCAACGTTCCACTGCGAGTATCTTTCAAAATAGAAATCTTACAGTTCTAATAAAACTTTATAAAATGTCTGTTTGCTAGCGATAAAACTTGTCAGAATTATCAGCCATGAAGCACAAAAATAATAAAAATATAAAAAATATGATAATTTACCAATTCAGTGTTTGAACACATAATAAATTACAATAGCAGAAAATCCGAACAGTTATCACTGTCTCTCCGATAACGTTCCCAATCGATCGAAATGAAAATCATCATAAAGTGTAACGTGAGAGCCGCTTTCCAATTAACCACTACGGCATATGGTTGATTGAAAAACCATACAGTGTGTCGTCAAAAGTCAAGCTTGTTACACATAAATGCGCATGCACCGGCCGAGCTTTTTCTAACCCGCAATAACTTTTGGCTTTCGCTTCAGATTGTACCTAATAGGGCTTGAAGTGAGGGGTTTCATCAGTGGCTACCCAACCATGTAGTCACGCATACGGTTGGCATCACGGGAAAGAGGGAGCGAACAGAAAGGGGTTGGGGAGTCGAAAAGAATCAAGCTTTTGCTTATTTCGTTCAAAATGATGACGATCGTCTACTAGGTGACTACTTAAATAAAGTCAATACCACTGCTCTTCAAGGGCGGATTCAGGGAAGGGTCAAAGGGTCATCTGACCCCCCTGTGGCATGAACTTCATTGTGATGATTATTTCACTTCAGTTTTTTAGATTCGGAAAAATAGTACATGGAGTCAATGTTAACATTTTTTTTTTTTTGCTTTATTCTGTAAGTGTTTTCTTTTCAGCGCGTCATAACTCAAAAGATTGACTGGATTCGTTTACTGGGCCATTTCTATTTTGAGCTTTCTGTTCATTTTTAAAAGTGCAACACATTCAAAACTTACGGTAATGTATCCAACTTTTTTGCTTAAAGTTATATGACTTTGATAAAAATTTAAGGGAATATGATCCATGGCGCAGGTAGCACCATTAAAGAATTTAGGGGGAGGGGTAATTTGAAAGGGTTTTAACATTGTTTGGGGGGTGGGTAGCTTCCTGGCATATGAGGTGGTACGCCATCCCCTTGCTTAAGGCATCCCTGTTTAACTTATACTGTTTTATGTAGAGGTATGACGCTGGCCATTGAAACTTGACCTCCCTTACAAAAATTTCTGGATCCGCCCCTGCTGCTCTTTCGAGGAAAAAAGCAAATAAATAAACAAATATAACAATCCCTCCAATCCCTCTGAGTTGCATAATAATGTGATTGCAGTTTTTTTCTCCAGTACCCAATAAGACACCAATCTTCATTAATCAATCAAAGTAATCCTCAGTAACTGGAGGTCCAAGTAGAAACGGATCAGAGATTATTGAAAGCTTAATTTGGAGGGATTAAAACCAAGACTGGCTTGTGAGGGTGACTCATCCACTACACTTGGGATTGAGAGTAATGAATTCGAATTAATGGCAGGGATTCAAATTATTGAACAAGGAAAATTAATCATAATTACAGCGAAATATAGCTAGTAAGTATTATTGTTAATTTTATTAAAGATTTAGGTTGGCAGTTATAGCAAGTTCGGTTAATTTGGTAACCTGGTTTCATTTACAAGCATAGGGAGCTCAAAACATTAAAGAGCAATTATTTCATTCAATATTCTGTCAAAGTATTGATAGTGAATGTTTTTTTCCGAGAATCTGGAACTTGCTTATTGGATACGAAAGCATTTCGAATTATATTTCTGTCAAAATTGAATGAAGAATATTTTTTACAGTTCTCTACTCTGTTTCTCTGTTTATATAACAACTAAACCTTGAAGTTGAAACTTTTTAAAGCAGAACTAGTTTTTTAGTAAACATTTAGGAATCAAATTTTACATAGCCGTAACTCCAACTTACGGAATGAGGAGTTAGGACAATAGAACTCTCACTGAAAAAAGGTCAAAGAAAATATTTTGCTTATTATAAAAATATTTTTTAATCAAATTTTGAAAAGTATTTAAATTTTTTTCATGAAGAATTCCGTAGCTTTTGCGATATCAATTTTAGTCCAGTACTTAAAGCAATATTTGAAAGAAAAACATAGGAGAAACATTCCTAATGCTTCTTTAAATCGTCTTCCTTTCCCTTCTCCATTCCTTCCACGTACGCTGCAATCAATAATGTTACAGATTCCAGCATTCCATAAGAAAATTCACTTTACTTTCCAAAAAAAAAAAAAAAAAAAAACGCGTTATTTTCGGCTCTTTATTTTAAAAATCATACCGATGTAATGACAGAAGAAGCTTATTGAATCAATTGGTGGTAACCAAGCTCATCTTCAAAAGTGAATTGTCACTTAACTTGTGGGCTCCAGAGATGTCTTTTAAATCCTTCTAACAAAATGACCTTGTTTACCAACACCGAATGTGCTTTTAACGTAATTGAATTTGTCTATAGAGCAAACTGGTTTTTTTTCGTACGATAGCGTTTGGAAGGTGATTTTATCTGTCGCCCGAAGACTGGATTTGTGTTTTGTTGCTGTTTTGAAAAAGATCAAGAAAATGTTGGACGCAGAAAATAGTTCCGCTAATGGTTTAAGGAAGGAAAAAATAAGTATACGAAAAAATAGATTCCAGTAAGGGTAAGGCTATGACTCAAGTTACTTACTCCCGACAAAACTGATATCGCCTGCCGACAGATACTGTAAGAAATGACTGAAAAGACAAAACGTTCCGAATATATTATGGTATACTATCTCGAATTCCGAAGGACTAATTGACACAAGATTTCCAAGATTTTTACGGGAATGGTTCGAGTAATAATCCTTCCTTTGAATTTGAGTTAGCTTTTTTCAATAGTCACAAAAAAAAAGAAAAAAAATCGATAGTTTTTTGGAAGTTTTTTTCCTAAAAAAGCTACTTAACATAGGAAAATATTTTAGAATGCTTTTCTTAGTTTTAATCAACAGTTATTAATTAACTTACATAAGACATAGTTTGAAAATTTTTCTACAAGAGTAGTGTTGCATTTTCTTATTTATTCGTTGTTAATTTCTAATTCTACTGCCTGATCTTTCCTGGCTTTCAACATTAGATGCACCTATTCGTGAATATGCTATCCAAAAAAGAGCAAAAACTTTTTTTTTTGTGACAAATTATTATCAAGAGAAATACTTTAATTAAAATTAACAATAAAAATTAAAAGAAAAAATTCGACCAAAGCAATGCAAGCTAATTTATTAGTGTACCAACTGAGGACTTTTAACTGCAGCTCTCTCTCTCTCTCTCTCTATCTTTCATTCAGCTAAAACACTAAGGTAGTTCAAATATTCCTTTTTGATAGTTAAAGCGCTTATTCTCAAGAAAAATATATTCGTTTAGTTCAAAGGAAAACTAATATCAATATGTAAATGATTTCAGAGTCATTAATTGCTCAGGCATTGCATTCACACATTGCATTGCATGTACAGGCATTGCATGCACATCATTAATTTCTAATTATCAAAGCCTAAAATAGGAAAAAAAATCAAGCAGAGTTTTTTCAACAAGCAGTGAAATGTAGAATTGAATTTTAACAAAAATTCCTCGCAGAATAGAACTTTGCAATTAACTAGTAAAATGTACAAATAAACCAAGTGTAAGCTTTCATATAAATTTAAAAAAGGGCTTTTGATTTCCAGAAAATATGCAAACCTTGGAACCGCTTCATTTCGTTTAAAAAAATTCAATTTTCATCGTTGCTAAATAAAATAAATACGAATCTTAAAAATTAATAATTAAAAAGAAATATTTACACCACAATACCCACTTGCTTCAAGAGAAAAAAGACGTTGGCAACTCTTTTTTCATATGAAAAATAAATAGCTTTACGTTTTATACCGCTGTATATATCAAAATCTTACTTTGGACTTCAGTTTTAGGAGACATTTATCCCTCTCCCCTCCCCCTAACCTCCAGAAATTATAATGTAACTTTAGAGGGGAGATAAAAAGTTTTCATCTTTTTAGTCATTTAAATCAGTTGTAATTTGAAGTTATCAATATTTCATGGGGTATGAATACCTTTTCTAACACTTAGAAACATTAATATTTAATTCATAATCAATGGGATCACTAGTAAAAACATCTATAAAGTTTTGCTACGGACAGAATATCACAAAATATGTTCCTATTCCTATGATATCTACATACACTTAAACCTTTCCCTGAAACCACAATTTTTTATGACTCGTAACAGAAATATATAAAGTAATTGTTGAAAACATATAAATGTATGAATTAAAACTAATAATTTTAAACTACTGTAAATCATTTAAGTTTTGTTAGAAAATTATTATTTTTTAAATACTAAGTCAAATATTGTCGAATGACTTGGGAAAAATGGCGGAAAAGAATTAGTATTCAAGCTGTTATACCAGGACTTGTAATATGCTTATGTGTGGAAAAAGCTTAAATAAATAAATTAAGACTTATAATTTTAAAATAATGGAAATGATTAAATTTTTGATTAGGAATTATTATTATTATTATTATTATTATTATTATTTTAATGTTAAGTCAAATATTAGGGAATGACTCGTTAAAAATGGGAGAAAGATTTAGTATTCACGCTGGAAAAAAAAGGGCTTTTGAAAATACTTAATGACAAGCTTTCGTTTTAATCCATTTTTCTAGAGAGAGGGAAAGGTTGAACTCGGAAGTCGAGTAATTTCTATTCATATCCAGGAAAATAAAGTTTTAAAAGTTGAATGGACTCTTTGGGCAACTTCAGTAATTTTCGTTCACTTTAAAGTTAATTTTTTTCATCTAGGTATAATGTTATATGTTTTTAAAAAGATATCATTCCTTTTTGAAAACAGGCGCTTTGCTGGTTCCCCTACTTTTCGCAGACATGAAATTTCCTTTCTCCCTGTTTTTCAGTTTTTACCTTACTTTTTGATATACATAAAGGTGGAGGAAATTTTAAATGTCAACGAAAGCGTAGGGTAAACCCTCGCATTGTTAACTAATATTTTTTTGCGAATAAATAACGAATAACGAATAAACACCTTTGTGTCCGAAAATTAAATGAATGAGCTACCATAGTTTTAATGTGCAAAAATTGCAAACTACTGCAGACACGTGTTTCGGGGTTACAAGGAACCACTTTTTGAATGCAAAGAAGTCTGAGATTTTTGTATGGAAAGTCATCCGAGAAAAGCCTCATATTTTGTTATCCTTCATTTTTTGTCAGTTTCATTCCTTAACAGTAATTTTGTTTATTCAGGGTTTACTACTATCATTACTTTTGTTATTACTACATTTGCTTTTATGGATATCACTGTCTTTAGTTTACTTATACTTTCTTGAACAATCTGATTAAAGTATACGCCAAGTACTACCCTATCTAGATTGAAAATATGATAAAATTAGCAAGTGTGGCAAAATAGCATTTAAATGGTATTGTTTGTTAATTTTTGCATTTATAACTTTGCATAACCCTTCAGTCATTTATGAGAATTTTCTTTTTTGATTAAGAAAATTTTAAAAAATATCTTTTGTTAAAAAATAACATCTCAAATAAACAGCTTACCTTTGTGCGCAAAGTTACTACCGTAAAATGTTTGCCGAAGAAAAGATATAATAGTATTTTTCAAGCTTATTTTTACAAAATGCAACATCTTTATTTCTTCCGAATATTTTGTTTTACTTGAAACTTTTGTCTAAAGAAACTACCATCAGAAGCTTAGTGAAAGAAAAATCCATTTATTATCGTGTGTGGATATAATACACTTCCTTGATAAACCATTTTCACTGTACATTTTAAAAGATGTGTTATGCTGAAAAAGCAATGATAAATGACGCCTTATAATTACAACAAAAATATCACTGCGTGCATACTGATTGCAATTTCATACATTCCGCAGCATTTGAAATTCATTGCTGTGTAAATTGCAGCACATGAAATTAAATCTGGTTTAAGGTAGGTTCATGTAGAATAAAACAGCTAAATACCCTAATGTGCAAGTGGTAATTTATGACATTTTTAGGAAAGAGTTACGTGCAATGTCCCTTTAGCTAATTTCAGAAATCGATTTCTATTTTCAAACTTTGATTATTAAAATCAAGAATTCTAACATAATGCGCTTTCCACAATAATCTGTGCTAGTCATAAAAAGTAATATACAAAGAACAAGTAACATTAAACTGAATAAAAACAGGCATTTATCAAAAAAGAAGAAAAAAAAGTAATGAAATAAGTATTCAAAATTTTCTAGTCTGAAACACAGCGGATTTTATTTATTTTAATAGAAAAACTATGGACACAATTTTTTTTTCAAATATTACTAAAAAAAATTTAATTTTAAATATTTAAAATATTTTTTTTCTTTTTTACAGATTTTGAGTTATGTGGATAAATCTTTGAATTTGGTAAAGCGCTTCAAAACTTTTACGTCGAGCACATTTCAAAATTAAAACTAAATAATTCCGTGCTATTTCAACTTCTCGAAGTACCTAATTTCATTTTAACTTTCATAACAGTCCATTAACTTACTCATATCCTATTCACGGGTAATCTCGCAATTAAAGCAAATATTATGACACTCTTTCTGGCAACATCACCAAACAAGCATGAATATCCTTAAATACTGAGCTCGGTGATGCAAAGAATCAAGATTTTTACTCGACTCTTATAGTTAGAAACATATAATTCTGCCATTTAATATTCGTGAGAGTAAGAAGTTTAAGTACAGAGTAAAATTCTAGTTTAAACAGTCATGCACAAGTCCTACGTCATGGAAATAAGTCACTTAAGATGGGTTAGGTGTTTTGGGTTTTGAAGCTTCTATTTTATGAGCGTTCTATTATTTGAGGATTCTATAATTATCATCGTAATGCAACGATGTTGCTGGAAGTCGTAAAATTTATTTACCTATATTTATACCTATTTTTCTTTCTAGTTTTATCAATATATATCCGTCTGTATCAAAAAATAAATAAATAATAAATGAATGTAATAAATAAGTAAATAAAAAGAGTGAAAATTTCAGAAAAAACTTAGTTTCCAAATAGTTGCACCGCTATATTCCTAGCACATTGCACAGCAATGTATAATTTATATCTAACCCTGCACTGAAATCTTATGGAAATTTTTATCGTCATACTTTCTTAACAATTAAATGGCTGTAAAAATCAAGTTTCGCTTTTTACAACAATATTGACGCAACAGTCAGCTCCGGAATTGTTGGATGAAACGTTGTGAAAACCACATGAAATATTAATTTTTTCCCCACTTAACTTATCAAAATGTGCACTTCGTATCTATATACCAAATTTCATGCTTCTAGGTCTTACCGTTTTCCTGGGAAGTGAGCCATACACAAACAAACATCTTATTTTATGAACTGTAATAGATAAATACGAATGCTGTATTTATTAAACTTTTCATTTTATTATTTGTTTACTCACAAAAACAATAACTACTTGGAAAGAGCTGGTACTTTACATAAAAAAAAATTGGAATGTACCACTAAAATACACAACTAAGAGTATATAAAAGTAAAAACCGCCCTCCCTGTCTAGTGGTCAGAGGAATTTGACTGCGATGGGGAGGTCCCGGGTTCGAACCCAGCTCGGGCATGGATGTACTTCCTCTCTCGTCCTTTCTTTGTGTGAATGTGTTGTTATGCTGTGTTGCCTACTCTATAAACGGGTCCTTATGGCATATGTGTACTGTGGAAGTCGGTCTTCACACCAAATTATGGTACAGTTGGAAAAGGTGAAGCAGCGCGCACCAAATTGCCAGCCTGGCTGGCACACGACAACAACAAGAACAAAGGTATAAAAGAGAGTATTTGAATGACTTACGAAGAGTTGTTATAAAAGCTAATAAAAGTATGGAGAATTAGCCAATATTTCAGAAGTATAGTTTTACACTATAAAAGGCGAAAGCCATTAAGAACAAATACTATACATACATACATACAAATTTCACTCAAGCTAACAGCAAAAAATACTTTTAATTTTACTTTTCAAATCGAGATTGTTGAAATTAAGTGAAGGTAGAAGATATTACAAATGTTTTCTTATTATCTCTTATTTCGTACAATTTTAATTAAAGTTCAAGCAAAGAATGTTTTCATTTCTGCATGGAGATGGAAAAAATTTGTTGCAAATGTATTATGTCATTGCATTTAGCAAAGATATTATCTATGCATAAATGCAATACATGTAAATTGCAATAAATGTAACAAGAAGTTTCTTTCAATTTTACTTATCTTTAAAAGAAATCAAAGTAAAGCAAATGGTGATAATTTTACCGAGTATTCGGACAAAATTTCACGAATAGAGAATATTTTGGGAGGTCACCGTGACTTCCTATCGGGGTGCCTATGTCGTCATTTGAATATGCTACCTGGCACTCGTTTTAAAAATAATTTCGTCAATTAAGTTCCACTCTCATTGAAATTTTCATATACCGCGCAAAAAAAAAAAAAAAATTCCGCACCAAAAAAAAAAAAAAAGATCGCACAAAAACAGGTTTGAGTGTACTACTATGCATTCAATGCGGCTTCATTTATTATCATAAAATGCTTGAACATTGACGATAAGGGTGTGCTTTCGGATAGGACAAAAACTGACGTTTTTACTGCGGCATCGGAGTCGGGCTGATTTTTGGGTAAAATAGTTGGAGTCGGAGTCGGGATTCAATGGTTTTCCAGTTCAAAGAGGCGGAATCGGAGACGGTTATTTTCCCTCAAAGTCTGCAACTCTGCCAGTGCTTCGCGGCCTTAGTTTTCACACTATCAATTTTTTTTATTCTTGATAACAAAATTCCACGGTAAGACTAAAAAACTTGAATTTCTTCACAGATAATCATGGGGTTGTTTGCATCAGTCAAAGGTACTACTTTTAGTCCAACTAACTACTTTTAGTCCAGTTTTTTTCAACCAAGTTGATTAAATGAATAATAATAATTTTAAAAAAACGTGGAACGAGGATTTTTTTTTCAAAACTTTAAATTTTAATTATATTTTTTAAATGTCCGCTTTTTCAAATAAGGCATGGGCTTTATGACATCACAAGAGATGATCTGTAACGCTCATTCCACTGTCGCATTGAATGTTTACGCTTGCTGTGTACCGCGTTTCCAAGTTATGATAATTCTGAAGTAAATTAAATATTGCGCTCTACGCTTGCTGTTAACTACATCGTTGCCAACGCAAGTGAGTAAAGACGCGTTTAAATATTGCGCTCTGCGCTATTGCCTCAGTGAATGGCATTTCATCACTTGTGATGTCATTCGCAGAAGCATAAAAAAAGGAAACTGAATCAGCGCAACGATTAATTATTTTGTTTAATATTAAACTTTGTCAAATTATTTAAAAAGTGATCGAATCCTACGTTTTTAAGCATGCTCTTTCAGAAAAAAATACTTCTAAAATTTCGGAAACGACCGCATTATTAAAATTTGAATATATTTTTAAAAACTGCCTAGTTAGTTATGCAAAAAAATGCTTCTAACTAATCAACACATCTCGTTTTAGTTGTTACAATATCGTTTCATATAATGTCTAAAATTTCATATATAAACATAATTTTCTATCTCACTGAAAATATTCACAATGGCAAAATAATTCGGGCAAAAATGCGCAAGAGAAATTATTTCACGAAAACCTTTTAAGAGTCAGCTATCTTATCATCCAGCAGTCAAACAAAATAAAACACGTTTTCTTCCATATTATATCTAAAAACATTAACGCTTCTTTCTCTTTGATACGGACGATGTGTTAACCTTAGAGCACGGAATATTCTGCATGATACCTCCCATAAACGAAGATAAATGAACATAAAATCGGAGCTAAATAGTCCAGAAAGTAAACGCTCTTTCTTTACAACGCCGCGATTTTGTCGCAGAAAGTAACTTTACGACCGCCTGTAGGCAAAGTGTTTTCGTTTGAGATGGGTTTTTAATAGATTATTGTCATTTTGGTCAATGAAACGCGCTGGGTAGTTACTTTTATCAGCTATCAAGCTTCGGTTAAAACGTGTTTTTTGGATTAGAGTTTACGACTCGTATAAACCTAGAATATCTACTGTCAATAACGGTCGCCACTTTCTTTGTTCCGCTGGTTTTGAAAGAATGCTAAAATTGATTAAGCACTTAGCGAAAATAAAATACATATGATGTTTCAAGATTTTATTGCTTTAAGGAGAAATGCTCGGTACAGTTACTTTTAAGATATCCGAACGACATGTTCGAGTCTATTTGCAACAAAAAGATTGAATTAAAAAATTGAGTGGGAAATTGCTCAGAATGAAAGCTCACCACTTTTTAAAATACAGTTTAACACTCTTATTACGATCCCGTTTAATACGAAATGGCGGCTTAAACCAATATTTTGTTCGTTAAGTTTGGTTTGCTATCTAATTAGGGGAAGGTTGCCGCCAATGAACCGGTTCCATTACCAGACCGCGAAGATATTTCCCGTACCAGAGTTTGTGCAGTCGCGTTATCAGTTTTAGTACCTTCCTTTGTCTGAAAACAGTCTACTGCAGAGTCGTCAAGTAGCTAAACTTATTTAATCATATTTTTAGTCGGCCAGAAATGATTTCTAACATTATCTTACCAATTATTGAGATTTTCATTTAGTTAGAACATGCTTTGAATATCACTGATCATTTAAACGTGAATATTGGCTTAAAAGAGTGCCTTTTCAAGTACAATTCCTCATACTTCATTTTTCATCATCTGCAAGAATATTCAAAATGACGTAGTTGCTATAATTGGACCACTAGGTGTTTCCATGAATGGACAACCTGACAAAGTCTTTCAGTCATGGAAAATCTCAAATATTGCTGTAACTTCAGCTCCATTTCCTTTGAAAATTGCTCAAGTATTTAAAAAAATATATAACAATGAAAAAATAATCTCAGTAATTCATGAAAACTTTTAAACTTTATTATAATTTCAAGGTAAATGTTTTTATAAAATTGATTAAAAATTTAAAACATAATAATACAGTTTCAAATACTTTTGCTGTTTCAATAAAATGCAAAAATTAGTAAAATAATTATGGCCAGTGGACAAGTGAGAGCATGTAACGAGCTACAGTAGCTTACAGAAATGGTGGTATGGACCTTAACGAAGTCTGCCGACAATATAGAGTCCTGAACATAGACATGGGAACCGGTTTCCATGTCTATGGTCCTGAAAGCTACTTTAAACAATCGCATGGAAAATAAAACCGGTTTATTGTTACCTTAGACATTTATTTAAAAATGTAAGAGATAAGCCCTACGAAATAGGAGTTCTGATTAGTGAATCATATTTTGAAACTAGAGAAGTGGTTTTTGGAATTACTTCCGAAAAATTGGGGAATTGGCCTTCCAGGAGACTGAGAAATATAACATGTCTCACAGATTTATTTAAGACAAAAAGTCTGTTAATACTATAGTCTCTGGTAGTTTGAGACTTAAGCTTCTGGTTTCAGTAATGAAATGGTCAAAAATGTTCTCTGACATTTTAGAGAGCAAGTACAAACTTGCGTCAAACGAAAATTTTCAAAATTGATTTAACAAAATTCTCAACAGTTCAAAAGAGCTTGAAAAGATATTAGCTAAAAACAGTGTTGCAGAGGTTGGGAAAATATCAAGTGGCGAACGAGGTGTGATGATAGCAGCTGTGTGTTGTGTGACTGCTGGGGTTTTTTTATGTTTCTCTTATCCGAAAATAAAACATTTTAGGGAAAAAATCTCTTTTTCTGTAACTTATTGTTATTTATAGTGTTTATTGATAACCTGTTATAAATATTTGTAAGTTACGCATTGATTTTTTAATTTGCGAATGCGGTCCATCGATGCAAACTCGATGGTTCATCCATAGCAACTGGTAGCCATTGATGGACCACATGCTAAAATATTTATTTTTAATTTTCATTTTTTACGGTGCATATTTATCATGAAAGTGAATATTATTATTGAAAAGAGAAATTTACTAAGAAATTGTTCTTATAATTGACATGAAATTTGAGTTGGATTTCCTTTTTTAAAAAATCGAAAACTGTTATGTGGTTTATTGATGATAACCTTCCGCTACATTAAAAATTTCACGCATAATACGTATGCATTAAATTGAAAGTCTAGGCTAAAACGAGCAAAAATTTCTGACCCCTTACTTAAAATGTTCGTGGTTGAATACTGTGATTTTTTTTTTTTT
Organism: Uloborus diversus; assembly: GCF_026930045.1. Lineage (NCBI taxonomy): Eukaryota > Metazoa > Arthropoda > Arachnida > Araneae > Uloboridae > Uloborus > Uloborus diversus. The sequence continues at coordinate 147,557,890 of NC_072731.1, forward strand.
TTTAAGAAATTATTCATCATTTTGTGAGGCAGTAGAAGACCCATTGTGTAAAGAGGAGAAAATATTAAGTATTTTACATCTTTACTAATAATAAAGCTGAAAGTCTCTCTGTCTGGATGTCAAGAGGATGTCTGGATGTCAGAAGGATGTCTGGATGTCCGGAGGATGTCTGGATCTCTGTGACGCGCATAGCGCCTAGACCGTTCGGCGATTTTCATGAAATTTGGTACAAAGTTAGTTTGTAGCATAGGGTGTGCACCTCGAAGCGATTTTTCGAAAATTCGATGTGGTTCTTTTTCTATTCCAATTTTAAGAACAAAACTATCATAAGATGGACGAGTAAATTACGAAATTATCATAACGTGGAACCGTAACATGGGCACAAGCCAATTGGCGAGATACGAAATTATCATAACGTGGAACCGTAACATGGGTACAGGCCAATTGGCGAGAAAATTCACCATACATTATTTGTAAATATACAGGCGAACCAAAAGACCTTTTAATTTTTCTATTACGGGCAAAGCCGTGCGGGCACCACTAGTAGGAAATAAAGCCCGTACATTTGTTTATCTGCGGACATTTGAATTTTCTCGAACTTCCATTGTGGATTACAACTTATTCCGCGATTGTTGATTATCATTTTCCTTTTTCAATATTTTCCAAAAGCATTCATTTATAGGAAATTTTTTTTTCTGAATGTGCTAATGTATTTAGATTACAATGTGTGTATTTGTATTAATGATTTTTAAATATAGGTAAGCATTTCTTCGTTTTTTCACAGTATCATTCATTCACGGTTGTAACGAATAACAACTAATACGAACAAATTCGTGGATTTTTGACATTTCCGATTAACTAAGTTCAATTGTACTTTTCGCGAATTTTCTCTCGTATTTTTTAAAAGAGGTCTTTTAAATTCGACTTTGTACTCAAGATTTATCATGGTTTCGATTGATGTCATTAATTTATATGCCCTAAAAACATAAATCGGGATTATTTATTTATTTATTTATTATTATTATTATTATTATTATTATTATCATTTGAAATACCCAAGTTTGCCGAATGAGCTAAAGGAAAGAAATTCTGCTGCTAAAGAAATGCCAAAGAATGTGTTAAAGAAAAAAAAAATGTGCTAAAAATGCTAAGAATGCAAAATGGTAAAGAAATAAAATTCTCTACATATCCAGATATTAAAATCGAATTTATCTCTTCATTTATTAATTAACAAATAAAAAACTTTTATTCATTATTAAAAAGAAAGAAAAAATTTAAAAATCAGTTTGCATTTGATAGAAAAATAAACAGTATTACAAGAGCTCTATTCAAAACGAGAAAAATATAAAATGATGCAAGTCAGAAATTCTGTTTTCTCGGATAATTATATGATGCCGTCATTATTAATCTCTTCTTTCATACTGAAAAAAAAATGTAATAAAAAAACTCATTCAGCGTTAGTTATACTGTACATACAATGAAAAGGAATTAAATATTTTCTTAGAAGGTTTTTATACTGTGGAATGTAATTTCTTTTCCTTTAAATTTCGATGCATTGAAACTTCCAAAAAACAATGCTTTTAGGCAAGTTTTATATGCGTTTCATACAGTCCAGGATTTTAGGGTAGGGGCATCCCCTCCTAAAGGGATAAAACTAATTTAACTTCCCCTTTAAATATTTCTTGATTAATTTCCCCATAACATAAATCAAATTTTTAAACTTTTTAAAAAATCACTTGAAGCCTATTTAGATGAGCCACTTTTGTTCGCTAGGAGTTAGAGTAATATTGCAGTCGGAAGTCATTTTAATATCGCTATTCTTCCGTTGATTCTTCTTTGATAGAATAAGTAATTAACCTTTTTTTTATAAAAAACTGCATGTGTACCTTAGAATGATCATTGCAAATAAGAAAGTAAATTGTCCAATTATGGATTTTATTTTTAATTTATAAAAAAAAATTAAAAATGAAGGAAACCACGTAATATTTTCAAAGCAAAACCTTATGGAAAAAAATAAATAAATTTATGAAACTCAACATGATTAACATGTTTAATTACTTAGTCTTCGTATTATAAACATTATGTCAAAGCTTTTGATACTTACTGCTCATTGTTATGGGAATTTTCGTGAAATTTTTTAAGGTGTAGTGCTTCATTTGCTTAAAATCTTAAAAAAGTAATTACTTAATCAAAGTGAGCAATTTTGGTATCAATGACTTTTGAAAGTTAACTGAATTCGATTGATTATTCAGGTAGAAAAATAAAAGAACTTTTCGACTATAATTTAGAAATTTTATAGTCTTGTAGGTTTATTTTTAAACTGTGTAACAAACCATCTTTTTGCGAAAACATTTTTAAACTTTTGGGCATCATCTAATATTTCAATAGATCTAAGCTTTTTAAAACGGTAAAAAGGAAAAAAAAGAAAGCGCTTCTTTGCTTTGATTTCACTAAGACAAGGAAATTTATTTTTCGGATATAAAGCTAATAGAATTTTAACCTATATAAGGAATTTTAGATCAAACTTAGCCTTTCATATAGTTTTTGAACGTTTTTTGAGCTTGGAGGGACGTGTTCTTTAACAGTATAGAATATTTAAGGAGTTTTAATCATCATAGGAGCCTTGAAGCATCAGATTCGATTTAAGCATGGTAAACTTTTGCGAGAAGTTCAGCTAAAGCAAAACTTTTATTTATTTTTCTATAAAATTATGAGCCTCACTTATTCAGGAGTTAATATATATATGTTGAGGTTGAACTCAATTTTCGACGCCAATGGGGAAGTAGAGGTTTTTTTCCTCCTTCTTTTTTTGAGCAATCACATTGCTTATTGTTCTCACTTGACGGTTTTGATGTCGTATGTGATTTTATTTTGCCCCGCCAACATCTGCAGCAACACTGTCGACTGGCCCCTTCCGATGCTGCTCCTGTAGCGAAAACCGTCTCCAAGTTGCGTCCATATCGTACATACACACGCATACATACACATACGCAGCGACATACACACACCTACACACATACACACAAACAAACACACACATAACCTCACACTCATGCCTGTACAGACACAAGCACACGCATACCTTCAACTCACACTTACATACACACACACACAAACGCTCGTGATTGCGAAAAGCATAATTTGAATTCAAGATGTAAAAATTCTAATTAATTTTTTAAAAAATTCTTTTCTCTCTTTTTTTTTTTTTTTGACTGAATTGTAACAAAGCACGTTACCTTAAAAAATACCAATAGAATATTTAGAAAATACGGTTATAATTTTCAAGTTTTGTTTAGTGCTATTTGAAAATTATTTGGAATCTCGAAATTATTTTTATGAAAATAGCGACGACTATAAGACTTTTAAAAACTACCCAAGCGTTTTAAAATTTCGAACTCAAAAAAAAAAAAAAAAAAAAAAAGCGATAAGATTTACAAAAGCTTTGTCATCCATAGAGATTTCAATCAACAAAACAACCTGAAAGTAATAGATTCTTTTAATGGCGTCGTTAATGTTGTGTCGTCCAAGGACTTTCTTGAAAGTACCAAGATAATAACGTGGATGCCATTTTCGTTGCTTTTCGAAAGGTACCTTATCAAACAGATAATAGGGGTCTTTTGGAACATTATGCATCGCAAACAGAAGGAGATTCAATCATAAGAACAAATGTGCCATGCTATCGCTTCTCTTGAATTGTTTCGAAATGGCTTCTTTAAGTAATTAGGCGAAACATATCATTGACTTGATTATTTATTCTTATAGTTTCTCATTTTTTTTTCTCCCCCCCCCCCTGCTTTCCCAAGAAACCGTGTGTTTTTTTCCCCTGAAAGCTTATGACGTTTGGAAGAGCGTTTCGTTTGATGAGAATATGAAGCATACCATAAACTATTGATATCCAGTTTCTACTTTAAAAACTATATTGCTAACCAATATAAAAGAGAAATGGTTTCTCAAATAAGAATAGATTTTTACAAGTGCACCAAATGTCCATGAGATCAAAGTATAGTATTTTGTTACGTATTTGGAGCGGTATGTGTTGAAGTTTTCTTTTTTCCATCGATTCCTATTTTCTGCACTTACCTATTAGCACTTGGGAAAATAAAATAAAAATGCGGAACTGAACATAGTTTCTGTAAATTACATTTCTTAGTATTTCTTTAAAACCCACTTTGAATATATTCAGTCTGAGCAGATAGTAGAGGAATGTCGGAGCAAAGTGAAATGGTGAAATATTTACTCTGTTTCAGCATCACCTATCTGGTAATATTTTAGCTATGTAGTAATACATGTGAGTTACTCCAGTCAGGAAAAAGTTATTTCATGAGATCAAAGTGTATGATAATACAAGCAATTTTCAAAAATTGATATTTTAATACATTTTGCATTATTAACTCAATCAATTTTGAGCTTATTTTTATTTTAAATGTTTTGTCCAATTAGTCAATTGCGTTCTGGTCAAAGTGGCTGTGGCAAGTACTCATTTATTAATTAATACATTTGCATTCTTTTCTTTAAAAGTTCACTTATTTATTCATTCATTACCCTATTTTCTTATCCATTCACTATTTATTCTCTCTTGTATTAATTCTCATATATTAATCGATTAATTTGCTTATTTATTCGTTTATCGTTTCACTACTTATTCATTTAGTCATTCATTAATTTAGTCACTAATTCATACCATCAAACCTATTTAAATAATCAGATAGAAAACGTTGCACTTAAAATACATTTTACTTCTCACTTTGCTCAATGAAAAAAAAAGTGAAAAAATTCCAACCTTTTTTTAATGTATAAATTTTTTGCCAAAAATAAAAATAATAATGTTTCAATGCAAGTTTTATTATAAAATATATTGTTCTTTCTTTACGTTCCGTAATTTTCAAAACAAATTTCTAATCAGTTCATTTTCAAAAAAGTAAGTTATCTTAACTATTTCAGTTTGCCCTACATTCCCTTACATCAGCAATAATCATTATTTTTTATAAATACTACTAGTTTATCAGCTAGCACCCAAAATTTGGACAAATAGTATCATCTCTGCGATAAAGTTGGGTGAGGTGTCATTTTCTTCAGTTTTTTTGCGTAGATTTCGAATATGCTGAGGCGGAAATCGAAGTCGGTAGCTTTTGTACAATAACTGTCGCAAAAAAAAAACCCATCAAAATCATCAATTTTTAAAGTTTTGTATTTTTGTCAATTGCAATGACATTTACCAGAAAAAAAATCCAAGTATTTCAGACTTAGCTATTAATCATATACTGGGGACTCCACTCCTCGCGTTCTATTTGCGTTTGTGAGCCCTGCTTAATGCACTAATTACAGCAAACTAACATCATCACTTCACCGCCACAAAAATTCACTCTGACACTAACACATTCTTTTTGAATCCAACGTCAGGAAAGCCACTTTCTATTGTTTCAGTTTAACTCCCCTCCAAACGAATCTTAACAGCTGATCGCATCCAAAACTTCAACAGTTTTGAGCAATTCACTTCTAGTTCCAGCGTTTTACGTCTTGCAGATCAAATGCTTTAAATCTGGTAGTCTGAAATTAATTTGAAGGGATAATTTCAGCATCCAGAGGTTGAAATTTTAACGTTGTGTTTGGGGTTCCCAGTTACGATGAAAGTCAATTCGCCATTTTCTGTTAAACGGTTATGAAACAAATTTTTATATTTTCACATCGAGTGATTTTTTTCTCATTTTTTATGAGTCATTTGATAAATGTACAAATATTGGAGCCAATTGAATCAAATGAGCGGGATATTAATTTAGACCGTGAACCTTAGGTTGATTGTATTTGGTGCACTTGCCTTAATTTATTTTTTTCAGCAAAAATGTTAATTTATACTCTTTAGATTTTCTTTTTGAAAATTTTTTTTAAAAATCAATCTAAATGATTGTTTTTTAAATATTTTTAGATTGAAGAGATAACAGAAATTTCCATTTCTGAAATGATAACCATGGTAGTAATCATGCACAATTTATTTCTTAAAAAAAAATCTTTTTTCCTCAGTGCTTCTTTGCAAAGATTCTCTTATCTTGGACATTTTTGATATCACAATAAAAACGAGTTGATGTGTGCATCACATGACTTCCTTTTGCACCGATTTAATGTTGTTTCCCCATTACTGGAAAATTTAATGTGATTCAATAGATAACTCTCTAAATATCACCAACAGTGGCCAATTTAAAACCAGATTAAAAAAAAAAGCTAAATTTGTCGCTAAGTTGGCGAAAAAACTGGCAACCAAAAGACTGGCGATATATCGCCAAGTGTCCGCCAAATTTTAACACCACTTGAATTTGCATCGAAATGAACAATGATCCCCCCCCCCAAAAAAAAAAAAAAAAATGCGTGAAACACCCTCTTTGGAGCAAACGAATGCAACCAAGAAAAAGCGGTGCACATCTAGACACCATTAGGAGTCCACGTACCAAATTTCAACTTTCTAGGACATACCGTTCTTCTACGCACATACATACATACGTACATACGGACGTCACGAGAAAAGTCGTCGTAATTAACTCGGGGAATGTCAAGATGGATATTTCGAGTGTCTATACGTTCTTAGGCACTTATCCGCGCGTGGTTGGGTTGAAAAAATACTCAACATTAATTCGGGGGTGAGTAAAATAGAAATTACGGTCGATTTTTGAGTGAAAATTTTTTCGCGAATACAATACTTCCTTTTTTGTAAAAGGAAGTAATAATAATAATAATAATAATAAAAAGGACACTGTATTTATTTTTCGAAGTTTTATTCAATGAGTGAATAAAATATAAGTGAAAACAAAAATTTGAGAAGATGTGTTGATATTGGTATAGGTGTCAAAATATTCAGTGATGAGTGTCAATTTAAATTCAATTTTAATATAATAGATGTTGCAATGACAATACATTAATTATCTCAATTGTACTGTAATATACTATCTCTAACCATGATCATCAAATATCATTATCCTTTACCCTCATTTCTTTAAAAGTACATGTCGAAATTTGTTTCTACTTCAAACGTACAACGTTTTCAAAAGTGAAAAAAAGCGAATTGAAATGTATTCGATTCGTTGCAAAAATTTCCATTTTCTGTAAAAATTCTTATTTGTAATGTGTGGCAAAATACGCTCTAGTTTACCAAATATCAGTCTGAGCCTTAGCGTAGTAATTTATACACGTATTAGGACTGTCATGACCCCCCTCCCTCCGAAAGGCAAGTTCTGGTTGCGCTACTGCCAAACACATAATGCTAGTTACTTGGAAATTCAATTCGTTTCCAGAAAATAACTTTTTTTCTATAGAGATGTTGTTTGAAGTTTTACAGAAGGAAAATACTTCAAAATTAATACTGGCACTTCTCTCTCCCCCCTTCAAAAAATATTAATTTCTCTTGAGAACAATAACAGTAGAGTCACTTTCATTCTAACTTTTCTCTGAGAAAAGGTTTTTAATACAGCATCGCTCCTCGAGATTCTTGGGGGCTGACCTTAATTTCTATCAAAAGAAATACAGGAGTCCTACAATAATGCTCAGAACCTTTTTTGTACTTAAAACGCCAAAGTTCCATCTTAAGTGCAGAAATTCAGGTAAAATTGAAACGAAGTGCAAGAGTTTTACTCCCGTGAGCTCCTATACAAATTAAGCCCTTCTTGGGTTAGAAAATATTTTTATTTATAAGTTTTATTGTTTTCTCGTTAAAAAATCTAGGATAGCTATGTCCATTTTAAATTAACTATTTCGATGAGGATCATTAAAATACTAATAAAGCTGCATTTGCCGCCTGCCTTGTCTAGTGATCAGAGAAGTATAACTGGGACAGGAAGGTCCGGGTTCGAATCCCGGCTCGGGCATGGACGTACTTTCTCTCTCCTGTCCTTGTCCTTTCTTTGTGTGAATGTGTTGTTATGATGTGAATGATTGCCTACCCTTATAAACGGGTCCTTATGGCATGTGTGTAATGTAGAAGTCGGAATTCCACACCAAATTACGGTATAGTTGGAAAAGTGGAGCAGCGCACCCCAAATTGCCAGCCTAGTTGGCACTACAACAACAACAACAAAGCTGCATTTTCAATGAACTTGACATTTAGCCCTTCGTTTTCATTTATGGAACGTAAGGATTCGATGTTCAAAAACGTGTTCTGTTTCCCACATTTTAGATAGTGAAAATAGTTCTGTTTCGAAGCTGTGAAACGTGATGCATAATATTGAATTAAAAAAATCAGGACTAATATACGCTTGAAACTATTGTCAAGTATAAGCACGAAACAATAGTACATCGGTTGGAATGACTGAGCTGGCGGTGTATTTCATGTATATCTGCCATGGCCCCTGGCTATTTGATGGAAACTTACTGAATATTGTCAAGCCTATCTTAAAATTTTAGCATGATCCTCTCAAAGATTAATACAAAACAAATGTTGTCAAAAAGTACGTAACTATTTTGCTCTTGTTATAAAAAGGAAATGTAAAAAAAAAAAATAGATAAATAAAATACAGGTGATTTATTTATTGTCATATTAAAACAACTTATAAAATAAAAATTATTTTGTTACAACGTGTCAAAAATTGTTTAAAATAATATATTTTAAAGATATATGAGGCTGAGTTTTGCACAATTGCATTAGTTGAATACATATGAATGGTTACTTAAAAAAAAAGCTTTAAATGGTATCCACTCGGGACAATGATATAGAGATCAAGAAATATAAAAAGTATTTCAACATTTTATTTTGACAAGTTTCAGTTTAAAGCATGATTTTCTTTTTTATTTCCTGTATAAAGAGACGCAATGAATAATATTAAAGAAAAAACGGGTAGTATCGCATGCATTTCTTTAAATAATTATTTAAATCGGTGTTTTTTCGGCTCAGCAAAAAAGCAAATTTTTTATGTGGTAAAAATTTCGAATTTTACTTAAATATGTTTTACTTCTATAAAACATCAAAAATCTTCTAGTTTTTCCAATTAATATCTGATTAAGAGAGAAAATTACTAAGAATTTCTAGTACCACATTTAAATCGACATCTAGCTGATAATTTTTCTTTAAAAATTAAGTTCAGTGAAAATTTGGTTAAATAAAGTAAACAAAATTTTAAATAAATTTTTAACAGAACGAATGATTCTTCATTACGGGAGACGTAATTACAGGCATGTTACAATCCTGTACAGAATATACAAGGTCATTCAACATAGTACACATAAGTACAATATAATGGTAATGCACACTATATATTTCCCTCAAAAAATCTTTTTAAAACAATTCAGAGCATTTCACAATGTAAGACAACCATTTGCTTATAAGCTTCTGAGTTGAGTTGGAGTAGAGAGGGGGGGGGGGTCTGGAAGTTGGTCTTGGAAAGTCCTGACATCCAATACGGAAATTTCAACGTTTGAATTGCCAATAGCTCTAATACCAGGAGTTCCAGAGAGTGGTTGACTCCCTCTCCCTCTTGCTGCATCCCCGAAGCCTACTAATTCTTGAGCCATTATTTTTTTCTTCTTCGTTGGAATGCAAGCATGTTTATAGATAACATCAACTCACAGTTTGAGGTCAAACAAGTAATTTCAGTATTTGTTTTGTCAATTTAAATATTGACTCTTTCAAAATCGGGAAAAAAAAATTTTTCACGAACTTTATCAATTTAAAGTGTCCATAGTTATTAATTTCACTGTTGCCAAGGCCAAGAAGAAAACTTAGTTTAAAAGGAAAACTAACTTAATTTTACCTAGTGATAAATCTATTTTCCTAAACCAATCTTACTCTAAAAATCATTTTAATGTACCAATGCTAGAAAAAGAAAGCACCGTAAAGGATCATTTAGTGTGTTCTGTTAAGGGATACATTAAAGAGTTCTTCACACTTTTTGTTTTAGACAAATCGAAAGTTAAGAATGTCATTACATTAAGTATTTAGATGAAAGTGATTTGCATTTTCTGCTCAAAAAGTAGCATTCCCTTTGAACAAGTAGCTAAAATATTTTTTAAACATTGCACTGCATTTCAAATATGTTTCACAGAACAGCAACGTTTATGGTTTTTAACACAGTAAACAATGATGTCCTTTTGTTACATGCAAAATTTTGTATGAACGCATATTGAACTTCGAATAGTTAAGAAATATCAACACAAATCTTTAATGCACAGTGTCGTTCAGCATTTAGTTAAATTGTACTGCTTTAAAAAAAAAAAAAGTTCTGGAAAAGAAATAATAAAAATCCTATGTGACGAAACGTAAAAAATGATTAAACAACGTTGTACTACACAAATTTGAAAGCCTTTCCGTCCATAAGCTCATATCTCCTGCTTTGAAAATGGGGTTCAATGTAACCCCAAAACACGTGTTTGCCATCAATTTGCAAACTTTTGCAGTATAACGTCGTTTTATCATATTTTTTAACTATGGAAAATTTTTGATTTTTATTGTAAAATTTTGAACTGTAATCAGTCGATATTTTTTTGTTAAATGTAAAGAAAATGTATACTGATAAAGTATGATGTATGCATACCTAATGTTTTACATTATTTTTCGAAAAGTTTAAGCTTATAAAATCCCCTGTAGTTGTTTTATATTGCATTACGCACCTTAAACATACATGAATATACAATGAATGAACATTTTCTTGTGCTGGTGTCCTTTAAATTTACTATGTGAAGTTATCGTGCCTAGTACGGATGGCACAACCAGTGCTGTTCCCATAGGGAACCCATAGGATTCTCCATGTACGCCATACACTCTCAAACATTTTTTAAACATATAGCGTATACCTTCAAGCTTCAAACAATTTCACATTATGTATATGATCGCGTACACATATTGTGCGTAATTAATTACTGGTAGTATACCCTCAGAAAAAACGATGGGAAATTCACTGGGCACAACTGACTGACTACAGAGTACTAGTAACCAAACACGTGCTACTAAGTGAGTAGTAGCACGTGTTGTAACTAAGCATTGTTTTTTTAACTGAGAAATTGAAATGAAGTGTTTGGCCTTACCTGGTATTCTGTCTTTGACCATTCCCTGAGAACCGACCCAAGGAAAGCTGACTGCCGTCTGGTAGGTCAGTGGTGCCGGCCTGTGTGCAGGCACACGTATCACAGTCCCGTTAGCCCCGCTCTGCAGGGGGTCGTAGTGCTGGGTGGTCATCATGGGCATGGAAGTTTTGTAGTCCGCAAAATAGGACTGTCCTGTACAGCAGCCTCCGCTCATGGATATCATCGGGGAGGACGGCGTTGTCCTAGCAGAGCTGCTGTTGGAAGACCGGCTACTGTCCTCACGCCGGTGGTCCGGTCCTCCGTTATCGCAATGATTGTCCTGATGATCATTTTTGTCCATGTGGTCTTGTTCTTCGCCACCATGGCTGTTATTCTCTTCGCTTCCCAACAGTCTGCTAATGCTGAAGGAAAGTTTGGGTTTGTTGGAAGACTGAAGAACGGGTGACGGAGAGGAATTGTTGTTCTCCGACACTGGAGATGAAGAGTGGTTCGCCGCGCAAGAAGACAGCGGATCCGAAAAGTCCATCGCACCACTCAACCTTGCTGTTGTGTTTGGAGCGATTTCAATGGCACTGGAAGCCACCGGTGGGGAAGTCCGTGCCGTACGATCGCACAACATAATAGGAAAAAAAGAAATGCGTCTTACCACGAAAACATTTTAAATGTCACTAAGTAAGAACATTTTTTTCTTTTCCAAATTTCAAAGAGCATAAAATATATTTTTCACTTGAACCTTTTTTTCAAGTTGCTAAGTTCCTTTCTCAAAATTTCATTTTCAAATGTATCCAAAAATAATTTCTTTATGTCTATTCATTAATATAACAGTTCATAAATGTAGCATAAACAGACTGTTTTGCAGGTAGAAAAATTTTGTAATATGAGTAAAAATCAACATCAGCTATGAGCCGTTACTCTACTAAGCGAAATGAGAATAAATGTTCCGAAATATTCTGCTTGTTTATTTGACAAATTTTTCTTCAAAGATGTATATCGTCAATAATTAATAGTATGCTTTTTCAATTTCTCTCACTTCACAGGAAATGTTATGTGCCAAAAAACAAATACCGAAAAGCTCCTCTATCTACCAAACAGAAAACACAACATCAAAAAAATTGCATCTATTGTTGAATGACAACCACGCTCGATCGAAGAGAGGTACAACCACGCTGTCCGTCCCATTCAACGCTTGCCGGTTGAATGATGAGGGGAAGAGGTGAATCAAACACCACAGGTACTCAGACCACCCCCTCGGAGGACGACAAACAATTGCAAACCGGTCCTCTGAGTTTACACTTTTTCCGCCGGTGAACCGAACAAGTGAGGGTTGTTTGCCGAACTGTGTCCACTTTATGACGGAGGCAGTCGCGGAAGAAGATCGTCCCGCCCCATCCCAACTGCCAATTGGTCGCCTGGGGTTTGGCGACTGGGTGATGTTGTGGCGGTCGCCGCTTGGCGCCGCCCTTTCCCCCCCGGCCTTTGCCAATTGATTATAGGAGGCGGCACGAGATAATTGGCTGCGAAACCTTCCCATACCTGAAACAGGTAAAGATTTTCCTCTCTTTTTTTCCTTTTCTTTTATGGGCTCGTTTTTTAGTATCAGTGGTCATTTTCCGCAAAGAGGAGGAGAAACTTCGCTTGATCATTACTGAATTCATTTATGGCGTAAGTATGATTCTAGAATAGTCACGAAATAAATAAATAAATAATTACCTTTGTGCTGATAAACAACAGGAAATAAATATTGTGTTATAATTTTTCAGAATGTAAAATTTAGGCAATGAAAATACTGAATACGAAATAGCCAAAGTAACTCTTTGGCTAATTTGTATTCAGTATTTTCTTCTTTATTTTTTTCTTATATTATTTTCTTCTATGAATGGTTCAAATATAGGGTATGATTTTTGTGTGATTTGACAGTGTGAAATTTAGTCAAAGAAAATCAAAAGTTTCAAGTCTCTAATAATCAGAGAAGCCGAAAAACATTTGAAGAACTTTATTTGCCAACACTTCAGCAAAAACGGCAAAATCTCGGCATTCACGCAACTAAATTCACTCCATAAAAATCTGGAGCAGACGAATTTAAATGTCGAATTAAAACATGATCTTCCTTACTTAGAAATGTTTATAACTTTTTCCTCGGTTAATTTACGGCCTCCGTACTGTCGAACCATAAGCAGAAAACTCAAGAGGGTTTTTTTGCGCGCTTTCCAATGAAACGAAAACCGAGACGATATGATTACTATTTCTGTTAAAACGATTCATTTTTTGGGTACAAAAATTAAATTTCAAAAAAAAAAAAAAAAAATGATCAAAGAAGTATTTTCTTCGAAACTGTCTGTAAACCTTCCCAGCACTTACCAGCCCAAACTGAAAATTTAGCGAAATAGATCTGTTAGTTTCAAAATTTGCCCCACAAAAGCATATTTGGAGTGAGAATTTTATATGTCTAAGGATTTTGACCATGGATTTTTCCAAAAATTTCCATTATTCAAATTTGAAAAAAAAAAAAAAAAATGCAGAATGTAAATTGAGCATTATTTATTTCGACAAATAAAGATCTTTTAATTCTAGAAACGAATCCAAGTTTAAGTAACGTTTGCATCAATTGATTGCTAATTGGCGTATTTTGAAATGAAATCATATTTTTCAAGAGTTTCCTTTTCAAGAACAAATTAGTGGATAAACAATTTTTTTTTTCCAATACATTTAATAGTTATTTTACCCCATTTAATATTTTATTACAGTTGCGCATTATTAAACATTTTGCATTGCAAAAAAAAGAAAAGAAAAAACAATGTGTTTTTACTTGAATTACAGACATACGCACAGACATATGTAATGCATATATAGAAGCGTAAACACGCACACTGACATTAGCTGACAAATCAATTGTAACGTACCGTGCAAACTGAATGGTGAACAAAATAACTACCTTTAGCGGCTATATCGTGCTGAAAAGTGATTTACAAAGAAAAATATCCTACTCGACGGGACAATGGAAAACCACCTAGCTATTTGTTTCATCCGGTGTTTTGCACCTGCTTAGCAAAAATTGCTATTATTCCTCCCTCCTCTCTAGAAAAAGAAAACAGCTATAAAAACGTGTTGTAAAATTCAAAAGTACGAGGCGGATGTTTCAAAAATAATAATAAGGTTAGTGCGCCAAATAAGGCCAACCTAAGGTTCAGGAACTAATGTCTCGCTCATTTTTGATTCAATTGGCTCCAGGTCTTGTACATTCATCAAATGACATAATAGGAAAAAAAAAACCATTTCATGCGAAAATTAAATTTTATATTATGTTTGTCTGCAGTTCCACAAAAATGGCGAATTGACCTTGTTAGAAACATGGGAACCCTAATAAGGCAAACTCTGAAAAAAAGCCGAAAAATACTATCATAACGAAAAAAAATCGAAAAATTATTGTCATTACAAAAATACATTAAACCACACTTGATAACTCCAAAAGAAATTGACATTTCGTTCTCAGAATATGATTATAGTTGAATTAATTGCATGACATAATTATCGTCAATTACATTCAGGGGCGGACCCCCCATCAAGAGGGCACCAACCTTGACTCCCAAAAAGCGCACAAATTCGAGGGCAAAAAAAAAAAAAAAAAATAATAATAATAATTTGAATCCTAAAATTTTGAATTCAAATTATGTTTTTCGCAATCATGAGTTGCGACAGGACCCTACTCATTGGAGTTATTGTCTCCAACGGCCTATATTGATCTAAAAACGGCCCCTGTCCCTCCCCCCCCTCCAAGTGTGCCCCTCCTCTTGGCCGGTTACTTGTGTATAGCTGTGTAGGCTTGTGTGTGAACGAAAACCTATGTGTATGCACGTAGGCGTGAGTAGTGGGAAAATGGGGGTTCTGCCGCAAGAGGAAGTGTGAAGTGGAACCACTTCCTCCCCACCCCCTAACGATCTTCCTCCGACCTCCACCTCCTCCCACCCCCTGACGATTGCGCCTGAATCTTGAAGAAGGTGACGAGGGTTTTTCCCCGAGATTTCGCCCTTCCTCGTTTTCGCTCGGCTACATTTTCGCCCTTCCTCGTTTTCGCTCGGCTACATTTTCGCTCGAGTTTTTGCTCTTCCTCGTTTTTGCTCGCGTTTTTACCGTGAAAGGTTACAGGGATATTTTTAGACTTTGTTGTTTTTACCGTGAAAAGTTTTTGGACTTAGAATATTTTTCCGTAACCTTATACGATGGTTTTCGAGTGGCAACCTGTTTAGGATATGACAAAACGTCACAATTGTTGTCATAAGAATGTGTGATACTTTTTGTCATGCCATCCTCATGAAGTTGTACAGAGCTATTTCCAGTGTTTTTTTTTTTTTTTTTTACAAACATACTGGACTTTGTCGTTTTTTTTTTACCGTGAAAGATTTTCCCTACGTTTCTGAACTTTGTTACAAAATAAATTTATGTTTTAGGTTGACGGTCCCACCAACCAACCCGGTGTATTAAATACACCCCATCAACTTCTTTTCATCTGCCAATGCAATTTGCACACAAATGCAGATCAATTTTGAAGATTTTTCACAAGTTAGATCAATCAGCTTTAATATTCAATATGATTTATACATTTTCATGAGTTATGTTTTAATCGCGTTATTAATCGTTTACACTGTCATTTTATTATTTTCATGCATTTATTATACTTGTAAAAATAAATCCCAACTCTGTTATATTTATCATTCTTTCGGTGATTCTTTTTTTTTTTTCGGACTTTGAATAATTTCGACGAATGGTTGCCAAGACAACCAAAGTTTCGCGAATTTAATTATTTTTATTTTACAGAGTGTCGGGAATCGAACACCCAAACTTTGAGTTAGCAAAAACGTATGCTAACCACTATGCTATATTTCCCATTACACTTTCAGTCTTAATGTGAATCTGTACCATGACAACGAATATTACAATTTAATTAATTTTAAAACCATCAGTTAATTCACTCTTTAGTACTAATCATGGCATATCATTAACTGTATTTCAGCTCATAATTGAAACTATCTTCATCATTATTATTTTTCATAATAACAAAGTTTTCACTTAAGTAAAGATTTATTTAAATACAACCCATTCGAGATTTTAGATTTGGTTCAATGCTTTGTGGACTTGAAATATATTTTAAACTTTGATTTTCTTTTTCATGCATTTCAAACTTTATCATTTTTATTTTTTCTAACTTGTTAAATTTTCTTAACTAATTTCTTTTTTCTTTGTCAAATTGACAAATATTTTTTCTAACTTGTAAAAATTTCGAAGAAATAATTTTCTTAACTAATTTTTTTTTGACTTTCATACAACAAAATATTTTTTCTTACTTGTTAAATTTTCGAAGAAATAATTAACTTAAATATTCTTTCACACATTTTGAACTTTAACGTTTTTTCCTGTCATTTAGCACTTTGATTTTTTTTTCACTATTTTAGCGTTTTTCAATTATTTTCAGTCTTTAACTATTTTCTTAACTTTTTAGTCTTTAACTAATTTCAAGCATTTCAGACTTAGATTATTTTTTCGTGATTTCGATTTTTTTTAGTATATTTTAGAGTTTGATCATTTTCTCGCTTGTTTTTACTTTATCGTTTTTTTTCCGATATTTTTAAACTTAGAAATTTTTCACAAGTAGTGACAGGAATCGAACCTTCAAATTTTTCAAAACGTTATCATGTCTTCAATTTTTGCAATCATGTCAAACTTGCAATCAATTTACTCGTAGTAGTAATTAACACTTATCATTAACAAATTTTCTCAGATTTTAAAAAATCAACTTAATTAATTTTTTCCAGTAAGCAAATTGCGCACTCAAGTTACATTCCAACACTGCATATACGTTTCAAGAGTTTCATTGAATTTATCACATACCATTTAATTAACTCTAATAATTACTTTTTCATTTAATTAACTCTAATAATTACTTTTTCATTAATACTTAACTTAATCATTTTATCATACATTTATTCCAGTTACAAAATTATGCTTAAAAGTTATTTATTTTTCTTAGCACAAGAGATTTTAACATGTTCCTACTAAAATGCTTTTCACTCTAGTTTGAGTTTACTAAAATAGCAACTCATTTACGATTTAGATTCATTTAATCGTCTTTGATTCTTTTTCATTGTTAATATTTTAAATTATCACATACGTTATTATTTTTATACTTTATCCATTTAATTTTCCAAAATCTACAATCAATTTACTTTTCGTATTAATTAACACTTATCACTATCAAATATTTTCATGAATTTTAAAAATTATCTTCTTAAATAATTTTTTACTGTAACCAAATTTCCCACTCAAGTTATATTTTATCACTACATATGCTTTTCATGAGTTTCATTTAATTTATCGCATTTCATTTAATTAACTCTAATAATTATTTTTTATCATCGATATTTAAGTTAATCATATTTTCCTTTCTTTATTTTTTTTTCATGCAAACACTCTTGATGGAATAAAACAAAATTTTCAACTTTCATGAATTAAATCCCCTCTGAATATTTTATTTTACTTTACCATACTTTAATATTTTACTTACTGCGTTTTACTACTTATCATTCATTACAGCTTTTCCAAAATATTACTTTACAACCAACCAATTTAATTAACAGAATTTTCATTACTATTTATAAATTTCACTTTTATTTAATTATTTTTACCTACGGTAAAATAAAACACATAACACAAAAACATCAATGAAGTACCCAAGAAATGTTAAAATTATAAGTCGAGTATCAAAATTTCATGTCAGCAAATTTTAAAAATAGACTTACCGAAAAATAACTTCTACTGAAATTCATTTCAAAACTTGGAATCAATTTACTCTTAGCATTAATAAACACTTATCATTAAGAAATTTTCATGGATTTTAAAAATCAACTTATTTAATTTTTTTTCCAGTAAGCAAATTTCGCACTCAAGTTACATTTTATCACTACATATGCTTTTCAAGAGTTTTATTGAATTTATCACATTTTATGTAATTATTTTTTGATTAGTATTAAACTTAGTCATTTTATCGCTTAGTATTTAACTTAATCATTTTCTTGCTTGTTTTTACTTTATCGTTTTTTTCCCCGTTATTTTTAAACTTAGAAATTTTTCACAATTAGTAACAGGAATCGAACACACAAATTTTTCGAAACATTATCAAGTCTACAATTTTCATCCAACTAAGTTAATTTAAAAACTTGCAATCAATTTACTCTTAGTAGTAATTAACACTTATCATTAACAAATTTTCACGATTTTAAAAAAATCAACTTATTTAATTTTTTTCCAGTAAGCAAATTTCGCACTCAAGTTACATTTCATCACTTTATATGCTTTTCAAGAGTTTCATTTAATTTATCACATTTTATTTAATCAACTCTATTAATTATTTTTTGATTAGTATTTAACTTAGTCATTTTATCGCATAGTGGTTTACTTTATTATTATTTTTTTTCATACAAGCACTCTTGTTAGAATAAAACAAAATTTTCAACCTTCATGAATTAGAATCACTTTGACTATTTCATTTTCCCAATAATATTTTACTTTAACAACTAATTTCTTTAACAAAATCGATATCATTTATTTTAGTCTTTATCCTTTTCGAACGATACATTCAAATGGACAGCTATACGTTAGATTAAGAAACTTAATCTAAAATTTGACAAATTAAGTTAAAGCTAAATACTGACTAAAATTAAGTACAAAAGACTAACCTTTTTGGGGTGAAATCTCTCAAGTACCAGCTATCGCGAAGTTATTTAAAAACAGTGAATGAAATTGTAATAAGTGGATTGTTAATTATAACTCAATCTCACAAATTACAACTACATGCATGTTTTATTTGAAATCGCTGCATACGGCTGTTTGCCCATCGTCGATTTGCAGAAGGCATGCCGTAAAATCGCAAATCAACTCGGCTGTTGAAAAAAACTACCGTAATCCTACAGCACTTCGGATGGTCCATACACAACGGTGCGAATTGAGGAAATGACTTTATCAATATTTCTATCTACCCTTTACCGATAACAGATAACAAACCCCACGTGCGAGTATGATTCACCCCTTAGCAAGTACGTCTTGTAAGTGATGTCACTGTTTCTGACCAATTAAAATTAGTTCACGTTTCTCAAATATCAAGCACATAGATCGACAATAGTCTGATGTCAGGTTTTCCAAACAAAATTTTAGATTTTAATTCGTAGTTTCGAATTAATTTCTTTTTCATTTCAAACTTATAAAAAAAAATTTCCAGCTTGTAAGAATATTTCTTTCAAAAACAGATTTTTGATTCAAAACAGTATTTTTTCAAACTTGTAATATTTTTCTACTTAGAAAATGAAATCAAAAATTTTTGTTTTCTTTAATCATATAAAATGTTTTTAAGAAATAATTTCTCAAACTTGTAATATTTTTCCACTAATTAAAAAAAATCAATTTTTTTTTCAATCATATAAAAATAAATTTTTAATCTTACAACAATAAATTTTTCCGCAAAAATATTTTTTTCAAATCAAAATAATAATAATATTTTTGTAACATATTATTTTTTTTTCTTTTCAATCTTTTTTTTTTCGCAAAACTATTTTCTTTTTTTTTTTTTTTTTTTTTCAAAAATTTTCAAACTTACAAAATAAAATTTTTTCAACTGAATCTTTAAACGAAATGCTTTAATTAAATTTAAAACTCAATATCACTTTACTCTTAGTATTAATAACCAATAGCACTTAACCATTTACTCTTTGCATTCTAAATATTAATTAACACACATGCATTAGAAATAATAATAATAATGTTTAAGATACTTACAAATCATCCACTCAAGCTTTCAAATATCCATTTAGCATGTTATTGTTCATTCGTGTGAGGGAACTTGTAATAAAACTTTACACATCAACCGAAATTATAAGCGAAAATATCACATTTTTAGCACTTAATATAATCCTACAATTAACAAATTGGTTTTAACTTTGAATTTAAGAAAAATAAAAACTATTACACACTTAGTAACATATCTATCGATGTATATTATTTCATGACAAATCACAAATAGGTGAGGATCTTTTATCGATCATGTGACCAACTAAGTTAAGAAAGAGCGTTCTTATCTCATATGAGAATTTATAAGTCTTTAATATTTCTCTTTAATGTAAGTGTATTGATACGTACGAGTTTGTGTATGTGAATATAACTGTGTATTGTTTTCAAACCATTGACATGTTTAAGCTTTACGGTTCTAATTTTGACTTTCCACTTAGCATTAGTCGAAGTCCTTCGCATGTATTAAACTATAGAAATATTACAAAAATTATATTTTCACTCAGTCTTAATTACAAAACCATACAATAAGATGAAGACAACACCGATAGTATAAAGATTACTTACAATAAAGTGCATATAAAAAATATATGTAAGAGTGATTTCAAAGTATAATCCATCAACCATATTCAACAACTCAATCAAAACACAAGTCTCTTTTAAAATGATAAACACAATTTATTCACACACACAGTAAAAGACAATTAAAAAATATATGTAAGAGTTATTTCAAAGTATAATCCATCAACCATATTCAACAACTCAATCAAAACACAAGTCTCTTTTAAAATGATAAACACAATTTATTCACACACACAGTAAAAGACAATTAAAAAAACTTTCATCTTTAAGTAAAACTCTTCAAAACTTTCAAGCGTATTTTTAACATCGATTGCATCAAATAAATCAGACACATGACATTTTAAACATGGACTATCAACATTCAAAGTAACGAAGTCACGAGTCAAGTTTTCCCAATTAACATTAAAAAGAGCCTGTTCGAAAAAAGTGTCGAACTTTCGACCCCTTGTTAATGATTCACATTCATGCACTCTCTCTCATGTAAAAAATGAATCCATTTTTACAATCCACACATTCTTTTTTAGAAAGGTAGTTTATGTTGCATATGAGCTCATCAAATAGTCACTTACGTAGAGAATCAGCCAGTTTACGAACTTCTTGTGATGTATATGTGCTGATTTTATCACATCGACAATCACAGGGATATTTTTTCTCAATTTCCGAAAGGATGTACTCTTTTAGAGTATAAGTCATAAGTTTGTCTTTGACACTACGTGAGATACAAGGGGACGCGTAGCACAATTTGTCAATCTGGCTTTCCAAAAGTAGAATTCTATCAGGCATCAACTGGAACACTTCTCGTTTCAGTTTGAACAATCTTTGCACACTAACACAGATGTTACCATTCGCACTCGACTCTCCTTTTTTTATAACAAAAGCGAAATCACGGTCTTCGATTAATTTTTGATTTATATTTTTACGTAGGCTTGAAATAAGTGATCTCCACACATCTGGTTCTAAGGAAATACCATCCTTAGTTGGTCGAAGAATACCATCTTTCCCACACGTATATCTTCTAATATGCACGCATGTACGTTTCCGAAAAGTATTCACCTAAAGTGAAAATACAATCACCCAAGTGTATCATATCATCAGGCTGTGGAGAAGCCTCAGTGTTCATTTTCATGTTCGTTGCATCCCATCTGTTCATCTTCAGGCTTCAAAGTTTCAGAATGATTTTCACCAGCCTTAGTCATTCTTAACTCTCATAGGATTAAGAGTCACAATACTAAAAAAACTTCCTGCGAACTTAAAAAATAAATCAAACTAGGTTTTAACACTAGCGGGTGAAGAAAAATCCTAAGTACATAGAATAAAATTTCACGACGTCTTTCAAAGCTCAGAATCACTCTGAAAATGATTCTCCAAACATCCACTATAAACCAATGAATATTCACTTTAACCAATGAGAAGTGTACATAAATCTCTTGCTACTGACGTCATAGAATATCACACGAACTTTTGAGCAGAATTGAGTTGTTTTACACAGTATTCAGATTTTTAGAAAATGCCAACACTTTGACTTCCAAATTCATCCTGACCTACTACGAGTAATTTTAAGATGGTAGCAGGTTTTCACATCACACCGAATGTCGATGACGGTTTAGCATCGCATGCAAATTGACATGATCAATTACACGTGATTGACCATGTCATGCGCGAGATGCGAAACCGTCATCGACATTCGGTGTGATGTAAAAACCTGCTACCATCTTAAAAAAAACTTGACTCGTGACTTCGTTACTTTGAATGTTGATAGTCCATGTTTAAAATGTCATGTGTCTGATTTATTTGATGCAATCGATGTTAAAAATACGCTTGAAAGTTTTGAAGAGTTTTACTTAAAGATGAAAGTTTTTTTAATTGTCTTTTACTGTGTGTGTGAATAAATTGTGTTTATCATTTTAAAAGAGACTTGTGTTTTGATTGAGTTGTTGAATATAAAAATGTGATATTTTCGCTTATAATTTCGGTTGATGTGTAAAGTTTTATTACAAGTTCCCTCACACGAATGAACAATAACATGCTAAATGGATATTTGAAAGCTTGAGTGGATGATTTGTAAGTATCTTAAACATTATTATTATTATTTCTAATGCATGTGTGTTAATTAATACTTAGAGTGCAAAGAGTAAATGGTTAAGTGCTATTGGTTATTAATACTAAGAGTAAAGTGATATTGAGTTTTAAATTTAATTAAAGCATTTCGTTTAAAGATTCAGTTGAAAAAATTTTATTTTGTAAGTTTGAAAATTTTTGAAAAAAAAAAAAAAAGAAAATAGTTTTGCGAAAAAAAAAAGATTGAAAAGAAAAAAAAATAATATGTTACAAAAATATTATTATTATTTTGATTTGAAAAAAATATTTTTGCGGAAAAATTTATTGTTGTAAGATTAAAAATTTATTTTTATATGATTGAAAAAAAAATTGATTTTTTTTAATTAGTGGAAAAATATTACAAGTTTGAGAAATTATTTCTTAAAAACATTTTATATGATTAAAGAAACCAAAAATTTTTGATTTCATTTTCTAAGTAGAAAAATATTACAAGTTTGAAAAAATACTGTTTTGAATCAAAAATCTGTTTTTGAAAGAAATATTCTTACAAGCTGGAAATTTTTTTTTATAAGTTTGAAATGAAAAAGAAATTAATTCGAAACTACGAATTAAAATCTAAAATTTTTTTTGGAAAACCTGACATCAGACTATTGTCGATCTATGTGCTTGATATTTGAGAAACGTGAACTAATTTTAATTGGTCAGAAACAGTGACATCACTTACAAGACGTACTTGCTAAGGGGTGAATCATACTCGCACGTGGGGTTTGTTATCTGTTATCGGTAAAGGGTAGATAGAAATATTGATAAAGTCATTTCCTCAATTCGCACCGTTGTGTGTGGACCATCCGAAGTGCTGTAGGATTACGGTAGTTTTTTTCAACAGCCGAGTTGATTTGCGATTTTACGGCATGCCTTCTGCAAATCGACGATGGGCAAACAGCCGTATGCAGCGATTTCAAATAAAACATGCATGTAGTTGTAATTTGTGAGATTGAGTTATAATTAACAATCCACTTATTACAATTTCATTCACTGTTTTTAAATAACTTCGCGATAGCTGGTACTTGAGAGATTTCACCCCAAAAAGGTTAGTCTTTTGTACTTAATTTTAGTCAGTATTTAGCTTTAACTTAATTTGTCAAATTTTAGATTAAGTTTCTTAATCTAACGTATAGCTGTCCATTTGAATGTATCGTTCGAAAAGGATAAAGACTAAAATAAATGATATCGATTTTGTTAAAGAAATTAGTTGTTAAAGTAAAATATTATTGGGAAAATGAAATAGTCAAAGTGATTCTAATTCATGAAGGTTGAAAATTTTGTTTTATTCTAACAAGAGTGCTTGTATGAAAAAAAATAATAATAAAGTAAACCACTATGCGATAAAATGACCAAGTTAAATACTAATCAAAAAATAATTAATAGAGTTGATTAAATAAAATGTGATAAATTAAATGAAACTCTTGAAAAGCATATAAAGTGATGAAATGTAACTTGAGTGCGAAATTTGCTTACTGGAAAAAAATTAAATAAGTTGATTTTTTTAAAATCGTGAAAATTTGTTAATGATAAGTGTTAATTACTACTAAAAGTAAATTGATTGCAAGTTTTTAAATTAACTTAGTTGGATGAAAATTGTAGACTTGATAATGTTTCGAAAAATTTGTGTGTTCGATTCCTGTTACTAATTGTGAAAAATTTCTAAGTTTAAAAATAACGGGGGAAAAAAAACGATAAAGTAAAAACAAGCAAGAAAATGATTAAGTTAAATACTAAGCGATAAAATGACTAAGTTTAATACTAATCAAAAAATAATTACATAAAATGTGATAAATTCAATAAAACTCTTGAAAAGCATATGTAGTGATAAAATGTAACTTGAGTGCGAAATTTGCTTACTGGAAAAAAAATTAAATAAGTTGATTTTTAAAATCCATGAAAATTTCTTAATGATAAGTGTTTATTAATGCTAAGAGTAAATTGATTCCAAGTTTTGAAAAGAATTTCAGTAGAAGTTATTTTTCGGTAAGTCTATTTTTAAAATTTGCTGACATGAAGTTTTGATACTCGACTTATAATTTTAACATTTCTTGGGTACTTCATTGATGTTTAACATTTTTGTGTTATGTGTTTTATTTTACCGTAGGTAAAAATAATTAAATAAAAGTGAAATTTATAAATTGTAATGAAAATTCTGTTAATGAAATTGGTTGGTTGTAAAGTAATATTTTGGAAAAGCTGTAATGAATGATAAATAGTAAAACGCAGTAAGTAAAATATTAAAGTATGGTAAAGTAAAATAAAATATTCAGAGGGGATTTAATTCATGAAAGTTGAAAATTTTGTTTTATTCCATCAAGAGTGTTTGCATGAAAAAAAAAATAAAGAAAGGAAAATATGATTAACTTAAATATCGATGATAAAAAATAATCATTAGAGTTAATTAAATGAAATGCGATAAATTAAATGAAACTCATGAAAAGCATATGTAGTGATAAAATATAACTTGAGTGGGAAATTTGGTTACAGTAAAAAATTATTTAAGAAGATAATTTTTAAAATTCATGAAAATATTTGATAGTGATGTTTTAATTAATACGAAAAGTAAATTGATTGTAGATTTTGGAAAATTAAATGGATAAATGTATAAAAATAATAACGTATGTGATAATTTAAAATATTAACAATGAAAAAGAATCAAAGACGATTAAATGAATCTAAATCGTAAATGAGTTGCTATTTTAGTAAACTCAAACTAGAGTGAAAAGCATTTTAGTAGGAACATGTTAAAATCTCTTGTGCTAAGAAAAATAAATAACTTTTAAGCATAATTTTGTAACTGGAATAAATGTATGATAAAATGATTAAGTTAAGTATTAATGAAAAAGTAATTATTAGAGTTAATTAAATGAAAAAGTAATTATTAGAGTTAATTAAATGGTATGTGATAAATTCAATGAAACTCTTGAAACGTATATGCAGTGTTGGAATGTAACTTGAGTGCGCAATTTGCTTACTGGAAAAAATTAATTAAGTTGATTTTTTAAAATCTGAGAAAATTTGTTAATGATAAGTGTTAATTACTACTACGAGTAAATTGATTGCAAGTTTGACATGATTGCAAAAATTGAAGACATGATAACGTTTTGAAAAATTTGAAGGTTCGATTCCTGTCACTACTTGTGAAAAATTTCTAAGTTTAAAAATATCGGAAAAAAACGATAAAGTAAAAACAAGCGAGAAAATGATCAAACTCTAAAATATACTAAAAAAATCGAAATCACGAAAAAATAATCTAAGTCTGAAATGCTTGAAATTAGTTAAAGACTAAAAAGTTAAGAAAATAGTTAAAGACTGAAAATAATTGAAAAACGCTAAAATAGTGAAAAAAAAAATCAAAGTGCTAAATGACAGGAAAAAACGTTAAAGTTCAAAATGTGTGAAAGAATATTTAAGTTAATTATTTCTTCGAAAATTTAACAAGTAAGAAAAAATATTTTGTTGTATGAAAGTCAAAAAAAAATTAGTTAAGAAAATTATTTTTTGGAAATTTTTACAAGTTAGAAAAAATATTTGTCAATTTGACAAAGAAAAAAGAAATTAGTTAAGAAAATTTAACAAGTTAGAAAAAATAAAAATGATAAAGTTTGAAATGCATGAAAAAGAAAATCAAAGTTTAAAATATATTTCAAGTCCACAAAGCATTGAACCAAATCTAAAATCTCGAATGGGTTGTATTTAAATAAATCTTTACTTAAGTGAAAACTTTGTTATTATGAAAAATAATAATAATGATGATAGTTTCAATTATGAGCTGAAATACAGTTAATGATATGCCATGATTAGTACTAAAGAGTGAATTAACTGATGGTTTTAAAATTAATTAAATTGTAACATTCGTTGTCATGGTACAGATTCACATTAAGACTGAAAGTGTAATGGGAAATATAGCATAGTGGTTAGCATACGTTTTTGCTAACTCAAAGTTTGGGTGTTCGATTCCCGACACTCTGTAAAATAAAAATAATTAAATTCGCGAAACTTTGGTTGTCTTGGCAACCATTCGTCGAAATTATTCAAAGTCCGAAAAAAAAAAAAGAATCACCGAAAGAATGATAAATATAACAGAGTTGGGATTTATTTTTACAAGTATAATAAATGCATGAAAATAATAAAATGACAGTGTAAACGATTAATAACGCGATTAAAACATAACTCATGAAAATGTATAAATCATATTGAATATTAAAGCTGACTGGTACTATGAAGAAAAAAAAAAGTTTTGTGAAAAATATTTAAAGTTTGAAAACGCTCGAAAATAATCAAAAGAACGAAAGACGTCGAATTAGTCTAAGACCTGAATGTAAAAAATATTCGAACTCTAAAATGAATAATCAAATTCATGAAAAATAATTCAAGTTCATAAAGCATTGAAATAATCAAATTCGCGAAAAATATTCAAAAATAATTAAATTCGCGAAACTTTGGTTGTCTTGACAACCATTCGTCGAAATTATTCAAAGTCCGAAAAAAAAAAAGAATCACCGAAAGAATGATAAATATAACAGAGTTGGGATTTATTTTTACAAGTATAATAAATGCATGAAAATAATAAAATGACAGTGTAAACGATTAATAACGCGATTAAAACATAACTCATGAAAATGTATAAATCATATTGAATATTAAAGCTGATTGATCTAACTTGTGAAAAATCTTCAAAATTGATCTGCATTTGTGTGCAAATTGCATTGGCAGATGAAAAGAAGTTGATGGGGTGTATTTAATACACCGGGTTGGTTGGTGGGACCGTCAACCTAAAACATAAATTTATTTTGTAACAAAGTTCAGAAACGTAGGGAAAATCTTTCACGGTAAAAAAAAAACGATAAAGTCCAGTATGTTTGTAAAAAAAAAAAAAAAACACTGGAAATAGCTCTGTACAACTTCATGAGGATGGCATGACAAAAAGTATCACACATTCTTATGACAACAATTGTGACGTTTTGTCATATCCTAAACAGGTTGCCACTCGAAAACCATCGTATAAGGTTACGGAAAAATATTCTAAGTCCAAAAACTTTTCACGGTAAAAACAACAAAGTCTAAAAATATCCCTGTAACCTTTCACGGTAAAAACGCGAGCAAAAACGAGGAAGAGCAAAAACTCGAGCGAAAATGTAGCCGAGCGAAAAAGAGGAAGGGCGAAAATGTAGCCGAGCGAAAACGAGGAAGGGCGAAATCTCGGGAAAAAACCCTCGTCACCTTCTTCAAGATTCAGGCGCAATCGTCAGGGGGTGGGAGGAGGTGGAGGTCGGAGGAAGATCGTTAGGGGGTGGGGAGGAAGTGGTTCCACTTCACACTTCCTCCTGCGGCAGAACCCCCATTTTCCCACTACTGGCGTGTGTGCATGTGTGTAAAGGTGTGGGTGTGTGTGTGTATGTGTATGAGCGTGCGTGCGTGTGTGTAGGACATGGATGTCACCGTACAGGAGAAGCGGATTCCGGGGGACAATACTCAGGACCAGAGGAGTCGCGACTGCAGAGGACGGTGGGGTTGAAAAAGGAACCAAACATCAAGGACGGTCAAATGAAAACAATTAGCAATTGTGATTGCTCAAAAAAAAGAAAAAGAAAAAAAAAGATGGAGCACAGGGGTTTGAAGGCAAAAAAAAAAAAAAAAAAAAAAAAGGAGCTGCACAGGTTCAAGAGCGCAAAAAATTAAAAAAAGGCAAAAAAAAGTTAAGTCGGGCAGGTTCGAGGTCACACACACAAAAAGAAAGGGCTATTTGCAATAGGAACACGAGTTACCAATAAGGCCAACTTCGAAAAACGCTAAAAAGTACTTCAAACTAAAAATTCTTTATTGTCAATATAAAAATATAATACATCACATTTGAGAAACTGAAGAATATTATGAAAATTCCATATTTGCTTCTATTGAAAAGAAAAAGATCAATCGTCACATTCGAGTCACTGATGAGCAGGCCCGCGCCAAGCCTAATCTGCGCCGTCATGCAAATGTCTTTTGACCGCCCTTATGCACACTGGCGTTCGAGAAAAATATAGTAAACACCTGATGGATTGAGGTTTTGTAGACAGATATAGAATGGAAAAGAATACGTTTGGCAAAAAACTTTATTCAAAAAAATTTTTGTGAATGTTTAAATTTGGAATACGGTGTACGTTTTTATACTTCGTACCTCAAAAATATTTCGAGTTCAGCAGCTTCTCTGATATGCCAATAATGCGTTACGAAAAAAGAAAATATTTTAAATATCAAGTTAAAACGCCACTGTGAGTATCTATCTAATCTTTAAGTGATGAATAATAGATAAAACTTGTATGCCTGTCAAATTATGACAACAGAAGCAGTGGCGCATTTAGAAAATAGTTTTAGGGGACACAGTGAAAAACAAAATCTCCTTTAATAAGAGGGGTTTGGGGAAAAATTTTCTCCCCGGAAAAATTTTGAAACTTGTAGTTTTAAAAACAGGAATTTTTAGACGACCTGTGGTGGTGCTATTGGGTTGGAAAAGTACAAGGGGCTCCGCGGAAATTTGTAGAAGTTAAAGACGTAAAACGCGATTATAGGCCCCATTTACTGACGTTAGAATGAGCGATGGAACTCTGAGGCTCTCCCCGATCGTATTTATTTATTTATTTTTTTTTTTTTGGAGAAATAGATAGAAATTATTTTCTAATCTTCCATCCAATTTTTCGAAATTTAACATTCAAAAACGCAGTTGTAAACAACTTTGAAGATTTTTACGAGAAGGGGATTGTGGAGCTCCCCATGGATTTTTTTTCAAAATTTAAGTCCTAAAAACTTAAGCAAAGTTCTATGATATTGGAAGGAGAGGTTCAGATGCTGTTCCACTTTAATTTTTCTTAAGTCATGTTTAAAAAACTTATTTTTGTAATAGTAAAGTAAAATGGTTCGAAGGAACTTGCCCGAATATTTTCTGAAATTGAAGTCTAAAAAACGCGATTGTAAGACCATATTTGATAACATTATAGGGTCGGCGATCTTTCGAAATTGAAGCTCGAAAAGCGCAATTTTAGGAAATTTTCGAACTTAGTTTCAAGCGACGTTGTTAGGTATTCGGGGGCTTTCCCTTTTAATGTTGCGAAATTGAAGATCTGGAAACGAAATTTGAGATACTCCGTAATGCTATTGGTGGGGGGAGGGGGGGGGGGAGATTCGGAGTTGTAGCATCTTGAGAATTTCTTAATTTCAGACAAACTAGAAGGACAAAATAAAAGAAATAGGACGGGGTGGGGGTGAGTAGAAGATCAATTAGCTGTATCTATTGAAAATTTTTAATTCAAAGATTTTTTTTAAACGAAATTAAAGTTTTACTCCAACATCATAAGTTTTACCCCATACCCCAACAGAACTCGGCGTCTTTTTGACTCTGGCGCCCTCGTGCGACGCACGACCTTGCACTTAGGGACGGCGCGGCCCTGCTGATGGGTCGTAATTTTCTGTTTATTGCTCTTGGACACAGTTCGTTCACATAGGGGATGGTGGCCCAAAGCGGGTAGGCCTTCGTATGCCCCCCCCCCATGGTGTGAAAGCGGCGATGCATACTTATGTCGTGCTTACATGAACATCCTCAGAGTTAATCAGTCCCAGCGAAGAAGCAGTGAAGCGGCATTTCGCAACCAGGCTTAAAATAGAAAAAATGATATTTCCATAAGTAAATGAAGTTTTGTAACTTGTGATTAGTCAAAGAACAGGTTATTTATTTTCTTTTTCATTGTCAATAATATTCAGGGCCCGATTTAGACTTAACGGGGCCCTAAGCTGTTCCAGGTATGGGGCTCCCCTTTGTAGTTAGAATTACCTTTCTCTCTGTAGTGTATGAGGCAATCATTTCTTTTTGTCCCCCTTTACTATGCTTGTCTCATTCCTCTGATACATACGGCAATACTTCTGATCATTTTTTTTTTGTCCCTGATGTCTTTTTACCCGACTGCGCGTGCGCGACGCAAAGGAGGGTAATGTGTTTATCAGTCTATGTACTCTCTTAAAAAATTCCAGCGATTTTAACTCAGATTGAGTAAATTTTCACTCCTTTCCAGTATTGAAAACGCACTTTCCTTATAGGAGTGAATTTCATTCCTTTTGCGGAGCGGTTATTTTCACTCCTTTTGGGTAAGCTAATTTCACTCCCTTTTGATAAGTGTTTTTCACTCTTTTTTAAGACTAAATTAATATCCTAAATGAGTGGCTGCTTTCCGTTTTGGAAAGCCGCTATTTCACTCTTTTTTAGAATAAAATAGGTAAAATCATTTCACTCTCATTTGGTGAAATTGTTTTTTAAACGTGTTTTCATGTGCTTATACTGTGTATTTGAATTTAAAACTGTTATTTCATTTGAAAAAAAAAATAGTTTTTAAGTTAAAAAAAGGGAAAAAAACTGTTTTTAGTGTTTCCGAAGAGGATGCACAAAAACTGTATGGTAAGTACGAAGAATTTTCTTTTTTATTAAAACTTTAACTGATAATATTTCTTGAACTACTCGTATATCGTTACAAATCACCCATGTGCAATATTACGTACAATTCCCAATCGAAAGATTGAAATAAAATTAAAAAACCCACACAGTTCCAAATAAATAGATTTAAAATTTTGAAACTCTATATTTATATTCTCGGTGTGCCTTTTAACATTAATAATGTTTTAAAAGTTACATCAGTCCAAATTAATTTAAAAAGTCACTCATAAATTGTGACAAGATACGTTTGAATTCAATTTTGTTTCTTCGGGGCCATTCATTAATTACGTAAGGACAAATTTAGCAATTTTTGACCTTTCCTCCCCCTATGTAATGGTATGTAAGACTCACCCCCCCCCCCCCATCTTACGTAAGATTCCTTTTTTTCTTCACAATAATAAAATAACAAATATTGCATCACTGGGATCGTTCTTAAATTAACTATCATTATTTTTTTTAAACATTTTTGAGTAAAGAAATGTTTACTGTAAGGAATCTAGACCGAATGTTTTTTCGACAAATAATTTTTTTATATAATGCGATAATAATTAAAAATAAGACATGCAAAACACAGTGCGATTCTTTTATTATATTTTACACGTTTCATTCTTTGAAACACAAGTAAAAAACAGCTCATCCTATAATACATACTTTTACCTTTCTGAAGCAAATGAAATGTAATATTTGCCAAACCACTTGACCGCGGATTTCTATATAAAATATCAACTTGGAAAATTTTACGTAAGAATGGATCGAACCCCTCCCCCCCCTCTCCAAGCAAGGGTATGTAGAGAATTTTTAACCCCCTCCCTCTCAGGACCCTTACTTAATTAATGAATGGCCCGTTACACATGAATGAGTGTAATATACAAAGTTCATGATACTCTTTAAAGTTTATTATACACAAAAACAATATTTGATTAATTTAAAATTATGCAGCTGTTGGAGCTCCGACCATCGGGAGCGGATTCGGTATCCGACCTATAGATTTGCGCATGGTCGGGTCTGTAACACCTGCCTAAAATATATATACAGTACACACACACACACACACCAAAGATGGTAACGACTGTTTCAAATGTCATATTTTTGATTCGATGACCGAAACAAAATTGTTGATGAAAGTTTCATTAATTTGGAAGAAAAAGTTACAAAAAGTTCGCCGTAACATTGCACGTGGGTGATTTGTAACGATATACGAGCAGTTCAAGACATATTAACAGTTACAAGTTTTAATAAAAAAGAAAATTCTTCGCGCTTACCATGTAGTTTTTGTGCATTTCCTTCAGAAATCTCATTCGGCAACAAATATTGTTTAAATTCATTAAATGAAGACATTTAGATAGCGACATGCACTTGGTATTAGCGACCAACGTTAGTTAAGCCGAACGTGGAGGTATAGAAGATTCTCCCTAAACAAAATCACGTGACAGAATCGAACCAATGAAAATGCTTTTGAGTCCTTCTTTTAAAGAATTTTTATTTTTCACTCATCAAAAGGATTTTTTCCGAATTTCACGCGAATAAGGACGAATTTTAGTCTTGGTTTTTTTCGTAAAGCGTCTTTTTTCGATAAAGCTAGCACTCAGAAAGAATGAATGCACCCGCAATAGATTTCACTCTTTTTAAGAGTTATTTTTTCGTTCTTTTGAATTAAGAGTGTATGTATGTCCGTTTCTATGTGGCGTTCTACAGGCTAAACGCCTGGACCAATTTTGATAATTCTTACATCAATCGATTTGTCTTAACCTTGGGAGTATCACTGAACACATGACAGAAATCAAAAGTACCATTTCAAAAAACAGTTGCCATTTTGTCAGTTTGGGATCGGCGCAAGCTGGGTGTCGCACACTGTACTTAATACATTCTAAACTACTGGGCTTAAACATTTTACTTTTAGTTTTTTTGGTTTTTACGCAGTCGGGTTTTTTGTTTTCATTTAATAATTTTTTATTTGGATTGGCCTCAAAAGGAGGAATGGTATCAAGAGAGTGACCCAAGACTCTCCTTTAGGTAGAGTATAGAATATCCCCAATTGTAGGGGGTCCAGGGGAAAGGAAATTCTGAAAAACATATATAAAATTCTGCATTTTGAAGCCTTTTAAGATGTAGTTGCAACTACAAAAATATCAGGACTGAAACAAGTACACATAACTTTTTTAAAGTTCGCAAATTAAGATAATGAACAGTAAAAATTGTTATTGATTTGACAAATCATTGACAGCAGTTGACAGAGAGAAAGAGCGTGGTAAGAGAAAAGACAGTGCATTGTTACTTGCTCACATTGGATTTCGTTACAATTAGTTTTTAATCACCCCTCCTACCCACCGACAAATACAACAATGAATTGTAAATATAAAATGATCAATTGTAAAAAATGCTCTAAAAGAAATGGTGTACAGATTCAGAAAAAAAGTAACAAGACAGTAACATACTGCCCTTTTGAACAATTCATAATTTATACACTTGATAAGAAATAAAATTGGAGCCCAACTTTGCTTTGAATTTTCAAAGACACATCTAATAATTTTCAAGGACTATAGAACAATTAAAATTATTTAACTCACTTCATTTGTACTTTCCAATATCTGATATTTTAGTACTTGATTGTAAATTTTTGCACTCCTGTTCTAACTTTGTAAGAAGCAGCTATTTTAAATTAATATATATATATACATACATACATATATATATATATATATATATATATATATATATATATATATATATATATATATATATATATATATATATATATATATATATATATATATATATATATATATATATATATATATATATATATATATATATATATATATATATATATACTAGCCGCCTGCGGCGACCAGCTGGTCCGCCTTTTTACGCCATTCGCCTTTTTGCGCCAGGGTTGCCGCCTTCGGTGGCTGCTTGGACAATTTAGCGACGATATTAATCAATGTTTTTCTCTATATTATCAATACTATCATTCACCTTTTTACGCCAATGTTGCCGCCTTCGGCGGCTGCTTAAATAAATTTCGTGGCGGTATCAATCAATCTATATCTATCTATATCATTAGTACTTTGAATAAAATATTTTCTAGATCTATCTCTAGTTCCATCGTTTGAAATATTTTTAAAGGAGGGGGAGGGGAGACACAAACGGTGTACTCTTCATGCAAATTTTGTCGAAAAATAACAAAAAGCACTTCCACTTTTATGTGAAAGCATTGTTTTTTCGAAGTCATGGTGTGTGTGAGGGGGGGGGGTGCATTGACACCTCGTTGAAGTTCCTTAAATGACGAGTATGTCTCTTTCTTTGCTACCCATTTACTATATCGACCTCTATATTTGTTTTTCTATCTATACGATCTATGCATATCTATTAATTAACAATCTTTTTTATTTATGTAAGTATTAATTCGAAAAAAACATTTTTTGTCCACTAAATCTCTATCTCTGTATCTACCTAATGCCGCCTTCGGCGGCTATCTACCTTTATGATCTATCTCTAAGTTTTCTTATCCATCTCTTAACTTTCCCGCTCATTTCCTAACAAAGATCACTCAAAAACTGCTGAAAAAAAAAAAAGTTATCTCCAAAATTCCCCGTAGTGTGCAAAAAGTAACGAAGTAAAGTAAGTGACAAAGAAAAAAAAATCTCGCTGCTTTTATTGAATTAAATGAGCACAACTATGAAATGTAACGTAATATAGATACAGCAAAAGGTGCAGCTTGGGGGGGGGGGATGGAAAAAGAAATAAATGCAATCCCTAAACTAAACAAAAAAAAAAGGAAAGAAAAAAAGCAAGAGCTGCCGGAAAAACACGTGGTCATCACGTCATTAAATGTAGAAGCTATATAGCGAAAAAAAAAATTAACATTGTTTGCGATTAAGTTTCCGTCGTAAATATCGAATAGAAATCCAAGTAGTGACGTCAGAGGCAGAAAAGATTGAAGAACACTTTTTTCGACCGATGCGTAGAAAGACATAATATGTTCAGCATTAAAAAAACTGTAAAAAAAAAAAAAAAAACTATTGCGTATTTTTAAGAACTTTTTTTCTTCTGAAGACGGCGAAATGTTTTTACTATTACCAACTTAAATTTTAGAAGTGAGGCTTTGATACTTCTCGCAGGATGATATTAGAAAAATATAAAACCCAGAAAAAAAATGCAAATTGAAGGTTTTTCAAAAATTCATTAAAAATAGAAAAATTGCTCTATCTTCAAAAATTTTTCATTCATCGTATTTAAAATTAAATTTCCAACACTATAGTACAAAAAATATTTGTGTGGTGCGATTGGTTCGGGGTCTGTGAGGTAAAAAGTACTAAAAAGTGCAAAAAAAAAAAAAAAAAAAAACATAAAACATTAAATAACTTTTTTTCTAATTAAAATATCAAAAATCGAAGCCCGAGGTGCACATCTTCGGCAGAAACTGTACCTGTATACCAAATTTCATCTTTCTAGGCCTTACCGTTTTCCCAGGAAGCGCGCCACACACACACACACACACACACACACACACACACACACACACAAACATCTTATTTTATTATATATATATATATATATATATATATATATATATATATATATATATATATATATATATATATATATATTAGGGTGGTCCTTATTTTTGAAGTTGCAGATATTTTACACGACGCCCCCTCAATTTGTTCCATTATACAAATAAATGATCCATACAAAATTTTAAGTCAACCCATGAATATTAACACGTGCCCCTAGGGCCCCTTTTTTTGAGTTTTAAAGAAAAAATCGCGGATTTTCTCAATTTATGTAAAAATATTCCTAGGTTTTATATTTAAAGTAATTTTGAACCTTAATAGATGTTGCTACTTCCAGACCAACCATTCTCTCACTTTCATTCTGAAAAATTTTGCATATTACATAGGGTACATATATGCCAATGGCCTTGGGACAGGCATACCGCTATTCGCGCTCGTTTCAAACCAAGCGGCAGGGAAACATTTCTTTCCACCAAGATGGACACAAGGGACTCTAAAGGCCATTAATGAATGACCTAGGCCATTAATGAATGATTTTTGACAGCAAAAAATTGCCTCCTCCAGGCTTTGGGGGTGTTGATTTGGAAAACTTTCTGTGTATGTAATAGGTGTGGCAAATAGGGTAACTAGGTTTCCATGCTATAAATATAAGTAATGACAATTATATTTTAATTCGCTGTTCTTTATTTATATACTTAAATGTTTATACATTCTTATAATTTAAATTTTGAAAAACCCTCGATTACCCAACCATAAAAATAAACTCTATTTTCCACATCTAAAATGTAAATTAAAAAAAATTCCAGATCGGAATAATGTAAAAATCTATACTTTAAACTGTGTCTTCTATTTCAGTACATAGTCCTTTATTATCATCAAATTCCTCTTGCAATTCACAAGATTTAGAAACCGAAATGGGTATCTATCCTAACCCGTTGAACCTTTTTTCTATATCTGGTCTACCACAACGCAAAAAAGCTTGACAACTATTGAGATCTGCTCGCATTTCATCAATGTTAGACAAATGCCATATTAGGGACAAAGATGATGTTTATTTATTAACAGCCTATGTAGATGCAGTAAATTTAAATCCAAATAACCTTATGATCAATCG
Source organism: Uloborus diversus (assembly GCF_026930045.1). Classification (NCBI taxonomy): domain Eukaryota; kingdom Metazoa; phylum Arthropoda; class Arachnida; order Araneae; family Uloboridae; genus Uloborus; species Uloborus diversus. The sequence continues at coordinate 147,594,494 of NC_072731.1, forward strand.
TACATCCCTTAAGAGAGCAAGAGAAAATCTTCGAGAGGTAAAATCAGATTTCACGAACTTAAATTTAGATTTTTTAGTTATTCCCTGGGATATAAAGCTACATCCAGATGTAACTGAAAAAAAAAACGCCGATGGGCTTACTATGATAGCTTCAGGTTCCATTGTTGAACAGCTACTCAGAATTTCTGAGATATTTCTTCAGTTGTATATGATATCTTAGATGATTGCTCTTGATTACTAACTGTTCAAGCTGTAGTGTTTTAACAGCGGCTTACAATACCGGCCGTATAAATTGTGCACGTAATTTTTAGAGCAAAATCTGAACGGTGATATATTGCATTTGTATTGCTCTCATCATGCACTTGAAATCGTACTGCAGAGTGTCTTTAAAGAAGTTCTCGCCTTTCATAGTTCTAGTCTCGATATTCCATTATTTAAGCGCTTCAAAATTCAAAATTACACATACCACTCAAATTCTAAAAGAAGAATTTGATGACATATTATTGTTCATAGAAAGCGGAATTAAGAAATATTACAGAGAATTCTCCTAACGTGTAATAATATTTCTTGGTGAAGTCCTCTCTCCTACAGGGAGATGTTTTCGGCAACCTGGAGTTTATCCCTGACCCAGAGGGGTGGCAAAAGGAATTTCTTGTTTGAAAATTTACATATTTAGGAAGCAATTTAAATTGACACTACATGAAGAGATTGCCCGTAAATGCTGTTTTACAGTTAAATGTTGTATGAAGATATAGTTTTTCGCAGCAACCCATTTTCGGCCTTTTAAATTAATTTAAAGTCTAGTGTCTAAAAAACCTGCAGGGTACAAAATTATGACAAACATGCAGCAGAAGCAGTGATTGAAAAATTCATAAATTACTTATGGTACTTAGGGGATGAACTAGTAGCTTTGTCCGTATTGGATGAAGGAATTAACTTTGAAGATAGGAAAACACTACTTCAAAAAAAAAAATGCTTGCTGAATAGGAAGACATGTCTGATGACTGTATAAAAAATTTCAAATAACAGTAGATGATTTGGAATACTTTTTTAGTAAAGATTTTCCTCCTTATAGAATCAATTACAAGTCAATAAAACTGTTTGATAAGTTACAAACACCAAAAGATGTTTTTCTATTTGATCCTGATTCATGGCAAAATGAAGGAAGCTATTTAAAGGGAAGAGATATCGTTAAAATGCTGAAAGTTGTGAATGATACAACTGAAAAAGGAGCACAATTAATCGAAGAATTTCACAATCAATTTACCAAATATGAGTCACAAAAGCAATTTAGTATTTTACAGACACTCCAAGACTATCGGGGAAAAAACGCACACGATTGAGATACGTTGAGAAAAGCGTACGATTAAGGTAAAGTTTCTAAAGCACTATTTCATTCTTATTCAATGTAAAATCTTTAGACGATATGAAGTAATTAAAAAGATTAATTTTAGTGCTACCTCGCTGTAAAAATATTTTGCAAACCTGGGAGAAACGATGTACGGGGTCTGAAGTAAAAACTCGAAGATTTGTGGGGAAAATTATCAAAAGTGTTAAAGTTCAAAGGCTTAGGGGCACGTGTTATTATTGACCGATCGAGTTCAAATTTTGCACCGATTACTTTTTATTATAGTGTCACAAAACTAGGGGGCGTCACTTATTGAATTCCGAAATTTTTTTTTCCCATATAAATAAGGACCATCCTAATATATATATATATATATATATATATATATATATATATATATATATATATATATATATATATATATATATATATATATATATATATATATATATATATATATATATATGGCTTAGGATTTGAGCAGAATAAATAATTTATATTTTATTTCCTCGTGTGCTGACTTAGATTTGCTATTTCAATAGGATAAGTATAAGTGAAAAAAGTTATTTTTTAAAATGGCAATTAATTAGTCTATAAATTTATTCAGTTATAAACAAATGTGCTGACTTCAAATTGGATAAGTACAACTTTTTTATGTTTTTTTTTATAAAGGCTAGTCAATTATTTTAATCATTTATAACTTCATATTTGATTGGAAAATGTACCAAATCACAATTATAGTTAAGCTTACCCGCTTTAGGCTCACTGGTAGGGCAAAACTTTCGAGCGTTCTTCGAAAACCTACCCGGTTTCGGACACCCTCCCCTATGTGTAGCATATGCAGCACAGAATCATATCATCCACACGATTCTTCTGTTTCTGAATAAGGACACCGCAGTTCTAGTAATGCCGACCATGGCATTATTGGACTACAGTCCACTTTTCTAGGGTTTATCAAATCATAGAAAAAAATGGCAGTACACAACAAATTTTTTTTCTTTTTAATTCGTCAATTACATAAATAAAGCTTTCCAGAGCAATTAACATCTCTTTTATACTAGTAAACTTCAGTGGACCTTGAAGAAAAACAATTCATAGAAAATAAGATCAGGCAATTTTGACAAGACTCTTTTGTAATAACTGCTGTTACACTTTCTCCAAACTGCTTGTTGACAACGCTATCTATTTATCGATATTATATTTTATGAGCAAGAGCGTGCAAATGGGGGGAGGGGAGAGAAGGGACACCTGTTGGCCCGGGTCCGAGTCTGAAGGGGGCCCAATATATTTTTAAAACTAGGGGTGGAATGTAGGGGTAAATAATATGGAGGGGGGACTGGAAAAGTCATTTTTGACAGGCCTCAAAATTTCTGTGCAAGCCCCTGCTCTGAGGATAGAATCACGAAAGAATTTCTGCTGTTCTACATAGAAAATTGGAGTTGGCCTTATTTGCCTACCTGGTCTTATTTAACGCACTCACCTTAGAGTGGACCGGGGGGATTGCCGCCACCCCTGATATTTGAGTCAAGAAAACCGGATAGCCGGCCTGACAGCTCCTGATCTGCAGCGAACGATGCTACAATCAATGTCCCAAGTCGATGACAATCATTGCGAGCGTTGTTTTCTTCTTATGGTGACGAATTTGTTCTGAAGCAGTTGGATCTTATTTTTCCACTTTGAATAAGCTGAAGTATGTACCTTTAGATGCTACAATGGCTGCATTTACTATGAACAACCTTTAACTAGATATTATGGCCTATATATTAATCAACAATGTTTGATCACTTCCGTTTGTTTTGATGTCTTTAAATCTGCATTTCTTCCATCTTGTCAGACCGGGGTTATGACGCCACCTCTCCGGGGGTGATGCCGCTGTATCCCCGGAAGCATCTTTCCACTCTATAGGTCAATAGTAATTTTTTAAAGGAACGAAAATGCGCTCTTGTAATCTGCGCTTAGCAAAATGAGTTAGTTAACAGATGTTAGTCTTATCAGAAAAAAATAACCTTGTAATAATAAAAAAATAGAAACCTGTCAAAACATGAGTTTAATTTATACTTTTGTTTTTTGTTCCTCCTCTTAAACTCGCTGTAGAGACATGTTAAAATGTTAAACAAAATATATAGAACAGCTGCCGTTTATAATGAAACCTTATACAGTGAATTCCTGTTACAACGAAATATCTGCTTCAACGAAACACGTTTTCAGTCCCAATTCAATTTCTACGCAATTGCTTAAAATCTATTACAACGAAATTACCGTCACAACAAGCAAAATTTGCAGTCCCTTAAAGTTCGTTGTAACGGGATTTTACTGTTCAGCGAATTTAAGGCTAAAACGTTATAGCTCCAATTCCTTTTCACGCTTTACTGCGAATTATTATTGAACTTTTTATAACGAAATTACTTCTATAACGAAATCTTTATTTAGCCCCTTCGACTTCTCTATAGACAGGCGTGACTATATTAATATACATCGTGTTTTGTTGCATGAAGTAACAAATATATTAATACCAAAAGAAAGACTATGTCATATTCCTCTCCACTGTGACGTACCGCCGCAATCCTTGAAGAGTGATTAAGTACAAAAAAAAAAAAAAAAAAAGGCACTCTTCTCCAGATATGAAAACTATCTTCTCTAACCCATTACGGTAATGGGCTACAGGGAGACCTATCCCTAAGGACCATTTTGCTGGCCGCCCATCCCTTTATATATGATGACGCAAAACTTATGATGAGCTATGCCATGAAAAATTACGACGCCCCGTGCTAATGGTTTAGCACTTTATAAAATTCCGTAACTGAAACGCTTGCAGCGAAAAAAATGTCCGAGGTTGAAACCAGTGTGGAAAAAATGTTATATTAGTATAAGTGCTTTTTATTTTTTTCGTTCGGCCTGAAGATTAAATATGGCGTTTAATGACTTGAGCTGCGGTTCTGATTTAATAACACTCTTTACGTATTCGCCATTCAATGATAGTATACTAGTTCCGCTGGGGAACAAATTTTTATTGAGGTAAAGAGTTCAAAAAGTAGATTAGGTATATTTCTGCGGAGGGGGGAGGTGGAATGCGTTCTTCACTTCACCGTTACGTTATATTTATCTAAGAATCTTTACTTATCCTACGTAAACGTTCTTTCAATTAAAAATATTTCAATACATCAATACATTTTACTAAAATCAATTTAACTTCGTGTTTTTATTTTATTTTTTATTGTCATTAAAAAATAAAAAAAAGGAGAAGTAAAGAATTCGAAACGGATGTAATTTTAAATGCATTTAAGACAGGAAAGTTTTACTTCAAAAAGGTTTTTAATTTTCCAAGCAAGTTAATTTGCTGATCATGACTGGGGAATGATAAATCTGTCGTGATTACTAAATACTCAAAATTTTAATTCCTAATCAATACCTCGGTGACGAGAAGGAGGGTGAGAGACAAGGGTTTACTCGGCTCTTGATCTGGATTCAAAATCAGAGCAGTCTTTCATAGCCCATTTCACCGTTAAACATGGACGGATACAAGGGAGAGGCGATTGTTCCGCACTTAGAGGGACTATACCGACAATTTTACGGCACTAAAGTTCCAAAAGTGTTGTTTTAGTCAGTTTTCTATAAATTTACGGGAGTTCTCAACCGGAAATGTTCCGGAGTTGAAATCCTAAAAACGCATTTGTGAGTCATCTTTGTTGGTGTAAGGAGAAAAGATGAGGTTCGAAACACACTAGACAAAAATTTTTGAAACTGTGGTCCTAAAATCACAATTTTATCGTCGGGAATGTTAGAAAAGGAACAGGATCAGAGGCCTTCCGCCGCATAATTTGGAAAATTGTAAGGCTAAAAGACGCAACTTTAAACAATTTTTGGTAATGTAGGAGGAAGGAATGAGGTTCAAGCACTTTCCTCTGCTAATTTTTCGAAACTGCAGTTTGAGAAAGGAGAAGGTAGGAAACAAATTTTTCCAAGATTGAAGTTCTAAAGACGCAATTTCACCCCTTTCATGAAGAATTCCCGGATCCGCTCTTGTTATTAAACCACGTGTAACGATAGGTACATGGGACCCTAGATGTAGTGCAATGTATGGGAGGGTGGCCCAAAGCGGGTAGGTTTTCGAAGAAGGCTTAAAAATTGAAGTTTTTGAATTTATATCGCAACAATTTCGGTATTATTTCCTAACAGGGCTCTTGAGCTTCAAAATAAAAAGTGATGTTTGTATTACGTATTTCAAACCCAATATTTATTTACTATCAAACTTTACAAACACTTGAAAAACTCGCTTTGCCCTACCAGGGGCTCAAATCGGGTAAGCTTAACTAATTGTGATTTGGCACATTTGCCAATCAAATATGAAGTTATGAATGATTAAAATAATTGACTAGCTACGTGGCATTATAAAAAAAATATATATATATAAAAAAGTTGTACTTATCCAATTTAAAGTCAGCACATTTGTTTATAAAGCATAACGAAATAACTGATTAAATTTATAGACTAATTAATTGCTATACTAAAAAATAACTTTTTAAAGTTATACCTATCCTATCGAAAAAGAAAATGTAAGTCAGCACAAGAGTCAAGAAATTATAAATAAATATATGACCAAATCCTATAACCGCTTTGCCCAAAGGCACGTTTTTAATTTCAATAATTATAACCTTAAATTTAAAAAAGAAGCAAACGAAATGACTATCGTAATTTGTAGGCGAATGGTTTCAGAATAACGTAATATTATTGGCAATAAAAAACATAATAATAATAAACTGGCATTCGACTAATCACAAGTTACAAATTTCATTTTTTTTTAGAAATGTATCATTTTTTTATTTTAAGCCTGGTTGCGCCATGCCGCTCCACTGCTGCCTCGCTGAGACTGATTAAAACTCGGGGATGTTCATGTAAACACGATATACGTATGCATCGTACACCATGTTACACACCGGTACACCGGTTACACACCATGGGGGGAGGGGAGCATACGAAAGCTTACCCACTTCAGGACACCCTCCCACTGCGTGTGTGCGTTTTCGCTCTTTTTTCTTTTTTCCCCATTTGCGCCCTGTTTCCTTTAACTTATCTGCATTTGAATTGTTACATTTGGTATGCAAATGTGATGTTTCAGTTTTGTTCTTGCAACTCGTTTGATAATTATTTTATGTTGTGCAAATGGCAGTTTTTTCAGTTACTGTTCATTTCAAAAGTATTAATAGCCACACATCAGAGTTTTTGTTGTGTAGTTAATACTTCAGTAGTGTTTAAATAAATTACTTTCAAGTTAGATTACCAAAAATACCAATCGTTATTTTTGGTCCCAGAATTAAAAGGAGATAACTATTTCATATTCTGATAGCCATTTTAATTTTTAAAACTAACATTTTTGTTTTGAGACATTACATTATGTTGTTTTATGTATATAGGTGATTCTATAGCTAAAGGTACAATAAATACAATGGTATCCCATTTACCTTAAAATATATAAAAAAACAAACACAAAAATTAATTAATAAAATGTTGGATAATTTTCCCCGGTCATCTTTAACATAACGCGTCAGCTATACAGTTTTTATGCGAGAAAAATGTCTACAAAAAATTATGACAAAATTTCCAGTTATTATAATTAGTTTCAAATAACTCGTTACTTTCGGAACAACGATAATGGACTGGATTTTGGCTCCATAATAGCTACGTGTTAGGATAAGTAATTCACCCTGTCATTTCCTTTCCATAACAAGAACAATTACTCTCTAATTAAATGAACCATCCCAATTAGTTTTCGAGGCTCTGGACCAACAAGCACATCATTTTATTGCTCTGAAAAAAGTGCTGACGGGGAACGGAAGAGCCGTTTGTTGCAGATGTTCCCACCATCAATCATGAAGTCATTACGGCGACAGTGTCTTTAACGGAACACGAAGGGTTAAAAACTTTACCGATATGCATTAGCCCCCGCAGTAGTTTTAAGTGCAGTGAAATCTCATAACAGCGAATACCAATACAACGAAATATACGTTTCAGCGAAATAAATCTTCAGTCCTGATTGAATTGCCATTTCATTGCTTGACTTCCATTACATCGAAATTTTGCAACGGATAACATTTTCAGTCCCTTAAGCTTCGTTGTAACGGGATTTCACTGTATAAACGTCTTTAATCTTTCCTTTTCTATCGGTTTCCCATCTGCTCTTCATTTCATTTCAGAACATCCCATCCAGGGGCGGATTCAGGGGAGGATCAAAGGGTCAGCTGACGCCCCTGTGACAAGAAATTTACTATGATTCTTATTAAACTTTATTTTTTTAGAACCTGAAAATAGTACATAGAATCAATGTTAACTTTGCTTGGATATGCAAAGTACGTCTTTCTTCTCAGTGCGTCATATTTCAAAAGATTGACTTGGTTGGCTTGCTGGGCTATTGCAATTTTAAGTTTTTTGTTCATTTTCAAAAGAACAATCATGTTTAATAAGAGTTTAACGTTCTTTCAGGGTTCTCTTCCACATCAAATCGCATGTCGTTCATGCTTTTTTCATCTATTTTATAGCTGTAATCTTATATAGTCAAAGCTTACGGTAATGTGACAAGCCTGTTTGACTGAAGAAATATGAGTTTTGATGAACATTTAAGGGAATGGGGGGAGGTACAGGCCAATTGAAAAAGGTACCATTGAAGGTACCATTGAAAAATTTAGGATAGGCTGTAAATGGAAAGCGCTTTGATCTCATTTGGGGGACGGTGCTCTGTAGCTTGTAAAGGGATGCACCGACCCCTCCTTGGTGCACTGTGATAACCAGAGGTGCCAAATGGGAGCGATTTTCTGTCTTAGGGTGCAAAGACGGAACCACAGGGTGCCATGGAGGCTAGGAAATATTGTTCCGATATCTTTTAGCACCTCAGTGGATGAAAGAAGGTAATGAAGGGCCATCAGCCCACGCAGTAGCCAATAACTGAATCTTTTCCTCCGCAAAGGTGCCTCGCTCGCACATGCGCTGTGCGCTCCGGCATAAATTCAGTTCAGCCACTTTAATGGCGGATGACGATGCTGCAACGTAGTTGTTGGTACATTAAATTTTCACATTGAATAGACAACGAAACTGGATTAAAATTCAACATTTCTGGGACAAACCTTCAAAACCTCGCGTAAGTACAGGCTTTAATCATGGTTTTACATTTAAGGCTTTCCAACAGGCTTTCAGTGTTTTCAGAGTTGTGTTTCAACAAAGTAAACTGAGTACTACTTATTGTTTATAGTTAACCGTTTTAACATAGTGATGTATGGCTTTTTCTGTCACGTGTAATAATATATGGTGTTACTTGCTTGTCGCGTATCGCGGACCCCCCCCCCCCCCCCAAATGTTTATTGTTAACAATACAAAATAATTAATAAGTAACCGGGATGAAAATTCAATGATTAACTAACTGCTATAACAGATAAACTGTGTCTTTATCTTCTCAATAAAATAACTGCGTAAACGTTGCAAAGGAAAAAAAAACACTTCGAAAAGAAATCTCTCTGTGTGTTTCATGCCATGACTCATTACGTGAAAATATTTCGTTGGTGTTATTTCAAAAAACGAATGCTGTGTCTAAACGCGTTTTTTTTTTTCTAATTTCTGTTTTCAATGCTTTTCATTGTGTAGGATGCTTAAAAATTGTTTTGATTTTTAATGTCAAAAAAGTTCCCATTTAAAAAAGAAAAAAAAGTACTTTTTTAGATTACTTATGTTCAAATAGGATATTCAAATGTCGAACCATATATACGTATCAATATGTTACTCTTGTAAAATATTTTTAACGTTTATGAAACGCCTGCATTTTATGAAACGATTCGATTTTTCCGTGATTGTATTATAACTGAATATTTTTGGCTGTGCCTGTAAATTATCCATAAATGCCTACACTCTTAATTTTGGTATCATGTTGTAGTAAATGTCAATATCATTTAAAGCTACTGAGCAATCCAAGGGTTTTTATGAGAGTTAGAACTCGGATAGAGGAATTGAAGTCATGAACACTTATAAATTATGTTGGAAAGTCTGAAATGTGATCAAATGCTTTAAATGGCAAGTTTTAATCCAAAATAAATGCAATGTGAAAAACGTACCAAGACTTCGTATATCATAAACCCAAACAATAAATAGAACACAATAATATTCAAAAACGCACACAATACGGGGGAGGGGGAAAGAGGATCTACTGTAGAAATCAGTAAGGGTGCTATTTTTCTCTCTGAAGGTTCCTTCTTTTCACCCCAGCTGCCTATCTTTTAAAAAGTGCCCATCTTTCACCCTAGTGCCATTTCGGCTCCATATTGGGTGCCGCTGGTGAACAAGCGTTTCGCCCCTGGAAGGTGCCAAACGCAACCTGTAGTTTTAACAGTGTGGGTTGTCACACTTGCTTGACTGATACTTTTTTACGTTGGAGGAAAAACACTAGCGATTGGAACTTGACCCCTTTACAAAATTTTCTGGATCCACCCCTGCTCACCCCCTCCATGTGTTTGAGGAAAAACTCAAACATTTTATAATTTTCAACAAACATTTTATAATTTTTTTTGAAAATCACAACTTTTTTCATCCAATAAAATTTTTAGTGTTATTAAAAATAATTGGATTTTTTTTTTTTTGTAAACACTCGAAGTAATATTAATCTTTTTTTTAATTTAAAATGATCTGTTTGGCTATCATATTTACAATATTGCACGTCAATATTTCTCTTCATACCCTACCTTTAGCATTGTGCTTTATGATTAGCTTTGGTCTTTTCGTAAAGATATAAAAGTCCCATATTAACTAATAGTTAAAAATTCCATGCTAAACTAAAAGTGCCGATAGAATTAATTTAGTGTCTTGAATTAAATTTTGAAACAACATTTTAAGAAAAATTATGAACATTGAGAAAAATAAGTCATCTTTCACCAAAAATAAACAAACTATTAAATAATTCTGAAGAGTCAAAATCGTGATTAAATAATTATTTTTCAAAAATGAAGAAAAAAGTAGCATAAAAAAACATTATCATTATAACTAATAAACATGCGATTAATTGGTATGGACTGATTATCTTTTGTTGATTAATCGGTAATCGACCAATTTGGCTATAAATGCATCTCTAGTTAAAATACACCCCCAAACCATAACTGTAACATAATGTTTAACACGCAGGGATGATGCAATCTTTGTCATGCTTTAAAAAATTAATAAATAAGTAATATAACTGAACATTAAGCTCTAGGGGGAAAACTGATTATTTTTTAAATGTTGATCAAAAAAATGGATTTGCTTTTTTTTTTAAAAATTCAGAGCATATCTTTGACGTAGCACATATCAATGAGAATATTTTTTTGGATTTATTCAACAGAAGAAGGTTTTAAATACTAAAAAAAATGACCCTCCCCCCCCCCCCCCTCCTTCCCTTCCTCTCTTTCTCCTGCGTTTGCGTTTTTCTTTTCTTTCCCCATACGCATGAAGTGCAAGCTTCAAATTACAGCTTCAATAGCATCTCTTTAACGTGTCCAAGAACATTTTATTATTGCACAATTTTGTTCGACCACGGTGAAAAATTGTACATTTCAAATTATCGTATTTAAGATTGTAGCTCACATAACAACAATATTAAAAAAAAAATAATATAATAATAACAATAATAATAATAATAATAATAATAATAATAATAATAATAATAATAAAAATGACACTAATAATTATAACAACAACAACAATAATAATAATAATAGCAATCACAATAAGAACAGTACTAGAAATAATAATAATAATAATTATAGTAATAATAATAATTATAGTAATAATAATAATAATAATAATAATAATAATAATAATAATAATAATAATAATAATAATAATAATAATAATAATAATAATAATAATAATAACAATAATAATAATAATAATAATAATAATAATAATAATAGAAGAAGAAGAAAGGAATCCACAATTCACTTTCAGTCGAAGGAAACTGACACTGATATATTCCGTGGAATGAATGCTGGATGGCGCAACTCCCTTCCGTAGGAAATGCCCGGAAGACCAATACACCGATACAAATGGAATTGGCGTATGCTGCAACTCGGCTATAAATCCTGCTCTAAATTGAACGTAGTTTAAAATGTTTCTGTGATAATCTGATAAAAGTGATGGATATTGTCTGAATTGAAATAAAATGGAAACTGTTTGTACTTTCAATGATGAAATATGAATAGGAGCAAATGCAATGAATGAAATATATTATCTTTCTTTAAAATGTATTAAAAAATTGGGAAAATGTTTATGATCTGTATGTCTAAACTCCTATCATTTCATTTATGCTTCCAGTATCGATTTTTTTTTTTCTAAAATGTTGTTGAAGCGTGCATCGTTGAAGTAGTTAGGGAAATACAAAACCCAAAATCAAATTGCTTTTTGTGAACTATAAGTTTACTTTCATAAGTAAAGTGGAGCTCAGCTAATTATGAAAAATATTTTAAAATACCATGGTGGGAGAGAAGTTCAAAACTCAAACGTGTTGCAGTTTTGTTACCGAAGGTTGCTGTATTTAAGAATTGCAATGTTTAACACATAAAAATTTCAAAAAAAGGAATTTGTTTGAATATTGTCCTTTTTCCTTTCTCGGCAAATTTTAATACGAGTTGAACGTATTCGTAATTTTTTCTTCTGCTTATTCTCCTCTCCCACCCCTCTACCTTTCTTTAGAAGTCAATCCTGAGCTTGGCATGACCTTGTGATACCGCCCTTTGACTGAATAAATTGAGGAAAAGAAAAGTTAATTTGAGAGAAAGTATAAACAAGAGCTA